>NC_133660.1:12973917-13315583 GCF_037893015.1 Macrotis lagotis
ATCATAACAAAAAATGTGCTTGAGTCTTTGTTCCAATACCAACAACTTTGTCATGGGTGGATTTCATTCTTTATGATAAGTCCATCACAAAAGTTATTTCCATATTTTTCCACCACTGCCATTGCTGATCGCAACTCCCTCCTGTCTTATTTCTCCACTACCATGTACTCTATTTTCTCTCTCCTTTCACTCTGACTCTGCTGTAGGGTCGCTGAGTGGCACAGCAGACAGATCCCTGGTCCTGGGGCCAAGAGGCCCTGAGCCCCCATACCACCCCTTAGGCCCAGAATCCACCTGGCCCTGTGGTCCTGGGCAAGCCTTCCAATCCCAGCCCCTTGCAAGAAGTAAAAAAGAAAATGTGTTATATCTGACCACTCTCCCCACCATGGTCCATCCTCTCCTCCTTTATTCACATCCCCACCCCTTCCCCCTGCTCCCCCCCCCCTCTTACTCCAGATGTCTATACCCCATTGAGTATATATGCTGTTTCCTCTCCTAGCCATCTCTGATGAGAGCAAAGGTTCCCTCATTCCCCCTTGCCTCCCCACTTCCATATCATTGCAATAGCTCATTGTAATAAAAAAAATCTTATGTGAAATATCTTGGACTATTCACCCCCTCCTTTTTCTTTCTCCCCTTCCATTTCCCTTTTTTTCTATTGACTCCATTTTTACACCATATTTTATCTTCAAATTCATCTTTCTCCTGTGCTTCAACTATAAAAGCTCTCTCTACCTGCTCTATTAACTGAGAAGGTTCATATGAGTATTATCAGTGTCATTTTTCTATGCAGGAATACATGCAGTTCAGCCTCATTAAGTCCCTTCTATTCCCCCCCCTTCTCCTCCTATCTCCATGCTTCACCTGAGTCCTGTATCTGAAGATCAAGCCTTCTGTTCAGCTCTGGCCATTCCAAAAGGAACATTTGAAATTCCCCTGGTTCATTGAAAGTCCATCTTTTTCCCTGGAAGAGGACATTCAGCCTTGCTGGGTAGTTCATTCTTGGCTGCATTCTAAGCTCTTTTGCCTTCCAGTATATTGTATTCCAAGCCCTACAAGCTTCCAGTGTAGCTGCTGCTAAGTCCTGTGTGATCCTGATTGCAGCTCCATGATATTTGAACTGTGTCCTTCTGGCTGCTTGTAATATTTTCTCTTTGACTTGGGAGTTCTGGAACTTGGCTATAATATTCCTAGGGGTTGGTGGATTCTCTCCATTTCTATTTTGCCCTCTGCTTCTAGAATATCAGGGCAATTTTCCTGTAGTAATTCTTTGAAAATGATGTCAAGGCTTTTTTCCTGATCATGACTTTCAGGTATTCCAATAATTTTTAAATTATCTTTCCTAAGTCTGTTTTCCATATCAGTTGTTTTTTCAATGAGATATTTCACATTTTCTTCTAATTTTTCATTTTTTTTTGGTTTTGAAGTATTGATTCCTGATTTCTGTTAAATTCATCAATCTCCCTGAATTCTATTCTTTGTCTGAAGGATTTGTTCTCCTCAGAGAGTTTTCTTATCTCTTTTTCCATCTGGCCAATTTTGCTTTTTAAAGCATTCTTCTCCTCAATAACTTTTTGAACTGTTTTATCCATTTGACCTAAGCTGGTTTTTAGCATGCTATTTTCTTCAGCATTTTTTTGGATTTCCTTGACTAAACTGCTGACTTCATTTTCATGTTTTTTCCTGCATTTTCCTGCATCTCTCTCCTTTCTTTTCCCAGTTTTTCTTCCAACTCCCTCATTTGATTTTCAAAGTCTTTTTTGAGCTCTCATAGCCTGAGCCCAATTTCTGTTTTTCTTGGAGTCTTTAGATGCAGGAGCTTGTGCTTCCTCCTCTTCAGACTGAGTATTTTGGTCCTTCTTGGGCTCATTTGCAAAATATTTCTCAATAGTCTTCCTTTTGTTTCTCTGCTTGCTCATTTTCCCAGCCTGGGCCTGGTTTGGGGTGCTTCCTGAGCTTTTGGGACACTCCCACAAGGTTCTCAGTGTGTGAGGCTCTGTCCTCCCTCCTGGTCTGTGAATGACCATAAGCGCTCCCCTCTGCCACGGGGCCGAGGTGGAGGGGCCCTGTTGTTTTATGGGGGTGGCCTAGACTGCAATCAGGATCTGAATGTGGTCAGAGCCCCAGAGTCCTGTTTCAGAGGCAGAGGACAGAGCTTGGCGGTCTCTCTCTCTTCACTCTCCTCCCTAGGTTCAATGGGCTCATGCCCTGGAGGCTCCTGCTTACTGGCTCCACCTGCTTCTGTTTCCTGGATCAGGGCTGGGGAAAGAGCAAGCTGCTGGCTGTGTGTCCTGAGGGCTGGGCTCCACGTGCTAGCTCTGGCAGAGGTCCCCCGCTGTTCCCCCACTTTGTGCCCGGTGCTCCCCGGGGTCCAGCTCAGGAGACTCCCCGGCTGCTGTGAGCTGGGGCTCCCAATGCCCTGGGGCTGCCTCCGGGAGGCTGAAGTCCGCCCCTCCGACCCCCGGGGGAGCAGAGCCTTTCTGCTCTTTTCCAGGTTACCTTGAGTAGGAGAACTCCCTCTGTAATTTCTTATAGCTCGATAGTATTTCATCACAATTATATACTATAATTGATTCATCCACTGATAGACATTCTCTTGGTTTCCAAATTTTGCCACCACAAACAATCACTCTAAATATTTGTTTATATTTGGATTCTTTTCCTTTTTCTTTGGGATATGTATCTAGTAATTCTTGTTACTGATCAAAGGGTCTGCCCTTTGGACATAGTTCAAATTGTCCTCAGGATAGTTGAAATAGTTCACAACTTCATCCACAGTGCATTAGTGAACCTATTTTCCCAGATTCCTCCAGAATTTATCATTTTCCTTTTCTGTCATTTTAACCAATCTGATGGATTTTAAGTGGTACCTAAGAATTTTTTAAATTTTCAATTCTCTAATTATTAATTATCTAGAGAATTTTTTATCTGAGTATTAGTAGTTTTGATTTCTTCTTCAAATTCTTTGGGCATTTATCAATTGAGGAATAGCTATTATTTTTATATATATTTGATTTAGTTTCCTATATATTTGGGAAGTGAGACCTTTTTCAGAGAAACATGCTAGATAAATTTTCTCCCCAGTTTCCTTCTAATTTTAGCTGCATTGGTTTTGTTTCTGTAAAAGCTCTTAAAATTTTAATATAATCAAAATTATATATTTTACCTCCTGGGTTCCTATCACTTTTTTGCTCAATAACTCTCTGGTATTTTTTTTTTTAGGTTTTTTTGCAAGGCAATGGCAGTGACTTGGCCAAGGCCACACAACTAGGCAATTATTTAATGTCTGAGGTCACATTTGAACTCAGGTTCTCCTGACTCCTGACTTCAGAGCCCGTGCTCTGTTCACTGCATCACCTCTCTGCCCCCTCAAGAATTCTATCTTTAACCATGGATCTGACAGATGATTTTTCCATGCACCCATAATTTACTTATAATAAAACCCTTTATGCCTAAATTGTGTAACCATTTTGAGCTTATCTTGGTATCTGTTGTGAGATGTTTGTCTATGTCAAGTTTCTACCAGACCACTTTCTGATTTTCCCAGCAACTTTTGTCAAATAGTGAGTTTTTATCCCAATAGCTGGGGATCTTATCTTATGGTTTCATTTCATCCTTACAACAAGCCTAGGAAGCAGGTGCTAATATTTTACATTGAAGAAGCATTTTACAGATGAGGAAACTGGGGTAGAGATTATGACTTGCATGGTATTATGCAAGTAGTATGTATCTATGGGAGTATTTTAATCAAATCTTCCTGTCTCCAGTACCCTAAAACTCTCTTGTATTGTATCATCTAGCTGCCACTCCCCAGTTGATTAATAGTCTAAACACATGAACAGGCACTTCTCAAGGAAAGAAATCAAGCTATTTATCGTCATATGAAAAAGTGCTTCAAATCTCTTACAACTGGAGAAATGCAAATCAAGGCCAGTCTGAGATTTAACCACAAGTCATCAGATTGGCAAAGATAACACAAAAGAAAATAACTATTGTTGAATGGATTGTTAACAGGCACAGTGATGCACTAATGGTAGATCTGTGAATGCATCCAACCATTCTGGAAAGCAATTTAAATTTATTCATAAAAAGAAACTAAACCCTTTGACCCAAATATACCACTGGTAGAGCCATGTCCCAAAGACATCAAAGAAAGAAGAAATGTTTCTATATGTTCAGAAATATTTGTAGCAACTCTGCTGGCAAAAGATTGAAAATTAAGAAGATGTCCATCAACTGGGGAACAGTTGAATGAATTATAAATATAATAGAGTACTAATGCGATATAAAAATGAGGAACTAGATGCTTTCAAAGTCACATGGGAAGACTTCTGTGAACTGATACAGAGTAAAGTGACCATGACCAAAAGAACAATTTATACTATGATATTTATAGTACAAAAAGAAATAACTTTTGAAGACATTTAAGCCGATGCAAATCAGAGTAGAGCCAAAAGAGCAATTATGTGATAATACCAACCTTCTAAAAATAATTTTGAAAGCTAATCAACTCAATAATCTTCCAGGATTTCAGAGCACAGATGTTACCATAAATATGATAAACATTTATTAAGTGTCTACTATGTGTAAGAAATCTACTAAGTTCTGGGAATGCAAATAAGAAAAATACAGTCCTTGCCTTCAAGTGCTTTAAAATCTAGTGGAGAAAGATAATACACAAACCAGAGGGTACTAGCTGGGGGGGCATGAGAAAGATGATGATGGAATTGAAACTGAGCAGAGAAAATGGTGACAAATGAAGAGAGAGCTGTCATTTTGAGCACTCTGTAAAGGGAGGCTTTGGGAGGAATCTTTTGTTCAGCCCTTCAAACAGAGAGACAGAGGAACTGAAGATTCTGATGAGATGAGACTAGCAAAACTGAAGCAATCTCTAGAATAATGAGTTTTCTAGTGGAACTGAGTTCATCTAGTGAATAAAGAAACATGCTGTACATTTGACAGAAAGGTGATAGACTTGGTGCAGAATGAGACAGATTTTTTTTGAACATGATCAATGAGGGAATTTAGGGTTTTTTTTGCTATACTATTGTTATAAGAAATATGTTTTTCTTTTCTTTTTTCCCCAATGGGTTATGGGATAGGTGAGAGGAGAGAAAATAGATTTCTGTTAATTAAAAAATTAAATTTATCTTAAAAAAAAAAGAAACAGAAGTCAATAGCCAAAGACCTAGGCTCAGCTCACCTAGCCATGCCCCTGCCTTAGTTACAGTGTCTTCAATGTCATTTCCAGGGTGGGGAGAATAGGCACTACCCTTCTTTCATCTTCTAATAAGAAAGTTAGCAAGGGAAGACTATTTGCTATGTGAATGAATTGAAGGAAGACAACGATCTGGAAGCTTTCTCCTTTTTTAATCAACCATGTAGTGAGATGCTACCTTTTGGACCCTGAAAACTAATTCTAAGCTTCAATTTCCCCCGTCTGTAAAACAAGAGATTAGGTGGTCTCTAAAGTCCTTTTGGGGATAGTGAGATGGTGTAGTGAAATAGAATGCTGAACTTGGAGTCAGGAAGACCTGAGTTCTAATGTGACCCAAGACACTCTGTAACCCTGGTCAAGCTACTTATCTCCTATTGGTCTCAGTTCTTCATTTGTAAAAATAGAGACACACTGGAGAAGGAAATGGCAAAGCTCTCTAGTGTGTTTGCCAAGAAGATAGGGTCTCACAGAACCATACAAAACTGAATAACAGTATCAGCAAAGTTCTTTTCGGTCTATGATCCTGAAATCCTATGATCGTATTTTCTCTGTTCTATACTTTTAAGTCAATTGTATAATAGATGTAAAGATTGTATTAGAGAATATCACCTGGAAATCTCTTCTAATACCCTAAAAAGATGCCTTCAATATGTATCTAGATAATTCTTATAAACATTGATATATATATATATATATATATATATATATATATATATATATATTGGAAACTAGACAAATTGAAGATGAAGATTGTTTAAACATCTTTGAGTTCTTCCCCTCAGATTCATTAAAAATCAGTTTGGGGCGGCTAGGTGTAGTGGATAAAGCACTGGCCTTGGAGTCAGGAGTACCTGGGTTCAAATGCTGTCTCAGACACTTAATAATTACTAGCTGTGTGGCCTTGGGCAAGCCACTTAACCCCATTTGCCTTGCAAAAACCTAAAAAAAAAAAAATCAGCCAGTTTTACCTAACCGTGTGACTTTGGGCAAGTCACTTAACCCCATTGCCTTAAATAAATAAAATGAAAAAAAAAAACCCAATCACTTAATGTTTTTATAATTGTGTAACAGTACAGCATAATTCTGTTCAACAGTTCATGTCCAGCAGGTAAATTCTAGTTGGATTTCCCATGCTTATTTATGTCATCACCATTTCTATCTTCTCTGTAAGCAAATCTGGAGCTCTGGTTTGAGTTCGAGGGTTGTGCCTCACTATGATGGTTTTAAAAAGTTTATTAATTTTCAACTATTTTTCATATAATTGAGGTCATATTTTCAACATTTTCCTTTATTTAAGTATTTAAAATTTTTTTAGGTTTTTTTTTTTTTTTTTTTGCAAGGCAATGGGGTTAAGTGGCTTGCCCAAAGCCACACAGCCAGGTAATTATTAAGTGTCTGAGGCTGGATTTGAACTCAGGTACTCCTGACTCCAGCGCCGGTGCTTTATCCACTGCACCACCTAGCCACCCAAGTATTTTAAATTTTATTTAACACTTGTTTTAAATTTTGAATTCCAAATTCTCTTCCTCACTCCAAATTCTCACCCACCCATTGAGGAAGCAAGCAATATTATATAAGTGAAATCAAACAAAATGTATTTCCATTATTAACTGTGCCACAAAAAGAAAAGAAAAATAAAATGAAAAAAAGTGCTTTGATCTGCACTCAAAAATCCATCAGTCCTTTCTCTAGAGGTGGATAGCATTTTTCATCATTAGCTTTTTGGAATTGCCTTGGATTATTATATTGGGGATACCCATCAGTGGGAGAATGGCTAAACAAACTGTAATATATGATCGGAATGGAATATTACTGCTATAAGAAATGACAAGAAGGACGATTTCAGAAAAACCTGGAAAGACTTACATGAACTGATACAAAGGGAAGTGAAGATAAATTATTTCTTTTATACAGTGATTTTCCATAAGACCCTTTAAAGCAAATTCTCTTATTGGATATTAAATAGAAGCTAGCTTATAAAAATCAATTTATGAGCAAATTTCCAGTAATCTTTTAAAGTATAAAGTGAGGTATATTAGAACATTAACCTGCTAAAAAATAACAATGAATTCTTGAAATTTCTGGCAGAAACTTAAAAATACCTAACCACTGAAGGAAATCTGGTTCTTTTTGACTTGTAGGTATACAACCTATGCAAAAGGTTTTTTTTTTTCCCAAGTGATCACCTTCCTCTATGGTAGCACCTACACAATACCAAAATAAACACCAGAAGGAGAATTTAAAAGAAAACAAACATCCATCACAGACCTCAAACCTCTTTACTGTTGTCGAGGCAATGCTATTTTAGTGTTCAGACACAGCTTATTTTGGAACTCCAGCCAGACGAGACTTAACTACAGTTCAAATGAACATGTATGTTTTCAAACCAGTCTTTTGTTTCAGTTAAGGAGAGAGGAGGGGGAGTAGAGAAAGAGAGATAGGAGAGAAGAGAGGGAGGGGAAGAGAAGAGACAAGAGAGACATAGAGAGAAAAGTGACAGAGAAGCAAAGAAATGGAGACTAAGAGAACTTTTCTCCCTGTTGAGGCTTAGTTTTTTCACTGGATTCTTACATTGATTGTACCAACAAAGAGATTGTAGAAGTGACAGTTGGGAGACACCAACTGGCCCATGATCTGTTTCAGTTTAAAATGCTGTGTAATTAGTTATGGGTACTATGTTAATGAAATTAGAGATTTATCCAACATATATGCATATATATACATGTATGTTTATGTATGTAGATATGAGTGTGTATATGTGTGGTGATGATGATGTTTGGTCTTTTTTTGTTTGGCAAGGTAGTGGGGTTAAGTGACTTGCCCAAGGTCACACAAGCAGGTAATTATTAAGGGTTGATTCCAAGGCCAGTGCTCTATCCACTGCACCACCTAGCTGCCCCGGTCTTCATTCTTGAAGAGGACCAGGACTGGATGGGAGTGAGGGGGCTGTGCTCGGTCACTTTCTTCTCCAGAGCTGTCTGGGCTCACTGGTCCAGTTATGGATCAGGATGACTGAAGATGAGCCTGGATATATGTATACGCGCGCGTGTGCACGTGTGTGTGTGTGTGTGTGTGTGTGTGTGTGTGTGTGTGTGATTGTATGTATGTGTGTTTATATGAACATTTTCTGAAACCAAGGCATAGGGGTTGGAATATTTTTTCTGCCTTTAGTGGTTTGCCCTATGAAAAAGTTGTGCGATGCCTCCAAAGTCATTTGCCCTCTTGTCACTCTCCCTTCTACCATAGCGACAATGATACCTGCCCACATATTTTGGCTCCTCTCAGGGATGGGCTGAGAAGAGTGAGATCATGTCTGTAAAGGAGAACTAATACTAGGGAGCTGAAAAAAGGAGATGGGGGCACCAAAGACAAACTTTCCTCACTCCAGAACCTTGCCTAGGCCTGGCTTAGCTGCCAGGGTAAGTAGTGGAAATCACTATAAATGGGTTGTTGGAGTGGTCATTTCCCTTGGATTGCTGGAAACCTGGTAAGAAGGGTGGGCAGGGAACCTGGGTAGAATGAATCTTAGTACAGGTGACCTGTGGCGTCTCAACCTACTCAACCCCGGCCCTTTATGCCTCAAATGTACAGGATACCATCTGTTTTTATTTTTAAGCTCCCACAAAAATGACAAACAAGATTCCTCTAGAGGGGACTTTAAATAACTCTCAGGACTGCAGCGAGACAAAACAACTTCAGTTTTAACAGACACAAAACAAAGATGACTCATTGCACAAAATAAATGTAGCTTTACAAGGATACCTGTTTAACATGCTGAAGCTGTATTTCTGTGAAAGAAAAATCAGGAACTTCAGGGTCATGAGAGATTAGAAAATTTATGTGGAAGAATATACATTTTTTCCTCAGGGCAAATGATGATTCAATCAATGCAAAATAACATATGTTAAAAGTAAACTATCTAATGGTTGAATAGCGATAAGTAGACTAGGGAGAAAAAATAATGAAATATGGACCCTGCTCTCCAGAACACCATATCTTTGCTATATGTCATACAAAATATCTTGTCCTGGCTTCTGTGCTTTTACAAGGCTGAATTAAATCTCTCTACCTCAGGTTCTTGGAATCCTTAAAATCTGGCTAGGAGAATTAGGAGAAATTCTTCCTTTTATTAGTTGTCCCCTTAGTGAGTACCATCTCTCTCTCTCTCTCTCTCTCTCTCTCTCTCTCTCTCTCTCTCTCTCTCTCTCTCTCTCTCTTTCTTTCTCTACCTATCTCTATAAATAAATATATATCTATACTTGTATCTCATATTTATACACATATACCAGACATATATACATACATGAATTAATGGAATTATAATGTAGTATATACATATATAAATATATTTACATATGTCTCTCTCTCTCTCTCTCTCTCTCTCTCTCTCTCTCTGAGAGAGAGAGAAAGAGATGAACCAGGAAGAATTGTTCAATAGGACAGGCAGTACCTCTCTTACTTCTTACCTAGGAGGTGATTAGCCTCAGAACTGAGACTAAGGAATAAAGAAGAGAATCTTTTGCCATTCCTAGAGGTCTCAGCCTTTTTGGAAAGAGCATTCCAACTGGCAAGATTACCATAATGGTAATATATGGATTGGGATGACTGGAGATGAGCCTGGGAATATGTATAGGGAGGGGTTTGTGTGTGTGTGTGTGTGTGTGTGTGTGTGTGTGTGTGTGATTGTATGTATGTATGTTTATATGAACATTTTCTGAACCCAAGGCATAGGTGTAGGAACACTTTGTTGCCTTTAGTGGTTCAGCCTATGAAAAAGTTGTATAATACCACCTAAGTATGAACAGAGAGATATATAGCAGGATCAGAAGTTAGAGGTGGTGAAGACTGCAGTTGCTCATCCATTAGTGAACTGGAGGAGTCTGGGGGATTGATCCTTTTGAAAGAGACATCATGTCTTCCGAAGAGCCAACTCAATTTTAGAACAACCTGTCTGATTTTGTGATGATGTCTAGTGAGAAGTCATTTCATTGACTTGAGTGATATACCTGGTCCAGACTTGCAACATCCATGCCATGCCAGATAATGCCACCCTGGTAGGCAATCTATCTGTCCAGGCCAGCAGCAGACCACCTAAGTAGTCAAGATCAGCCCAACTCAGAAGTGGATCAACCCATTCAAGAGAGAGAGATGCTGTGCTCTTTGAGAAAAGTACAGATGAACTACTTCTCTGTGTGGAAATAGTCTAGCTGAGCTATGGAGATCCTTAATGAGTTCAAAGAAGACTCTGAGGAAAGAATGTACACTGAGGCCCCCCAGTTTCCAAGCTGAGCGTTGTTTTTACCTACATCCTTTTACATACTTGAACCTGGAGCTGTATTCAACATTTCTGGTTCTTGCAACTGCTCCATATGTGATACTGTCCTCTTTCCCTCTCTTTTATCATTTAAAGTTGTACTTCTTACATGTGTACCTCATTACCATTTCTATATTATATAACATCACAATATATAAAACTTATATAAAATATATAAAATTATATAACATCACAATTATAAAACATTAAACATCACATATAATAGAATTCTGTCTTACTATACATCACTTCATGTCCACTGTCAAACCCAAAAAATAAAGGACCCTTTAAAGAATTACAGAAGTTCTGAAACAACTGTTAACTCTGAAAATATCAGAGCTCACAGAAATTAGAATAAAATAAAACCAAAGAGCTAACACTGATTATAAAGAATAAGTCTTTTTTTTATTCTTTTGAAGGAGAGAAACTATCTACTTGTATCAGTGTCTGTTCTAGAACCCACAGCACTGAGTCTAAGCCTTGAGACATACAGTATAGCTAGACAAAGAACCAAGCGGTGAGGTGTAGCTTTGGCAAGGAGGGCTAAGAGCAACAATGGGACAAGTTTGATTTATATCAGGATTTCATGACCAGAACATGGTTCCTATAGATGCTTGTCCAAGCTCAGGGACCATTGGGATTAATGTGAACCAATTCTGTGATTTAACTGCAGCAGAGTTCACCCAGAAGGTAAGCCCAAAGGATTGGACTTGGCTTACTTGTTGGGCTTTACCTCTGGAAAAAAAGTATGTCTACTGATATTAAAAAAGAGAGGAGCAAAAAGAGAGTTTTCTTTTTTTGTGGGATTGTCTTATTGATGACAGAAAATTGATGAAGAAATTATGGTTTTTTTCCCCCACACTGACATTTATTATTTAGGACTAAATTTAGTTGCCATTTTAAATTTGAATTCTTTCTTCAAGTATTCTCAATTGACTATAAAATTTATGGTGTTGTGCTTAATAAATTATATAATTAACATTTCCGACTTTCTAAGTTTGTTCATGAAATTTTTTTTATCCTAGAATATTCCACTCATATGCAGAATACAACATCTGAAATGCCAGGCTGGATGAATCAAGAGCCAGAATTAAGGTTGCAGGAGAAATATAAACAATCTCAGATATGCAGATGATATCTTTCTGAAGGCAAAAAGGGAAGAAAAAATAAGAAGTACCTTGATGTGAAAGAGGAGAGTGTAAAAAGCGGACTGAAGCTTAACATTAAAAATACTGAGATCATAGCAATTAGTTCCATCACATCCTGGCAAATAGAGAGAAAAGAAATGAAAGCTGTGGCAGATTTTATATTCTTGGGCTCAAAAAATCACTGCAGATGGCAATTGCAGTCATCAAATTAAAATACACTTGCTCCTTGGAAAGAAACCTATGACAAATTTTGACAGCATATGAAAAAGTAGATATATCACCTTACCGGCAAAGATCCATATAGTCAGAGTTATGGTCTTTCGAATATTGAATTCCTTAGAATATTTTCAAGAATCCCTTGGTCAGTAAGGAGATCAAATCAGTCAATACCTAAAGAAATTAATTCAGACTCTTCAATGGAAGAACAAATATGAAAGCTGAAATTGAAATTTGGTCATGTAATGAAAAGACAGGATTCCTGGAAAAGACTCTGATGTTAGGGAAGATTGAAGGCAAAAACTAGAAAGGCAATGATTGAGGATGACATGGATAGATATTATCATGGAAGCAATGAAGATGAGCTTGGTTGGCCTTCAGGAGATAGTGGAGAGTAGAAGGCATGGTGTGCTATAATCTATGGGGTCATAAAGAGTCATATGTAATTGACTGAACAACAATAAGAGGATATGATCAATTCTGATAATGTGACATGCACTACCAAAAAAAATGTAAACTCTGTTTTGTTTCATTATTTACTAGGGAGTTTTGCTATCTAACTTTTGTTAAATCCTATCCAGATTCTTAACTTTTTTCTTTTTTTGTTAGATTTTTCTGGATCTGAAAAGGTTATATTGAAGTCTCCATTTATGATATTTTTATTATTTCTCCCTTAAATGTAATTAACTTCCGAAAAGGTTATATTGAAGTCTCCATTTATGATATTTTTATTATTTCTCCCTTAAATGTAATTAACTTCCGAAAAGGTTATATTGAAGTCTCCATTTATGATATTTTTATTATTTCTCCCTTAAATGTAATTAACTTCCTTTAAGCATTTAGATACTTCATTTAAGCATTTAGATCAATAAATAGATACTTTCTTTATCTTGTTTAATGGTTTAGTGGCTCCAAGCATCATGTAATTTTCCTGTTTTTCCTCTTAGACCTATTTTTCTCTTTTAATTTATTTTTAGTTGCTGTAATTTCTGAGATCAGATTGCTACCCATGCTTTTTAAAAAAAAGTTTATATATATATGTATATATATACATATATATACATATATATATATATACTTTTTCTTTTTCTTTGTCCTTTACTCCTCTTTATAAAAAGAAAAAGATGTCCTCCCTAAGTCCTGTTTTATCTACTTTATCTCCTTTATCATCTTCAATTGTGAAAATTAGTAACTTCCATCCTTTTTTTCCCCCGTTTTCTTTTGCTCTGTTCTTTTCTTCTCTTAAGATCATCAGAAAAGAACAAAAACATGCTTATCGCCTTTCTTTATCTTGTTTAGCTCCCCGTGTCCCTTGAAGTCATAATGATTCTGAATGGATGCATGCTTTCTTTTCCTTTTAGAATGTAAACTCTTCATCATCATTTAGTCCCTTTCTAGTTGTGCAATGATAGTATATTTATCTTAGTAGTTTCCTTTTAACTCCTATGTTGCATTTCAGACTCTTTTTTATTCTATTCTGGTATTTTCATCAGGGATGTTTGAAAGTCTTTTATTTCATTAAAACTTAATCTACACCCCCCCCATACCCCAATCAAATGATACTCAGTGTTGCAGCTAAGTCTTTTGGTTCTGTGGATTATCAAATTCTAAAATTTTCTCTTTTATAGTTGATGATAAGTTTTGTGTGGTCCCTATATGAAGTTCTTTCATGCTTGAACCCTTTATTTATGACTGCTTGCAATATTTTTTTACATGATCGTACTAAATATTGTTTATGCTATTCTTTTACATTTTTATTTTGAGGTATATTTCAGGAGGCAATCTGTGGATTCTTTCTATTTTTTGCTTTGTCTTTTGGTTCTAATGAATCTGTGCAAGTTGGTTTCATTTATGATTTCTTGAAATATATCATCCATTTTCTTTTCTTTTTTTAATTTTTAAAATAAATTTACTTATTTATTTTTGAATTTTACAATTTTCCCCCAAATATCACTTCCCTCACCCTACCCCCCCACAGAAGGCAGTCTGTTAGTCTTTACATTGTTTCCAGGCTACACATTGATCTAAATTGAATGTGTTGAGAGAGAAATCATATCCTTAAGAAATAAAATAAAATATAAGAGATAACAAGATTATATAATAAGATAATGGTTTTTAAAAAAAATAAATGTAATAGTCTTTGATCTTTGTTCAAACTCCACAATTCTTTCTCTGGATACAGATGATATTCTCCATCGCAGATACCCCCAAATTGTCCGTGATCATTGCACTTTATGAAATGAGCAAGTCCATTAAAGTTGATCATCAACCCATGTTGTTGTTAGGGTGTACAATGTACTTCTGATCCTGCTCATCTCATATAGCATCCATTTTCAAGGAATTCAATAATTTTGATTTTTTCCTATTTATACTATTTTTAAAATTGAGTTATGAATTTTCCTGATTAAGAATCATTTGTTTTCTCTCTTACCATCTCCTCCCATCAGTTCCACAGAAGGAAGCAAACCCTTGCAACAAATATAGTTAAGCAAAAAAAAAACTGAGTATATTGAACATATCCAAAAAACATTTGTCTCAGTCTGCATATTTAATTGATTATCTTTCTATTAATAGGTAAGTAGCATTCTTTACCATTGATCTTCTGGGGAAAATGGTTGATTTTTATAAGGTTGTGGTAAAATATTCCACTTCTTTTCATTTCACTAAACACCAGTTAACAAAAGTGTTCCCAGGTTTTTCTGAAACCATACCCTTCATAATTTCCTACAACAAAATAGTATTCCCTTATTTCAGAGGCAGCTAGGTGGTACAGTTGGACCAGAGTCAAGAGGACCGAAGTTTAAATTTATTCCCAGACACTAAATTAGCTATGAGGATAATATCTTGTGGGGTTGTGAGGATCAAATGAGACAGTATTTATAAAAATGTTTAATATAGTCTGGCCCATTGTAGGTTCTATGTGCTCATGCACTTTATATTTATATATCTTGAATATATAAATATTCAAAATATAAAATTTTGTTTAGTCATTCCCTAAATAATAGACACCTCCTTAGTTTTCACTTCTTTGCAACCTCAGAAAGAATTGCTACAAATAGTTTTGTGTAGCTAGGACCCTTCCCTTTTTTTGCTCTCTTTGGGATTTAGATCAAGTAGTAGGTATCACTAGATTAAAGGGTTTACCCAGTTTAGGAACATTTCCAAACTTCTTTCCAGAATAGAATTTCACATCAACCTGCCTATTCTCCCACAGGTCTTCCAAAATTTTTAATTTCCCTTTTTTTCCCCTCCTCAATTTTACCAGTTAAATGTGTATGAATTTTAATTTACATTTTTTCTAAATATTAAGGATCTGTAACATTATTTCATGCAGTTATAAATAGCTTGAATTTCTTCCCTTTCTCTCATCTATTAGTAAGGAAATGGTTCCTATTTTTATAAATTTGAATACATTTCCTTATATATCCAGAGAACTTATTTTTGACTATGTAATATGAGTGTATGCATTACAATGATTCATGGAAAAACACAAACTTTCTCAAAAATATAATAGGAGTTGTGATGTGGTGACATGATGCAACGTGATAACACCAGCAATGGCACACTATCAAGTTGTAGCCCTCTTTCATGGACCATATGATCATCAACTATAATCAAACCTGTCTTTCACCTAGTTCAGAGATAAACAACCACCACACAGTAGGTGCTCTGTTGTTTGCCTTCCAAGATATTTCCTTTCTTCTAAATTCTGTGTCACAAACTCTAGATGAACATGCTCACTCATGGTCCACACTACCCCACTTTTCTAGAATAGAATTTCTCCTATCTTTTCTATTTTTTTTGAAAAATGAAATTATCATTAAGACAAGTCAAGTAGCTATGTTTTTGTCAAAGAAAGAATTCACTATTGTATCAGGCTTCTATATCAGGTCTGTGATCTATTTCTCAAACTCCTCATCTTTTTTTCTTTATATTTAGGATCTATAGTAATATTTCAATGACAAAAACATTTCTATTTCTTCCTCCACTGATCTTCATTCAGATACTTTCTACCATGCTTCTTTCTTCTGGTCCCTGAATTTCCTACACACACACACACACACACACACACACACACACACACACACACACACACAAACAACCATATACTTTTTGTAAAAATAGCTTTTTAAAAAAAATTTAAGGTAATGGGGTTAAGTGACTTGCCCAAGGTCACACAGCCAGGCAATTATTTAGTGTCTGAGGCTGGATTTGAACTCAGGTCCTCCTGACTCCAGGGCCAGTGCTCTATCCACTGTGCCACCTAGCTGCCCCCAAACAGTTTTTTATTGGCATATTTTGTGTCTATATCATTAACCTTTCCTTTTATATTTTTAGAATTTATTTTGTCATTCATCACCATTTCCTACCTGATGGGCACCTTTTTTGTTTCTTTACCTGACAATGCTTTCCCACTCCCTTATAACTATATCTATCCTTTTTCTTTTGAATTAAAGTATTTCCATCCAGATGCAGATTATAAATTTTGTCCCTACAAGCTTTTGTCAGAACCCTTAGCTGCTTTTGCTTGTTGACAAAATTTGGGTTATTTTTATATGGACATTTGAGACCTTGGCTTTTATTATTGTCTCTTTTCTTGTATTTTGCCTTCTGTCAACATCTGGGGAACTCAGCTGCCAGTCCTCTTCCTTCATTGTAATTATTCTCTATGACATCCAACTAAGGGTGATATACACAGTCAGTTTCTTACTTTCTCGTATTTTTTAATTTGAAACTCTTTTTTGATCAGACTTGCAAAATACCTGGCAAATCCAATCTTATCAATCTTTGTTAAGTATATTGCACCGCTGGCCAGGAATCAGTCTTCCCTATATTTTAAGGTCCAGAAATGCAAGCCCAATTCTCAGATCATACTTCTTAGTCATCTCTTTATTTCCCTAATTAATTATGTTTCAGCTCCTGCCCAATGGATAATAATAAGGATAACAAAAAACTTGTCTCTCCATCACCTTTAATTTCTTGGCCAAGATTCCTTCTGGCAAGAAATACCATAGTCCTTGCCTACAAGTACTTTACATTTCTCCTAGGAGAAAGGTGCTCCGTTTATTACCTCCGATTTACAGATGAGGAAATGAGACTGATGGCGATTAAGTGATAGGCTGAAGGTCATATAACTTGGCTCAGAGATAATATTTAAATCCATCTCCAAGTTCTTGGTGTATACCACAATGTTTTTCACCAATAGATCATACGCTCCTTGAGTTTCATTCGAGGAAAGAGTTCTTTTTTTTCCTTTGTACTTCCAATATCTAACACATAATAATAAATTCTTGTAAATTTATTGATAGCCAAGTCACTGATGCTAAGCTACTTTAAATAATCTGAAGTATGTAGCTAAAAATTCAAGAATTTGTTGACATCAATATTCTCTCTTCTTCTCAGATAGCATGAATTTCTGATCATATGTAAGCTAAGGTATTCATTTTCCCTGCTCCTTTTCTCAGAACTACTTTGGAATTTTCTCTGGTTGGTTGCTCCATGCTGAAGCTTGCATCCCAGAATGACCTCAGGTGATTACAAAGTGTGCTCTGTGGTTACCTTTCAGGAAATTACTCCAGTTCCACTTTGCCTAGCTTCTTCTGATATGCATTGACTCAGGGAACAACGAGAGACAAACTGCTAAATAAAAACATCTGGCCACAGTCTCTGTTCCCCTGAGACCAAGAGATGCTCTTTTTACCCTCAGTTTTATAAAAATATGCCTGTTGGTTTACAAACACAGCTGACTGTTAATAAAGAGGCATGTACAAAAAGTCCCCATGCTCCAACCAACGTGGTCTGTGTCTTTTTCTTATTTTCCTGTTCGGAGCTTTTGGTTGCTGCCTCTCATAACTTTTTACTTGTGTGACATTGGGCAAGTGACTTAACCCTTGTAGGTCTCATTTGTCCTTAGCTGAAGATTGCCTGATTTATCCTTTGACAGCTAAATCCTACAATATCTTACGTTTGTTTAATTCAGCTGGAGAAGTTGTTCTGAACATTTTTTATTTGGCATCTTCAGTGCCACTTTATTGCTAAACATCTGAAAAAAATTCTCTAAAAAGTTTCTTTGATTCCCAATCTACTTAAAAGAAAAGGGAAACGAAGAGTGGTTTTGATAATAGGTTATTAAACACAGAGAAAGAAAAATATTAACTTGTTTCTCAAATGAAAAATTTTCAAGTTGAGCTGTTTCTGAGTTGTTCTACATAGACATGAAATGTGAATGGTGAGGAAGAGGAATGGAAGAAGGTTGCTGTCACTGCTGAGCTAAGAGAAGACTGAAGAGAGAGAAAAAGAAGCTCTTCAGTGCCTTTCCTGAATGGTAATGTTAAAAGGGAAATTCTACATTTGGGCTTTCACCCTCATTCAACAAGGCAAATTTAGGATGAAGAGAATTAAAGGAAGTTTATTCTAAGTACATCACAGCAGCAGTAGGTTTTGATGGACTAATCACTGGAGATCAGAGATTCCTTCAAGGTGGGACTAATTTTTACTGGTAACTTTTTAAAAAGATAAAGACAATTTAAATAGGTCCATGTCAATAAAAGAAGTTGGGTCCTTGAGTCTCAGTTCTTCCCCAAGGGAGAGATAAACACGGGGTGACTTGACTATGTGATAAATATCAGGTAACTGGATTCCCTGAATGCTGATGGATAAGCAGATCTGGGAACAATGGATCACTGAGTCAACATAGCTCATAATAATTCTCTCACTTGGTGATACATACATAAACCATACATATCCATATATCCATATATATATGTATATACACACACACACACACATATATATTATATATATATATGAAAATGAATTAACAACAAATCAAAATTTATATGGTTCAGCAACACATTCAGTCTTAGGTCAAATCCTTATTCTCAAATACATCAATCTGATCTCTGTACTCTGGTCAAATCAATTTGAGCAGGCATCAGTGGCTATAAACTAGGGGATTTAAACTCAAAACAGGAAATAAGTGTACTGTGGATGACTAATTATAGCCCCAAGTTTCTATCAGTGTTATAAAGTTGAATAAACTAAGAAATAGAGTCATAATCTCATGTAACCTGTGTGAAGTAGGTCTTGTATGTAAACTAAGGCATGGTACAGATCAAACCAGTTAGAGGGCATATCATGAACAAATTTTAGAGAGGAGATGTACATAAACCTCTGCTCTCAGAAGTGCTTTGAAAAATAGGAACATCTCTAAGTTTGCATGCATTTTAGGACATACTATATACACAGATTTTGATCCCAGATTAAATAAAACCCAGATTACTCAGATTTCTCATTAAGGTAATATAAGATAACTCATAAATTACTCTCCAATAAGCTAACTGATTGCACTCAACATCTGTTCTTTAAAGCAAAACCAGAAAAGATTCCTGACTTTAATCTCACAAATCAATAAATTTATATTTTTCTTTCATAGGTTCCTTCATCTTTGCCTAATTATACTCCTATCATTTTTTTTTAGTTTTTTTGCAAGGCAAATGGGGTTAAGTGGCTTGCCTAAGCCACACAGCTAGGTAATTATTAAGTGTCTGAGGCTGGATTTGAACTCAGGTCCACCTGACTCCAGGGCCAGTGCTCTATCCACTGTGGCACCTAGCCACCCCCCAAGAATGAGATACTTTAGGAATTTAATTTTATCCTTGTTTAAGTCACAGAATGACAACATCTTCAGATTGAAAACTGAAAGAGCAATCTTTCACTATTGCAATGACAAACTTTCACTGTTCACCTTCTCTGATAATAGAAATTTGAGATGAGAGGAAGAAGCAGGGAAATGATTATAATAGCATTAAGACTGGTTCCATCCTAAGGGTTCAGAATGACTAAACACAGCTATACCAGCATAAACATCCTTAGTTCTGTTTTAATGCAAGTAAAAGTCATAGTTAAGGTTCTGGCAAGGTTCCACTTCATTTATAGGGTGCCAAAATTAGGCTTAAGGTTTTAGCAGGTGGGAAAAATTCCTGTTCAAACAACAGGGAAACCGAGTCAAGAGGCTCTTACCTTAGAGCATTCCAAGGTCATCTTTTCAACTTTCCCAGGCAAATATATCTCACCTGTAATAGTTCCCACATTTTACTCTGTCTGGGAGCGAATGGCATCCCCCACCTTGAATACCAGATTAAAGTCCCTATCTATTTCTCTCATGGTGTCGCAATGACAAAAGTTTACCACACCTTTAACGATTTACTCAATAGTCTTTTCTTCCTTTTCTTTTTCTTCTTCTCTTAGAGTCTAAACTTATACTGGTATAAACATCTACCAATAGAAATGAGGAATATAATGATGTTTTGGAATGCCACATAGATAATGAATATATAACAGTTTACTCAAAACCCTAGAAAAAGAACACTGACCAGTTGCTGCAAACCTCCAGACTAACAGATATCCCTCTTTAAAGTTATTGCATCTTCACCCTTTAAAACAAAACTAAATTTTTAAGATTGGAATGTGTTAAAAACTAAGTTGGTTTAAGATTTAACTGAAATATATACTATTCCAGGTTTATCTTCATAACCTTTATAAGTGATAACAAATAAACCTTAGGTGAAACTATAAGCAAGTTTGAAAATTTCACCATTTTATGTAAAGTGTTTGTATCTTATTTATTTAATAGGAAATTTGCAACACAGCAAGCTGTTGCGCAATTTAGGACCAGATGTAAGATAAGACTGATAAGCTCTTGCCGTGCGACCCTCGGACCGGCAGGTCGTGCTTCTGGAAAAGACTCAGAGGCCCAGAGGGTTAAAGTGATGTGGCCAAACACAGCCATTAAGTAGTCCCCGACCCTACCTGCAGTCGAGTAAATTTCGTGTATTATCCCAGATTTAGTGTAGCCATGGTTCGTGGTCCCAAGAAACATCTGAAACGTGTAGCAGCTCCAAAGCACTGGATGCTGGATAAGTTAACAGGAGTATTTGCTCCAAGACCATCTACAGGTCCCCCCAAGTTGAGAGAATGTCTCCCCCTCATCATCTTCCTGAGAAACAGGCTCAAGTATGCCCTTACTGGAGATGAAGCAAAGAAGATCTGCATGCAGCGATTCATCAAGATCGATGGCAAGGTCCGCAATGATATCACATATCCTGCGGGTTTTACGGATGTCATTAGCATTGAGAAGACAGGAGAACATTTCCATTTGGTATGTGACACAAAGGGACGCTTTGCTGTTCATCGTATCACAGCTGAGGAGGCTAAATATGAGTTATGCAAAGTGAGAAAAATCTTTGTGGGTACAAAGGGTATTCCCCATCTGGTGACCCATGATGCCCATACTATCCGTTATCCAGATCCCCTCATCAAAGTGAATGATACAGTTCAGATTGATTTAGAAGCTGGCAAAAATCACTGATTTCATCAAGTTTGATACTGGAAAGCTATGTATGGTGACCGGTGGAGCCAACTTGGGTCGAATTGGTGTGATTACAAATAGGGAGAAACATCCTGGCTCTTTTGATGTTGTTCATGTAAAAGATGCCAATGGCAATAGTTTTGCTACTAGGCTTTCAAACGTTTTTGTTATTGGCAAAGGTAATAAGCCTTGGATCTCTCTTCCCAGAGGAAAGGGTGTCCATCTTACAATTGCTGAGGAGAGAGATAAGAGATTGGCAGCTAAGCAGAGCAGTGGCTAAATGATTGTAAATCATGAGAGAATTTGTAGGTTTTCAATCAAAGTAAGATTTTAAATTCAGTTTTTAAAATGATTATCCTACGAATATATAAATTACACCAAAAAAATAAGAATCTTAAACAGCTCATTTTTATAAAGCAAAATTGAACAAGCCATAATGCTTTTCTCTTCTTTCCTTGAATTACAGTACTTTGCGTATGACTGTTGCATAAAATGGCGTGGAAGATGTACCTCTATTGGTTTTGCTTAACTTCTTTGTTACATGGGAAGTCTCATTGTGATTGGAGGATGGGGAGAGGAATATTGCAAAATGGCTGATGTTAAAACAAAAGATATTAATAAAACTTAAAGAAAAAAAAAAGATAGAGTTTATGATGGTGCCAAGCAACCTTGTAAGTTTACAAATAATGAGATTTTACAAGGTCTTTGTACCTTTTCCTGCAGAATAATCAATGATCAATTTTCCCTTTTAAAATATGCTTATGGAAATACATGATAAGTCTTTAACATTATGATAATTGCCTCAAATAACTTAATCAACAATTTCATAATTCTCTTAAGTGATAGTCAAATAGTTTTAGGTGAAACTTCCTCTTACTGGCAAACCTGGAAATTTCTACTTTCTTAACGATATTGTGAATTTGAAACAAAACCAAACCAATTAGTAGTCAAATAGCCTCAATTCAGTTGAATGTATTTCCAAATTTCCTTACACAGAAGATCATTCATTTTATCACTATTGTTACTGATCACATAGAAAACCGTGAATTAAGCCAGCAAGTATGTAGCAATTCCATATAATTAATAAATAATAATAAAAACAGTTTACATTTATAGAGTACTTGTCATATGCCAGATCCTGTGAAAAATACTTTACAATTCTCTGGTCCTCACAGAAGTCCCCCCTTGAAATGCAGGTGTACTCACATAGCTATTAAATTTCCATTACTGTTTTTAATTTTATTTCCTTGCTTTTTTTTTTTTTTGTTGCAAGACAATGGGTTTAAGGGACTTGCCCAAGGCCACACAGCTAGGTAATTATTAAGTGTCTGAGACCTGATTTGAGCTCAGGTCCTCCTGACTTCATGGTGGTTCTCTATCCACTGCACCACCTAGCTACTCCTAACACTATATTTCAATTTGGTTTCTCTGATCTATGTATTTTCCAGCAGTTTCATGCTTTAATTCCAAAGAGCAAATGTATTTCTGCATTGCATTCTACTTTATCACAATTATCCTAATAGAGAAGTACTCTTCCCCCCCCCCCCGACTTTGACAATTTCTTTATTACATAAATATTTTATTTTCTTTCCAATTATATACATTAGTTGTTTCTATCTATCATTTTTTGGTAAGGTTTTGAATTTTACACATTTCCCCTCCCCTCCTTTCCCTCCCCACCAGAAGGCAGTCTGATAATCTTTACATTGTTTCCATGCTATACATTGATCAAAATTGAATGTGTTGAGAGAAAAATCATATCTTTGAGCAAAAATAAAATATCAGGGATAGCAAAATTATGTAGTACACAAGACAACTTTTTTTTTTTTTTAAGATTGAAGGTCTTTGATCTTTGTTTAAACTCCACAGTTGTTTCTCTGGATACGGATAGTATTCTCCATTGCAGTTACCCTAAAATTACCACTGATCGCTGCACTGATGGAATGAGCAAGTCCATTAAGGCTGATCATCGCCCCCATGTTGCTGTTAAGGGTGTACAATGTTCTTGTGGTTCTGAACATTAGAGGAGCACTCAGCATTTTGATTTAGTTCAGGACAGATTTCAATGAAATCAAATCAGGATTTATAATCATTAAAGGTTAACATTTATCCATGGACCATTTACTATTAGCACTTCAAAAAAGAGCACATTTTTATCTGGAAACTCATTAAAAAAGACTCAAGGTAGTAGCATTCCCAGTTTCCTATAATCTTTTTCCCAATTTCCTCCAAGAACTGGATCAGGATAGTGATCAGCCTCATTTATATCTCTCTAGTTTTCCAGCTAAGGATAAGCAGCAGCTTCCCATTCCCATCTCCCAGCATAGGAGTCTAGGAATTTCAAGCTGCATATCACAAAGAATAATCATATAAAATTTCCCCTATCCAAATTTACCAAAACCATTTACTCAGATTATACAACTTTCTTTAAAATATTCATTTCCCCTTTTTTCTGACTCCCTTAAATAGTTCTTGCTTTCTTTGAGACAGCTAATTCTTTACCCTACCCACTCAAAGAAAATAGTTAACTATATCCATCTTGTTTCTTTAACATCCTGATTGGATAGTTCCCTTCCCAGTCACATGCTAGATTATTCCTTACTGCATGCACTGAATTCCTCAGTTCTTAGTTACCTCCCCTCCCTCCTCATTATTCACAAAGGGGTTAGGCAATGGTGGGGGTGGGATGGGTTGGATCCCCTAGGAAATTTCAAATTTTCCTTTTCATTCCTTCTGTTTTCACCCTGTGTAATACTGAAGAACACTGGGGAATGAGTGAAATGGAACATAAATGACCATTAGGCAAATGAGGGGGGGGCAAGGTAGTCACTGTTATATTTGTATTTCCAGACCTTAGTAAATGAATAGCTCATTGTTGCTGTTCAGTTTGACTCTGCATGACCCCATAGACATAGCAAACCAGTAGGCCTTTCTATCCTCCACTCTTTTGAAATCTGTCCAAGTTCATGTTTATTGTTTCCATGACACTATCTTTCCATCTCTTCCTCTACCACTTCTTTTCCTTCTACCATCAATTTTTTCCCAGCATCAGGGCCTTTTCAATAGTTCTGTCTTCTCATTAAATCGCCATAGTATTTAAGCTTTGGCTTCAATATTTGACCCTTCAGTGAATAACTTGAATTAACTTTTTTTTTAACCTTTAAATTTATTTATTTTGAATTTTACAATTTTTCACCTAATCTCACTTCCCTCCCCCCCCCATCTACCACCCCCACAGAAGTCAGTCTGTTAGTCTTTACATTGTTTCCATGGTATACATTGATCCCAGTTGAATGTGATGAGAGAGAAATTATATTTTTTTATAGGGTTTTTTTTGGGTGAGGCAATGGGGTTAAGTGACTTGCCCAAGGCCACACAGCTAGGTAATTATTAAATGTCTGAGGCTGGATTTGAACCCAGGTACTCCTGACTCCACGGCTGGTGCTCTATCCACTGTACCACCTAGCCACCCTGAGAAATATTCTTTTTTTAAAAAGAGTTTTAACAGTTTATTTACGCTTTGATGAAAAATTCAAATCATCTTCACAGATAAACATCCACAGTGTCTTTTAGTCCTTTTTACCAGCACCAACATTTGCCTTTGCAGTGCCCCTCACTTTCTTCATTCTGTTCTTGCGTCCCTTTCGCTGCTTTCTTGATGTCTTTTTCTTCTCGTGAAGATTATGCCTTGCAAATCTGTACTTTGGCTCATTTTTCTTTGCATAGTCAAGGGAATCATAAATCATGCCAAAGCCTGTTGTTTTGCCACCACCAAAATGGGCTCTGAATCCAAAGACAAAAATGACATCTGGAGTTGTCTTATACATCTTGGCCAGTTTTTCTCGAATTTCAGTCTTAGGTACGGTGGCCTTGCCAGGATGAAGGACATCTACAATCACCTGTTTTTGCTGAAGTCTGTTTGTCATGAACTTCCTTGTTCTGATGATTACTGTGTCATTCATGGTAGTGGCCAGCTCCTCGAGCAGCAGGAGAGGGCCCTGAGAAATATTTTTAAGGAAGAAAAATAAAGTATAAGAGATAGCAAAATTACATAATAAGATAATGGTTTTTTTTTTTTTTAATTAAAGGTAAGGGGCTGCTAGGTGGTGTAGTGGATAGAGCACCGGCCTTGGATTCAGGAGTGCCTGGGTTCAAATCCATCCTCAGACACTTAATAATTACCTAGCTGTGTGGCCTTGGGCAAGCCACTTAACCCCATTTGCCTTGCAAAAAAAAACCCTAAAAAAAAATTAAAGGTAACAGTCTTTGGTCTTTGTTCAAACTCCACAATTCTTTCTCTGGATACAGATGATATTCTCCATCGCAGATACCCCCAAATTGTGCCTGATTGTTGCTCTGATGGAATGAGTGAGTCCATGATCATCGCCCCCATGTTGTTGTTAGGGTGTACTTGAATTAACTGTTTAAAGTTATTTGTCCTTTGTTCTTGAAGAGGAGCAATGACATCAGGAGGGTGATGTCTTGACTAGCAAGTGAATTGGATTTAAGTGAAACAGAGTTGTGTAAGGTGACCAGTCCCATTCTCACCTCCAGAATTAGGAGAGTCCAGTGGCAAGACCCAAGTCAAGATGACTGGTGATGGCCCCAATTTCTCGATCTCCTTGCTTTCCAAAGAGCTCTCAAAACTCTTCTCTAAAACCACAATTCAAAAGTGTCGATTCTGTAGTTCTGTTTTTCTTATAGTCCAACTCTCCCAAGTAGGCATTGCTATTGGAAAACCATAGTTTTGATTGGGTGGATATTTGCTGGTAAGATGTTTCTGCGCTTTAGCATGCTGTCTGGGTTTGCCAAAACTTTACTTCCAAGGATTAATTGTTGTTTATTCATTAAAAGTAAATTATTCAGTCTTGTCTTACTCTTCTTGGCCCTGTGAACCTTACTGATCATGGGATTTTCTTGCCAAAGATAGTGGAGTAGTTTTCCATTTCCTTCTCCAGTGGTTAAGACAAACAGAAGTAAAGTGATTTGCCCAGGCCCACACAGCTAATAAGGGTCTGAGGCCTACTTTGAATTCAAGTCTTCCTGACTCCAAGTCTAATACTCTATCCATTGAGCATCTAGCTACTCCTGTATACTACTTTAGCAAGAATTTAATAAACACCTTTGGACTTTGTGACAATGGACTAAGTTGTTAATTTTCTTTTCAAGTTTCTCTTCCATAGCTCTTATTTATTTTCCAATTCTTTCTTCTAGCACTATCATTTATTATATAGTAGCACCTACATAAAAAAAAAATCTTCTTGGAACTCTAATGTTTGTTATGACTAAGCTATGATTTTCTTGCAGACTTTGCTTGTATGTGTTTTGGAATTATTTTCATCTTCTGGGTTTGTGTTTTGGGAATCCCTGGCACTATAATAGAAAATGTTTTGTCTATCCATTCTTCCAGTCTAAGTGGAAGATTGTGATTTTGTGTTAGGGCAGGCTCTGAACATTTGTGTAAACTCTAAGTGATCTTATATGTCCTGGCCTGCTTTACCTGGTTTCCTGCTGCTGGGATTAGGATGATAATGCCTGTTCTGTTTCCAAAACACCTTCTACTAAAATATCTTTGAGATGGTGATTGGGGGATTTTTTTTTCCTAATTCTGTTTGGCCTTCTTGTTCTAGAACTTCAGAGCAATTTTCCTTGATAATTTCTTGTAATATTCTATCAAGAGTCTTTTTAAAAATTTATTGTAATTTTCAGATAGTTCAAATATTATCATATTATTTTTCCTCAATCTGTTCTCAAGATCAGTTGTTTTTCTGATGAGATGTTTCACTCTTTTTATCTTTTCTTTTTGATTTTGTTTTTTATGATTTCTTGATATCTTAGAATATCACTAGCCTTCCATCGCCTAATTCTAGTTTTCAAAGAATTATTTTCTCCCCTAAGTTTTTGATTCTCTAATTCAAGTTGGTTGACTCTTTTCATAATTTTCTTGCTCTTATTTTTTTCTAATTTTCCCTCAATCTCTCTTATTTGATTTTTAAAGTCCTTTTAAAGTTCTTCTAAAAACTCTTTTTGTACTTGGGATCATTTGACATATCTCACCAAAATTGGAGGCTAGGGACCCTAGTCACCTTGTCCCACAAATGATTTTGCTACTTTCAGTCTCTTTGGTGGCTGCACACTACAGCTGTTCTCTTTGCTCTGGAACTAAAACTAAATACTCTGTTCTACCACAAGTGTCCAATGCCAATAGGGTCCCTGAGCTTCTGACTTATGGACTTTGCCACTGTAACTCAGCTGCTCAATAACCTTGGAACTTCCCTTAGGGCTTGGGCCCTTTCCACCCTGCAATGCCCTTCTGCCATGCTGACCCCCTCCTCCCACTGGTGAGTTCTTTTGGGAACCTCCATTTTTGGAGTGAGCCCCTGGATGGCCATATTTTATTCCCCTCTTGGCTATACTTCTGACTTTAAGGACTTTGACATCATCCCCCAGCACCCCAGAGGTGCTCCATATTCCATTCTTCTCTTCCCCCACTAAGGTAGGTGATAGGGAGTCACTGTATTTTTATGACTAGGGGCATGATATGGTCACTCTTGGAAGACCACTTTGACATCTAAATGAAGAATGAAGTGGAGTGGGAAGAGATTTGTGGCATGGACCCTAATCATTGGGCTATTGCAATAGCGTAGGTATGACATGGCAATAGCCTACACCAGGGCATCAGAGGAGAATTGTCATCCAACTCACCTATGGCTCCAAGAAGATATAGCATGTGCAGCAGCCAGACTCAGTAAAACCTTTTCAGCAGAACTCACCAGTGGGAGGAGGGAGTCAACCTAGCAGAAGGGCATTGCAGGGTGAAAAGGCCCCAGACACTGAGAGAATTTCCAAGGACACTGAGCAGCTGAATCATGGTGGTGAAGTCCACAGAGTCAGAAGCTCATCCTGAAAGATAATGAAAAATGGATTACCTAAAAAGTTCTAGCCCCGCCCCCCCAAATTCTTGCTTGGGTAGTAGATGACAATTTCTCTTTTAAAATTTTAAATATTTTATTTTATTTTCCCTATCACATATATCACACATACATTAATTTTTAAAACTTTGAGGACTAAATTCTCTCCTCTTCCCACCCCCATTGAGAAAGCAAGTTATTTGATGTAACATATATAATGATAAATATATATATGATATATAAGTTAAAAATGTGTAGTCATGCAAAACTTTACTATACTAGTCATACAATGAAAGTAAATATAGCACTCCCTCCCAAAAGAAACCTCAAGAAAAATAAAACTTAAAAAAGGATGCTTCAATCTGTATTCAGACATCATTAGTTGTCTTTGGAATGTGTAGTATTCTCTATCATAAGTCATTCAGAGTTGTCTTGAATCACAGAATTGCTGAGAAAAGGCAAGTCAATCCCAGTCAATCAGTCTACAATATTGCTGTTACTTTGTATATGGTATATTTTCCATTGGATCTTCTCATGTTGTCTTTCCAGGTTTTACTGAGAGCATCCCGCTCATCATTTCTTATAGCAGAATAGCATTCTATCATAACCATATAACACAATTTGTTCAATCATTCCCCAACTGATGGATATCCCCTTAATTTCCAGTTTCTTGTCACCACAAAAGAAATATCCTTATACATATAGATCCTGTTTCTTCCATCTCATCTGGAATATAGATCTGGTAGAGTCATGGATGAGTATTTCTAAGTAATTATTATTGTTGCAATATCAATAGGACTTATGATCTATAATTAATGAATTCCTATATATGCAATCCTGTGTTTATAAGTTATTTAATTAAATGATTGCATAAACTTTCACAAAATCATAAAATGATATACCATGAATAGTATATATATAATGATCTCTTTATAGCTTAGTCTCTTTCAGATGGACAGCAAAATGACTTTTCTATGAATAACAAAGTCCTTTGACCTGTTTTGCTTCCTTTTTAATGATTTGACTGCCACAACAAAAAAACTTTATATTTTGAAGTTATTTCTTTTATATTTTTCTGAAGACCATCAACATCAACAGTTGGTTTTTGGGTAGACGGTTTTGTTTTTTATTTTTTGGTGTATGGTTCATGCCTTATTGTTCCTTTAGAACAGAAAGACTTCTCTACACAACTATTTATAGCTTTTCTAAGGTCCCTCAGGCAGAGTCAGTGCCACTGATTGAATTATAGCACAGTAACTTAAATATCCACCTCAGGAATGATAGGGGTCTTAAATAGACAGTCATATTTACTTCAGAAACCTAGAGTTTTCTTAGATTGCCATCCCTAACAGGAAAAGAAATGTTGGGGTGATAGAGCTTAAGTGGTGCTCTGGGTGCTGTGCCGTGCTGATTCTCTATACTTAAGATACTAAACCGGCCTGGTAGGAGCTATTTAATTAAGTAAAAGTTAGTCTAGTCACTTTGTAACCAAGGATTTCAGGGAGCAAATATATAGCAGTATGTGGGAAGTTAATAGGAGCCTCATGGTCACAGCCACACCTCACAACTTTATAACAGGTGGGCTTCCAGATGGTGATTGGTGGACATAATTGTCAAACAGAGTTTAAATTTCAGTAGCTACACAACAGTCATACAAAAATACAGTACAACACCTCATTACCACTGTTCTTCAAAGAAAAAGATCAATTCTGGATTTTCAAAGTTCCTTTGAAGACTGTCAAGGTAAGACCAGAAATGTTCCTAATATTGAACAATAGCATTTCAAAGATAATTTGCATTTCAGTCAAAGAGCAAATTTGAAGTTTAGACATGTTTTAAACTTTGGGGTATTCTTCCCCTAGTATAAAATAACTTATCAAATAAGAGAACATAATGGAAAAATCATGCAAAACTCTTGGAGAATGAATGCTAAATTTATCTAGGTACCTTAAAAAACTCTAGTGTCTTGATTAAGCATAGTTAGAGATGAATTTGTGACGAATCAATAAAGATGACTGGTGCTTCCAGAAATCTGAGAAAATAATCCTTCTCTGTTCAATAGATTGGTATTCTCATGTAGATGAAGCTAGGATAGTAAATAGATTTTCTATCACATCTAGCATCTTTTATGTCATTAGAATTTAAGAGTTCAATAAAGTTGAAAAGCCCTTTTAGTGTTAATAACAAAACGATGAGGTAAATACCTAACTCTATTGATTTTATCAGTATTTGATACAACTAAACTCATAGAGGAATCATGACTAAGATATAATTGGATTTCATGATTTTGGAGGTACAGATAGGATGGGGTGAGGGAATTCAGAATCTTTTCTTTCTTCTGTTCATAGTAATTTTTGTGGGACCTTGTTCTCTACACATCACACCGGAAATGTGCTGCAGGGTAATACAATACAAAGAACATTGTGAGCTCCTTTTGCCTTTTTTGGGGGGGTATTCCCAGTGTCTGGCACACAGAAGGGTTTAATAAAGATTACCTGATCAACTTACTGACAGACTGGAAATGGATATCAGAAAAACTGGGTTCAAATACAACTTCTGTCACTTAACCACATGTGGGACTTCAGGAAAACCATGAATTCCTTTAGCCTATTTCCACATCTTTTAAATCTTAGATTAGATGATCTTTAATCAGCTAACATACATTTACATACATACTGTGTTTCATAATCACATTAGTATCTAGACTTTTCTAGAAATCTGTTTTACAAATTTCAGTGAGGCCAATTTCTCTCTTAGTATAAGCAAACAGATAGGTATTTTGGTTCTAAGTTTGGTGGATATGTCACAATCTTCCCTTGACTTCCTGACCATTTTTCCTGCCATGTTTAAAAAGCAACCAGATTAATATGAAGTTGGTTTTGTGCCCAATGAAAGTACCAAATTCTGATCAGGGTTTATGCTGCTTTATAATTAAAATTGTACTATGCTCTTTTTTTTTTTTTAAAACAGTCTACTGCTGCCAACAAAGAATATGAAGACTATCTTATTTTTCTTCATCTTGGCAACAACAGAGGCCATTCCTGTAAGTATTTTGGCCCCTCCCCAACCCTATCCCTATCAGGAAACTTCATAATAAGGTTCTTTACGTTAAAGGTTTCCTTAAAATATTCAACTCCTTTTATAGGGAAAAATAAAATCTAAACCTTTACAACTGTAAAATATTTAGTGTAGTGTTTGGCATATGTGGATCTCATTATTACCATTCAAGATATTGTAAAATATCTTGAACTACCTTTTTAATAATTGAGGATTCAAAATCATGCAATCTTAGAAGTCAGAAGCTATATCTGAATATGTAGTAATCCACTTTGCACATATTTATTATATCAGGTCTTGGTGACGATCTAATGAACCCCTCATTGCATTTCTCTTTCTGAACAGATGATCTATAAAATGCCCAAAAGACAATATGCTGTTTCTGTCTCCACTAAGTCCTTTGTTATCAAATCTTTGGTCAAATTTACCATTTTGTGTTAGGGCCTCTAGTTCATTTTAATTCTTAGCCTTAAATTGGATCCTTTGTGTATGAACACCTAGGCTATCTTCTGCAAACTGATGTGGATGGACCTAGTAGTGGAATTGCTTGGTCAAAGGGTTTGCCCTTAAGACTCAACATTCATTTTTAAAAATGTTGATTTCTTGATTCTTGTTTTGCCACACCCATTGAAAGGCATGCAATATGCTGTCATTTATAGGTATGGAGTTATTAGAAGTGCTTTCTAAGTTTTCTCAGGAAGTAATATTTATGCCTTTGTGAATTTCCAGAAGTGAGTTGCAATTATTCATTTTGACAAGTCTTGGAAAGTTTTCTGTCACACTTTAGATAAATGACCTGAGAAGAGTCAAATTATCCTTTATTGTTTTCATGTGAACAAAAGAATGTCTTAACATTTTTCATCTGGAAGTCACCAATATCATTATTTGTTTCTTCTTCTTCTGACTTTTACTGGATGACTTTTCACCTGGAATCTCCTATGAAAGTATTTGATCATTTCTGGGAGTTCAAGAAAATATTTCTGTTAGTGTTAAATATCCTCTTTGGGAAGAGGCTCATTTCTTAGTTCAAAGTATTCTATAATTTTTATTTCCCCTTTTCCTCTTTGTGACATCATTCTAGCCTCCAATCTCCTGACACAGGTCAGGATTCTCCTTTCCCTCTAGATCATGTGTGTGTGTGTGTGTGTGTGTGTGTGTGTGTGTGTGTGTGTGTGTGTGTGTGTTTTAAGGAATATTATCAATTTTTCTTGATAATCTAGTGTAAAGAGATGGTTCATAAACCTCTTTCAGCAGGGTGATCAACCAACTTTTTAAGCCAATTGATATTTAATTGTGGCAAAAACATAAATACTGCACATTCTAAGGAGGGAATAATGGTAAACTTCTTTTAGTTGCTCCCCTAAACTTAAACTAGATTCTCTCTTTTCTGCCCTTTGTATTTGTTAGAAGGTCCATCAAAATGATTCATTCCTAATCATTTGTTTGCTACTCTTGTGCCCATCCTTTGCTTTTTACTAGATAATTCAGATTGTAAAATCTGATTAAGATTCTTAACATTTATGGCAAATACAGGAAGTAATAATAGTGACAGCTGTATTTTATTCATCATCTCTTATGAAAGAAAAAAAATTGATTGCTTTAGCGAGTGAGGAGGAAAAACCCAGAGAATCTTGAAGTAGTTGACTCACAGGATTATAGGAATATAGGTTTAGACCAAGGTCCACATTTTATAGATGAAAAAACTGAAGTAAGGTGAAGTGTCCCACAGGGACATATGAGGGGAAAAGACATTTGAGCTATTTTCAGATATCTGAATATTTGAATACAGGTCCTGGGATTCCAAAGCACTCTAAGATATTTTGAATCATATCTTATTCTATCCCTGGCTACACCTTTGTGAGTCAGTATGCTTTGCTCCTATGGTGTATCATGAGGCTCAGTTGGTAACCAATGTCTTCTTCATGCTTTTATGAAACATTAAACATTTTTTTTTAATTTAAGGCAATGGGGTTAAGTGACTTGCCCAAGGTCACACAGCCAGGCAATTATTAAATGTCTGAGACCAGATTTGAACTCAGTTACTCCTGATTCCAGGACCAGTGCTCTATCCAATGTGCCACCTAGCTGCCCTTATGAAACATTTTGTACCTCTTAACCATCATGTCCCAATGAAAACACTTTTGTAACCTGTAGTGTTTTTGGGGGGAGGGACTTTGTTTCTTGTGGATGATCTAAATTTGATTGATATGCCTTAAGGCAGTGAAATGAGGACCACTATGTGGACTGGCAATCCCTGCCAAAATATTATGTAGGTTCATTTTAGAAGAATATGATCCATGAAACTGGTAAATCTTTCTCTTACTGTGTTGGTCTGCTCATCTGAAAACAATCAAAGTATCCTTGGGGGCCTCAGGGTGTACTCAGAATCTCGCCTAGATTCTATTCAACCAAAGCAATGGAATGAAGAATTCTAAACTAAATAGTGGCATTAAAAAGGAAGGTGGCTTGGTAGATAGAACACTAGGTTTGGTGTCAGGAAAATCCAAGTTCAAATTTGACCTCAGACACTTACTAAGGGATCTTGGGCAAATCACTTCATCAGTATTTGTCTTAATTTCCTCAATTGTAAAATGTGGATTAATAATAGCATCTAACAGCCAGGGATCAAATGAAATAAGATTGTAAAGAATTTAGCACAATGACTGAATGTAAGTATTATATAAATCCCAACTACTATTATTCTTATCCCTAAGACTGGAGAAGATTCTAAAGATGAAGAGAATAGCAAAGGGGAGCAGTGACATTGGAGAATACAGATAATAATAAAAAAGATTTTTTTCCTCAACTACCCATTCACTCTTCTCCACCCTGGACTATCATCAGGAAAAGACAAGGGTATGCTCTACAGAAAATAGTGTCAAAAATAGAAACAGGGACCACTAATCCTTACATAAGGATCCATTCAAAAATGTATGTTTTGCTGCATTTTTACTTATTTTGTTAAATATTTCTCAATTATATTTGAATCCAGTTTTAGCAGCACTCTGGAGAATTAGGAACCACATGGTCAAAGACCACAAATTTATCACCTCTACTTTAGAGAGTAGCTTTAGAAGAGATGGTGGTTGCATTTTTGAAGGAAGACACCATAGGGCTTCTCCTTTCTGTAGGCTTCTGCATGTCTAGGCACTATGTGGGTTTGAAAATAGAAGATCATAATGAGAAGACAATGGATGATAACATGCAGAAGACTAGGAGGGAGAGTCTTGTGAAAAATAGGGAGGAAACTTGGGTATTGAATGTCACTTTACCCAAGAATATCAGAGGAAGACAATACAACAAAGGCAAACCATGGGCTATGATAAAGTGTTATGATAGAAGGGAAGTAGAACATTGGGAAAGTGCCAGTAAACAGAGGTAAATAATGCTAAGAGTACATTCTCATTATGAGAAGATTATCACAAAAATGGGCACCAACTGTGTTTTAGATTATTGAATGACTACACTTATCTCTGGAGATGAGTAGTGAAAATACTTCCTTCTTTGTGGATGCAGGGATGAGTGTGGACTATAACGTACATGATTAATTTGTTGTTTGATCTTGGTGAAATGCTTTAAATTTTTTTTTGTAATAAAGGATAACTCACTGGGTAGGGAAAGGGGAAGGGATATAGTCAGAAATGAAGGCTGTATTAAAAATGTATCAATAATATACTATTAAAATTATCTGTTGGGGTGGCTAGGTGGCGTAGTGGATAAAGCACCGGCCTTGGAGTCAGGAGTACCTAGGTTCTAATGCGGTCTCAGACATTTAATAATTACCTAGCTGTGTGGCCTTGGGCAAGCCACTTAACCCCATTTGCCTTGCAAAAAAAAAACCCTAAAAAATTATCTGTCAATGATTTTTGGATATTTGCAAATTTGGATAACCTGAAGAGGATATTTTCCAAGGATTGTGTGTGTGTGTGTGTGTGTGTGTGTGTGTGTGTGTGTGTACTGTCCAAGAGAGATGATAAGTTCCCAGAAAACATCCCAGACCCTTTTTGTCACAGGCATTCCCAACACAAGGATTTTACTTAGTTTGAACACTATATCAATACAATTTGGAACTGTATAATTTTTCCTAAAGTTTATACCTGGTTTAAACTTTTTGTACTTGCTAATCTAAGAGAAAAATAAAATGCTTGTCTTCTATGTGTTTAACTATTGTTTTAATGTTTTTCACAAAATCATTTGAGAAAATTAAGAATATTTCAAACATAAATATTTTAATATTCTCTTTTTAATTTTACAGATTTCTCAGATCAGACCCCAAGAAAGATATGTTTTTAATAGATCAGTGGATTTAAATTGTCCAGGAAAACCAGAAGTGACCCAACAGGTATCATATCTTTAGAAAGTATTTTCTTTTTCTTTTTTAGTTCTGTGTGTATTCCACTTGAAAATTATTATTTGAAGAAGCTGAAGTTGACTCACTTTGGCCTCTCCCAAATTCCTTTTCCTACTTCCTATTTCCACCATCATCATCAATGACAGACCAGAACTATAACTAGCTATTGTACCTGGGGTAAGAAGTATCATATGAATAGATCATTGGTCCTATAGTCAGCAGGACCTGAGTTCAAATGCGACCTCAGACACTTATGAATTGCCTAGCTGTGTAATCTTGGGCAAGTCACTTAACCCCATTGCCTTAAGTAAGTAAATAAATAAATAAATAAGTCCAACAGAAAAAAAAAATAATCCAGACAGAGTAGTGTGAGCAAAGATAAAGAGGTAGGAATGTACAGAGCACATTGTGGGTTCCACATGCGTGGCTCCACATAAGGGGGCAAGATCATGTGGGTTTTGCCTTTTTTGAGAGAGGAAGTACACTTTGGGAAACCATTAGGTTTTTAAACTGATGAAAAGGACATGCTCTGAGGTGAGAGTAGCAAGGAAGGAACTGAATCCTGGGACAGGGTTATCCACATCCTCTAATTTTCCCCCTTTTTGCAAAGCTCCATCGAACCTGTCCTATTTATGGTTGTTGTTTATGTTCTCACTAATACCCATCTAGACTATATAAATAGACTCTTAATAGGCATTCTCACCTCTAATTTCCCCCCTTTCTAATACATACTTTATGTCACTGCCAGAATAATCTTTCTTTTGCATAAATGTTGTCTTTAGTGACTTTCTTTTGCTTCTGAAGTAAAATTTTAAATGCTCCTTTATCTCCTATTCAAGACCTCCACAATCTGGCAACAAATCAACGGTATTTGATATTGCTCTGCACATTCCTACCTCTTTACCTTTGCTCACATCACTCTGCCTGGATTATTTTTTTTTTCTGTTGGATTTATTTATTTACTTAAGGCAAGGGGGTTAAGTGACTTGCCCAAGGTTCCACAGCTAGGTAATTCATAAGTGTTTGAAGTGGGATTTGAACTCAGGTCCTCCTGACTATAGGACCAATGCTCTATCCACTGCATCACCTATCTGCCCCTTCTGTTGAACTTCTACCAATCATTTAAAGTTCAGATCCCATGAAGTCTTGCCGAGTCTTTGTATTGGAAGCAGCCCTCTGTCATATAATTTTTTTTATATTTCCTTTGAGTTCTTGTGTATTATTGTCCATTAGAGTTTTTATTTGTGACAATACTTTACCTCCAGAGATGAGTATAATGCTTTTTTATTCAGTAGGCTCTTAATATAAGCTTTTTAAATTCAGTTCAATTGAATTGTGGTGAAATTATCATCTATATTTTGAACTTATGCTTCTAGGTATTTGAAATACCTTTTCCACAATGAGGCACTTTTCTCCCTTGATATCTAAATAACAGTAAAAGGAAGGAAATAGGGTTTAGTTGATACCATTAACATTTCCCCTCAACTAGCTTTTTGCAAATGAATATGATCAACCATATCTACTCTGCTTCCACTGAGGTATGAGTTTTGGATAGCCAATCTGTTTCTTAGCCAAGCATAGTGATTAAATATAATACAACCAAAATGCATTTTTTGCAACTGGTTGCTTGAGTTTGTCTTTGCTTAACAGACAATGAGTTGGTGGCAGTCATGAACAGATTATTTTTTATTCATAAAATCTTAAAAGCTAATAGAAAAGTTACATGGAATCTTAAAATACATTTGGCAGTGAGAAAAATTCATTTGCTTAATTATCAAAAACCAACATGATTGTAAGTGTTATTCTAAATGAGGGAGTCAGAGGACTCAGTTTGAATTTTGACTTGACCTCTAACAACCTATGTGACCTTGGGGCTTCACTTCTCTGGAATTCACTTTCATCATTCATAAAATGAGAGATGACTTCTAAGGTGTCTTCTAGACTTACAATCCTATGACCTTGGTCAAATCATCCCTTCACTCTGGATTTCATTTTCCTCATCAATAAAGTCCAAACTATGATGGAAATTTCTTTTATTCTACATAGCCAGAAACATATAGCATGAGCACACTTTCCAAAGGAGCATATAATGCACTTGCCTTCTAAAAGGAAACTTTCTAAAACTTCTCTTAGAGCATATATACATACTAAGTATATTGCTATAAATACTTTGTATATATAAAGTATCTTTAAATGTTATTATATATTTTATAGACAATATAGCCATAATATTTGTTACCATAAAACATTCTTTAACTATTAATAGTTGCAGTAATTCAATAAGAACATATCTGTTGGGGACATTTGAATGATCTTTTAAAAGTAATTTTTTATTCCTTTAAGAAATATACTCTTTTAAAATTTTTTATAGCTGATTTGTCTACTTTAAAACCTATTTTCACATTCCCTGTAACTAATGATAGCTTTTGATTTTTTGGATAGCTTTTGATTTTAAATTAAATTTATAAAAAAAGACCAAAAAACTATAAATGTGTCTATGTGGGTATGTACACACACATATGGATATGCATACACACATACTCACAACGGATGATAACCCTCTTCCTCTATCATGTTAGAAAGCAAATGTTTTGAGAAGTGTATTCACTTACATATTTCTGATAACTTAGAATATAGAAATTTAACATAGATGTAACCTTAGAGATAATTTCAATCAGAGTTCTAATTTTGCAGATGAGGAAAATGAGGTTAAGCTAGAAGAAGTGATTTGACTAAAATAATAGGGTCATAGAATCTAGAGCTAGGAGGAAGCTTAGCATTCATTTAGTCCAATTTTATTTTATCACTCTAGTGTTTTATAGCTCCCATAACCTTCAGGATCAAATTCAAAATCCTCTCTTTGATCCTCACAGTCCATCTAAGCCTAGCTCTCTCCTTTTCAGTATTCTTATACCTTACTACCCAACATAAACTCTTTGATTCAATGACACTGGTCTCCTGGCTGTTCTATGAATAAAACATTCCATTTTTTTGGCTCCAGGCATTTTCTTTGGCATTTTTCATGCTTAGAATGCTCTCCTTTCTTAGATCTTCCAATTGCATTCTCTGATTTCCTTTAAGTCCCAAATAAAATCCAGTTCTCTACAGAACACTTTTTCTTATCTCCTCCTAATTGTAGTGCCTCCCCTCTTTTCCTATTTTATTACCTCTAAAAGAATGCAGATTTGAATAGGATGTTTAAAATTTAACTCCCTTTTGGGGGCTAATAGTCCCTAGAGAGTGGCTATTACTATTACAAGAAGAAGTACTTTATAAGCACAGTCCTGGCTGTGTTTCTCCCTTCTCCCATTGCATTCAGGGCCATCTCCTGTCATCTTGACCCATATCTGGCCACTAGACTCAGATAGCTTCAGAGGAAAAAGTGAGAATCAAGACTTTGCCTAGCCCTTTCTCACTTCTTGCATGTCATGGCATTATCTGCTTTGTGTCATAGTCCTCTTCTAGAACAAAGGATAAATAACAACAACGTTTCTACATATATGTTTTTGGTTATTTTCTCCCCCATTGTGAGTTTCTTGAGGGAAGGAACTATCTTTTACTTCTTTTTTTTGTATCCTTCCTGATTATTATAGTGTCTAGCAAATATTAAGTGTGGGGTTTTTTTTGTTTTTTGTTTTTTGCAAGCCAATGGGGTTAAGTGACTTGCCCACACAGCGAGGCAATTATTAAGTGTCTGAGGCCAGATTTGAACTCAGATCCCTCCATACTCCAGGGCCAGTGCTCTATCTACTGAGACACCTAGCTACCCCAAGTGTTTAGAAATGTTTATCAACTAACAGATGAAGAAACTGAAGCCTAAGGAAATTAAGTAACTCGCCAGTATAGCAGGTAGTAAGTGAAAGAGTCAGTATTAGAACCAAGACTCCTCTCACTTTGAAATCAATTCTCCTTCCAATACTGTGCATTGTTTCCTTCATATAGATAAATCACTGACCAAAAAAAATATTAGATTTAGAATTATTAATTACTACCTAGGATGGTAGTTGGCATAGCTCTTATTTAAATATAATCAAATGATCAAGATATTAAAATTTTTCTTATTTATTGCCCCCCCTTTAGGATCAGATAACTGTTGATGGCACAATCAAAGAAAAAAATGAAACAAATGAAGGCCTCACATATCAAGACCAGAAGGGTGTACAACTATATAATGACAGTAGCAAAGGAGAAGAGAATGCTGTTGAGAATGCAAAAACAGGAGATAAGGGGTCTTATACCAGTCTTAGATTAGCTAAAGGAGAGAGAGATTTTGGAGATAAGAATGGGCAAATAATATATCCAGAAATATTAGCAAGAGATGGGAATGGAGAAAATGACACAACAAATGGTTTTGAAGTCATCATTTACAAGGCAGGAAATGTAACAAATAATAATAATAATAATGAAACCACTAGTGGAAATGTCAAAGAAGGGAATGTTACCCACAGAAACCAAACTGAAATTATCAATGTTCAGCTAGGGAGTATAAATAAGAATAGAAGCAATGAAGATGAAGGAAATGGAAATACTGATAAAAATGAGGATGGTCTAAATGAAGAAATTCCTTTCAGAGGAGATGGAAACAGGATCAATCAAACTGAAGTTCCAACAGAAAAAAGAGAAGCTAAAAATGGCACTGGAGAAAATGAAAGTTGGAATGATATTGAAGGTGGTGCTAGTGGAAATGGGGCTGGTACTTTTGAAGACGATGGTTCGGGTGATGAAGGGGGAGAAAAAGCAGAGGAGAAAAATGAAAGCACTGTTGATAATAGGGATTCAAGCTTTCCTAGTGATGAGGTTCAGGAAAATGGAAATGAAGATGATAGTGATAACAACTCAAGCAAAAATTCAAGTAATGCCAATGAAGATGATGACAGTGGAGACAAAGATGATGTCCTCAATGGAGAAAATACTTCAAAGAGTGATGAAGATCATGATAATACAGCAGGAGCTACTATGGAGTTGCTTTCACCCCTTCAAGGTGTCCAAAATGGATTCAATGAAAAATCAGGTCTCAATGACATTAATGGAGACCAAGAAAAGGTAAGTTTTAGAAGTTTTTTTCTCTGTCTAATCAGCTTAAATAGAAACTTTTTTTCTCCATTTTTTCAAACAAATTTAAAAACCACATTCTTCTACATTAATTTTCTATACTACTTAAATAAAAAGACATAGAATCCTTGATGCATTGGTATGATGCCACTTTGGGAATTAAGACTTATAAAAGTTTACTGACAATCTCTTTAAAGCTTACCTCAAACATTAACAAGGTAGGAAATGTAACAAATAATAATAATGAAAGCACTAGTGGAAATGTCAAAGAAGGGAATATGACCCACAGAAACCAAATTGAAATTATCAATGTTCAGCAAGAGAATATAAACAAGAATAGAAGCAATGAATTTAGACAATCCATTTACCAAGGCATTGCTTGCAGAATTTCATAGAATTTAGAATTGAAGGGAGCTTAGAGTAATCCTGTCCAATGACATCAGATTTTACGAATGAAGAAAATGCAGGCAGATGAATAGCAGGTAGATCAAGTGACTTGCCCACAATTACTGAAGTCATGGCCTTAGATTTCACATCCAACTACTGTTAATCACAATTTGACTCTCTTTTGTTTCTGCCAAACTCCCTCAGAGTTCCTCTGGGGGCACAAAATTTGAAAGGCCTATTGAGGAATCCTAAGAGTGAAGATCCTTCAGGTTTAAACAAAGTAAAAATGTCACAAATAGCAACTTTTAAAACATAAGCTGACATTGTATCAGATTAATCGATGCATTCCAATTTTCATAATTTTATGATAGTGTTGCTGCTTTATTTACACTTTTTTCCCCTTTGCCATTTCATAGCAGGTAGAAAACAATGGGAGCAACAACAGCAATGATATGGAAACCACTAAAGAAGCTGAGAAAATAAAGAATGCTCTTAGAAGTAAAGGAGATGACATTATTTCTGACAAAGGATCTCATGATGCAACAGGGAAGGTTGACAATGAACCTCTTGGAAACAACCTGAAAACAAAACTTGGAGGCAAAGTTGGACCCAGCAACACTGGCAGTGAAAGCAGTAGCGATGGATATGATGAGAGCTATGATTTTGACAATGAATCTATGCAAGGAGATGACCCTAATAACGGTAATGATGATGCCAAGTCTGAAAGTGAAGATATCAGTAATAGTGAGGGCAATGATTCTAATGAACCTGATGAATCAACAAGTGATAGCAATGGTAGTGACTCACCAGAAGGAGGAGATGAGGATAGTGATAGTGTTTCAGACACTGAAGATGATGATAGTGACAGTACTCAGAATGGCAGCGATAGTGGTGATGACAGTGAGGGAAACATTTCAAATGGCAATGACAGTGACAGTAAATCTGAGAGTGATAGTGGTGATAGTGATAGCAAATCTGAAAGCAGTGATAGTAGTGACAGTAGTGATAGCAGTGATAGTAGTGACAGTGATAGCAAATCTGATAGTAGTGACAGTAGTGACAGCAGTGATAGTAGTGACAGTAGTGATAGTAGTGACAGTGATAGCAAATCTGATAGCAGTGACAGCAGTGACAGTAGTGACAGTAGTGACAGCAGTGATAGTAGCGACAGCAGTGATAGTAGTGATAGCAGTGACAGTAGTGACAGTGATAGCAAATCTGATAGCAGTGACAGCAGTGATAGTAGTGACAGTAGTGACAGCAGTGATAGTAGTGACAGTGATAGAAAATCTGATAGTAATAACAGTAGTGACAGCAGTGATAGCAGTGATAGTGATAGCAAATCTGATAGTAGTGACAGTAGTGACAGCAGTGACAGTGATAGCAAATCTGATAGTAGTGACAGCAGTGATAGTAGTGACAGTAGTGACAGCAGTGATAGTGATAACAAATCTGATAGCAGTGACAATAGTGACAGCAGTGATAGTGATAGTAAATCTGATAGTAGTGACAGTAGTGACAGCAGTGATAGTGATAGCAAATCTGATAACAGTGACAGTAGTGACAGCAGTGATAGTGATAGCAAATCTGACAGTAGTGACAGCAGTGACAGTAACGATAGCAGTGATAGCAGTGATAGTAGTGACAGCAGTGACAGTAGTGACAGCAGTGACAGTAGTGACAGCAGTGATAGTAGTGACAGTAGTGACAGCAGTGATAGTAGTGAAAGTGATAGCAAATCTGACAGCAGTGACAGCAGTGATGGTGATAGCAAATCTGACAGCAGTGACAGCAGTGATAGTAGTGACAGCAGTGACAGCAGTGATAGTAGTGACAGCAGTGATAGTAGTGACAGCAGTGACAGTAGTGAAAGTGATAGCAAATCTGATAGCAGTGACAGCAGTGAAAGTCACAGTAATGAAAACAACCATCAAGGCAAATCTAAAAATAATAGAAATCATGGAAAGGACAGTGACAGTGACAGTGACAGTGATAGTGAAGGCAGTGATAGTAACCATCTAACAAGTGATGATTAATTAGAACACAGGTCAGGAAGTGGAAAGTTCTTCCTGTGAGAAGTTCAAGTAATGTCTAAGAAGAAAAAATTTCTGTAACCAATGTGAAAATGAAATGAAAGTCAAGCATCTCCTCAGACACAACTGTAGACATTGGCAAGCTGTCAGATTTGGAGCCAAAGAAAAGCTCATCCAGCTATATTCTGATATATATCAGATACATTGATCTGTATGCATTTTAAGTTAGTAGGTGAAAATGTTACATAAATATAGATGTGTTTAACTGTATTGACATTTCTTTGTGCTTTAAACTTAAGTTCAAATGAAAAGTAAAATGTGAAACAACAGTGGAACAATACTGGTTAGGTTGACCATGCCTAAAAGGTTGAATCTTCACTGACTTGCCAAAAGGCAAGCTTGACTTCATGAATTAAATGCTCTAAAAGTTTTATAGAATGCTTTCCATAAGCAATAGCAAAGAGTTACTAACAAGTATGTGGCATTGTCATAGAAAACATGGATTCTGGGGGGCTGCACTCAGAGTTAATGAAGAATTGTTTGATGATCTTTAGCTCTGATAGTGACACCATTATTTGATATAATAAGAGCCTTCATTATTAAAGGAAAATGGAGCAAGGATTAATATCTATAAAGGATATATACAATGTGGATTATAGAGAATTACTTTGACAGGTGCTTTTGATTCTAAATATTGACAAAATTGAAGAAATCTGTTGAAAAAGAAAATTATAGCTGCAAACCACCATAAATTTAGCCTAATGTCCCTAAAGCAGACTTGATCAAGTATCTTCTATGATGCCTTGCTCATGGAGCTCAGTACTGGATTGGACTCAGGGAGACTCACATTCTAAATCTAGTGCTGTGATCTCCATGTATGACTTTTAAAATTAGTCACACTATATTATATGGACTTGAATGTTATAATGGTAACTGGTTGTGTGGATAAACATGGGATGATTTAGGATAAACTCATCTTTTAAGGTCTAAAACTCACTCAAGAATTGCATCTACTTCTTAGAAGTTTCCTTGGTCTTTAACTAAACCATTAGCAGTTTAAAAATTACCTGAAGAGTTTCTTTTTTACTTTGGGTCATTTTGCAATCAAAGGTCTCCTCTCTTTAACTGTAATTTTCAGTAATTTCAGAGTCAAGGATGTATCTACCCCCAAACCCATTCAAATTAGAGAAACACTACAGCCTCAAAAGCTCTTTAGAAGAGATAAAACCAACAGATACAATTAAAGATTTAATTATGCACTATAAAATAAAATATGGGGGGGCATCTTTTCCTTTATTTTATTTTAGATTTGGACTTGAGAATTCATCCTGATAGAGAACTCCCAATGTAGAAACTCCCTTCATTAATGTAGACCACCAACTTATTACAGACTTAGAAAGTTGCCAAGTTAGACTTGCTGATGGTCTCCCAACTGTGTCAGAGGTGATATGTGAATCTAGGTCTTCCTGATTTCAAGTCCAGTACTCTACCAACTCTACCACACTGCCTCCATTGTACAATTATTTTATTTAGCTCAGCTCTTAGATTTTTTTTTGTTCTAATGCAGACGTCTTGGAATTGTTTGTTTGATTGTTTCTATAACTCAAAGAGGTGGTTTGTTAGTTACATGCATTGAGATTTGGAGTGTGAAACAATTCTATTTTACATATGAAAAAATTGAGGCTTTTAGACAGAAAATGGCTTGGTGAGTCTTCAGTAGTGTCATAAGTATCACACCTCACATTTGAACCAGACTTTCAAAATTCATTGCCCTTGCCAATAAGCTAGGCTAACATAGAGCTGAATTTTGCCTTGTTTGTGCATTGATTTCATTTGCTTATTAAATCTAATGAAGTCTTACTCTGATGCCTTCAAGTGCTATGGAGTTGACCCTAGTTTCTCAAAGGCTATGCCAGGGAATATAAGTTTAGTCTGACCAAGCTGGAAAAATTACAGATATAGATTGGGATTTGAGAGTGCCTCAGAGTTGATATAGCTCAGTGGATGATGTGACCCTCTTCTTTAATCCAGGAAATTAGTTTTGTTTGGAGAGAGTGGGTGCTTCTGGAGGCCTTGTTCTCCAAAGAGGGATAATATTTCTTGGGACTTTTTCCTATCCAAGCAGAGAGTATCTGGGTTCTAGGGGAAGAAGCAGTATAGTCCTCAGGCAATCAATTTGATAGAGAATGAGAGAAAATTAGTTAAAGTAAATTCAATGAATAAGGAACTGGTCAGGGCAATGCAAGTGAGTGAAATGAGGGTAGAGACTATAGAAGCCAGATACAATAATCAGATTACTGAAAGTAATAGAAACTGCAAGGACTAAGTAAGAATGGATTCAATTCCCCTATAAAATAAAAGAGAATGGATTAATGAAAAAACCAAAAACCAAAACAAAACCACAATAAACTGTGTATACAAAAAACACATGTAAAACACAAAGATAGAATTTTTTATATATGTTGTCTCATCATTATCATTGTTTTTAATGCAGTTATTAATTGTTTTTAGTCATCTATAAGTCTCTATTTAGCTTTGTATTTTTTGCTTGTGCTTTTTGTATTAATTAAGATTTTTATTACATTATGGTCTCTAAAGGATATGGTTAATATTTTTGCTTTTTTGCATAATTTATAATTACTTTATGCTATATTTTGTGTCATATAATTTCTGTGCCCTATTCTCTATGTCTATTTTGAAAAAGTATCATGTGGTGCTGAGAAACATATATATATATATATATATATATATATATATATATTCTATAATATTGCCATTCAGAAAATTCTATCTTTCAAACTGTTTGTTTACTTCTATTTCCATATTTTTCTTTTTTGTTAATCTTTCTGATATATTTATTCATGTCTGAGCGAGGAACATTAAAGTCTTGCTATTATGCTCCTTTTTTTTTTGGAGTACATATTTTCCTTGAGTAGGGTGAATTTTATAGGGTAGGCTATTTGGAGTTTAAATTTGAGTTCCTTTGTTTTGTTTTCAGCATACTGTTCTATTTCCTTTTGTGATTTTTTTTCATGGCTATGGAAAAATCTCTTATTATTCAAGTTTCCTGTCCTTTCTATGTGAAAGTCTTTTCCCTAGTCATTTTCAAAATTTGTTGTTTAATATTGAAAATGTGAAATTTCACTATATGTCTTGCATGCAATTAAAGTAGCTCTCAGAGGAAAAAGTATATTCCTAATTACAAAAAAAGAGAAAATTAAGTGAATATGCAATTATAATTTAGAAAATCAAATCTGGAATTAGAACAAATGAGGAAATCTTGAAAATTAGAAGAAAGTAAAATGGATAATAAGAGATCTATAGAAATTATTTAAAAAAAATTAAAAATTGGTGCTTTGAGAAGATTTACAAATGAAATAAACCTTCAGATATTCTGATTTAAAATAGGAGGTAGAATCAGATTAGTAAAAATTTAAGATAGAATACAGTGAAATAATAGGTAAAATGAAAAGAATTAATCAGAGCCTAATCTGATTTTGAAATACAACCACCATGCAGCAAAATTAGGAATTCAGAAGGAATAGATTATACTAAAAAATATAATTCTCAAATTAACAAAGCACTATGTAAAGATCTTAAATAATTTCAGAAATGCCCATTGAACCACTTATAAATGAACTACTATTAAAAAATCCCCAAACAAAAGCCTCTGATCTGGATAGACTTGTAGGACCCTTATGTTCTTCACAAATTGTTCTCTAAATTTAAGAAAGAAAACATTACCAAATTCTTTTCATGAGACAAATAGATTCCTAAGATCTGACTCACACAAAGCTAAAGCACAAATAGAGAACTTTAGACCACTTGTCACTAATTTATAGAAATCTTTGCCCCCCCACCCCAGCAATTTACCAAAAGCTATTTTTCCTCTCTCTCTCTCACTATGATCAAGTCAGATTTATTGCAGGTATTCAACAATGATTGCATATTAGGAAAAGATGATTAATCATTAAAAATAAGAAAATCTTAAACCATGATTATATACAGATAAATACATTAGTATACAAGTACATACAATGTATTATATAATATAATGTGTATTGTATATAGATAAGTCCAGAAAGAAGCCTTTGACAAAGTATAACACTAGCTTTTTGATAAAATACATTTGTGCTAAAATTCTTAGAAAACATAAATATAAGAAATATTTTTTTAAGGTTTTTGCAAGGCAAATGGGGTTAAGTGGCTTGCCCAAGGCCACACAGCTAAGTAATTATTAAGTGTCTAAGGCCGGATTTGAACTCAGGTACCAGTGCCCTATCCACTGCACCACCTAGCCGCCCCAAAAGACATTTTTAATATAAGGAAACTATCTAAAACACAAAGCTCACATACATGTGGTGAGGAACCATGAAAAGTTTTCTCAATAAATTCCAGAGTAGAATGAGAATATTCCTTCTCTCCTTTCTCCCCATATTTGCCATAGTTCTATAAATGCTGGCAATATCAATGACGAGAGAAATAAATTTAAGGCAAAGATGAGTCAAAAACTGATAGTTTACTTAGAAAATTGTAGAGAACTAACAAAGAAACAGAAGGAAACAGAAAAAAATCCATAGAAAATAAGCAACAATTCTATATGGCATTAACAAAATATAAAAAAATATCAAATGAAGTGCCTTTAAAATAACTATAATATTCATAAAATACATGAATTAATCTACCAGATTATATAAATGACTTTCATATATAAAATTATAAAATGTTCCTTAAACCTGACTGGAAAATTTTTCATCGCTCATGGATGGATCATCTCAACATAATAAAAATGTCATTTCTAACTAAATGAATTTACAGGTTTAATTATATAATAATAAATAGAGAGTTGCAATGCAATTATTTGGATTCACAATTGGTAGAATATTTGAACTCAAAGAGTACATATAATAATAACAATAGCTAATATTGGTAGAATTCTTTTTCAAAATTTATTTTCATTTAAGGCAATAGAGTTAAGCAACTTTCCCAAGGTCACTCAGCTAGGCTATTATTAAGTATCTGATGTCAAATTTGAACTCAGGTCCTCCTGACTCCAGGGCCATTTGCGCTATCCACTACATCACCTAGCTGCTCCGATAGAATTTGTTGATGTTCATACAACATCTTACATGTCTTATCTCAATTCTTCCTCACAATGACACCGAGATGTTATTATTCCCATTTTACAGATAAGAGAACTAAGGCACAAAGAAGTTGAATGACTTAACCAGGGTCATAAATCTACTATACTCTAGGGATGTCTGCTTGTCTCCTATGTTGTTTAACATTTTTTTTTTCGATGATTTGAATAATGGTGCGGATATATAGGACTCATGAAATTTTCAGCCAGTACAAAACTAGGAGGGATATCTAACACTCTGAATAACAAACACGGGATCTAAAAGAATCCTGTTAGGTCAAGACATTGGACTGGATCAAATGTATTAAAATTCAAAAGGGATAAATGTAAAGTCTCACATTTACAAAGTAAAAAAGTCTTGAAAAATCCAAGATGGGGAAAGTATATTTAGATTATGATTATGAAAAATGTTTGGGGATTTTAGTGGATTACAGGCTCAAAAATATGATATGGTCACCAAAAAATGAATGCAATTTTGTGCTGAATTAAAATAAACAGAATAGCTTCTAGGAATAAGTAAGTGGATAGCACCCTTATATTCTGACTTTGTCATACCTTATCCAGATTACTGTATTCAGTTCTGGACACCTCTGGTTTAACAAGAAGAAATAGAATATTCATAAGCTAAAGAGTGTCCAGAAGAGTCATACAGAATGGTGAAGGGACTATGTCTCGTAATATTGTCGTGCTAAGCCTAGTAAAGAGAAGTCTTAAAAGTATTGGGTAATGTGGAGGGAGGGAACAAGATAACCATTCTCAATTATCTGAGCAGTTGTGACATGGAGGAAGGATTAGACTTCTCTTTGACTCTAGAGGACAGAATCAGGAGCTCTGGGGAAGAGTTTCAATAAGGCTATTTTAGGTTAGATATAAAGAAAAAATTCCTAAAGATTAGAGCTCCTAAAAGTGGAATGAATTGTCCAGAGAAGTGATGAGTACTCCTACTCTGGATATCTTCAAACAGTGTAGGGGTTGGTTCCTACTCTTTAAGTCTCACACAACTCTCAAATTCAATGATTTTATGAAGTGAACCAGGAGGGGGAAGAATGAAGGAGCATCTGATGAATTTATTAGCATCCATACTTTATCAAGAATCTTAGAGGTAGACCTTTAACATGTCAAGTAGGTAGACCCTCTGTAAATACTTATAGGAGGGAAATAATAGTCCAACAGAATAAGAAGGCATGGATTGACTGAGACCTGCATCCCTGGAGGGAGTATCCATATCAGAGAATTGAAGTCTATGATTAGAATGATTTTAAGGATACTGATCAGTCAAAAGATCTATCAATTTGTGTGAATTTAATCAATCAATCTATCTGTCTGTCTGTCTATCTATCCATCCATATTTTGGTATATGTATATATATATAATATATACATATATATATATGAAGTTCAGCATTAACATTGAACTTTAAGACTGACTAAAGCAAATGACTAGATTTTATATACTATAACATTCTAATATTTCTACATCATCTTTCTGGGTACCTCATAGCTATAATATATATGATATATATATCATATATATATAAATACCATCAAAATGCAAGTTGTTACTATGACACGTAATTTTCTAACGTCTGTGTCTATCACCCATGGCCTGGAAAGGGGGAGCATTTCTCACAAAAAAAGAATTCTTCTGGCTCAAACCCAAGGTTCAGTCCTAGTTCCTGATTCCAAAAAAGAGAATGAGTCTTTTCTCCTAACATCTTGGTCATTATGCCCTTATTCCAGAGTTCTGGGGAAAATCTCTTTTCAAAAGTAAGTTTGAAAATCTTTTAAAAATACTATTTTTTGTTCTGAATTAAACACTGTACAAAGATCATTCCCATGTGCATAGTAGAACACAAAAGAGGATTCCATATGAATTCCATAAAAGCTCCATTTCATGTCCCTTATTTTTTATTTTAAAAAGTATAGAATAAATTCTGTACAGCACTTTGAAAATTCTTCTATGGATTTTTTGCCCGTTTATAGTCTTCTGTCCTTTTTTTAAAAAAGTTACAATAACATCTATTTTTGAGCAATTATTACTAGTCCCCTTTACACCAAAACTGACTCCTTTACTTTCTCACTAAAAATCCATAGAAAGGGGAGTAAAAACCCTTGTAACAATTAAGCAGAGTTAAGAAAAAAATTCACACAGTGACCAACTCCAAAAATGTGTTTCTATACTTCGTAGTCATCTCTTCTTTATTGTTTGTCCTTTGAAAACATTAGAGTTCACTGTATTGATCAGAGTTCTTAAATCTTTAAAAATTAATTTTCTTTTTAAAGATGTCCTTAAATGAATTTTTCTCTTGTCTTGGTTTTATTCACTTCCCTCTGCATCATTTCATACTATCCATGATTTCCAAAATAATCTCTTTCATCATTTCCTTTCCAGGACTTTTTTTTTTCCCTCGAGGATTGACTTTTGTTTTTGTATTTCAAAGTCCCCACTCAGCTCAACTCATTTAATCAGAAGGGCCTGATAGTTTTCTATTCCATTAACTATCCAGTTTCCTCCTTCCCTCATTAGGATTATATTCAGCTTTTCAGGATAAGCTATTTCTGATTTCTAGCATATATTACCTCTTAGAATGCAAATATTTCAAGATTTGTTGTAGGAGATGAGAAGTATGATCCCAGCTGGTTCTTTTGTACTTGAAATGCTTCTTGTGGGATTAATACATCATTTTTCTTTGACATCAGAAGTCTGGGTTTTGAGGTCTCTCATTGATCTCCATATTCCAGTAAAGGGAAGTGTATATTTTCTACAATTCTCATGGTCTACTGAGGGGGTGGTTTCTCCTGGTTCAGCTGCCAAGCATTTTCAACATACTTCCAGTAAAAGGATACACCCAGATCAATCAGGAGCCTATGGTTCATATGTATTTTTTGGTAAGGAGTCAGAGTACAGTCCTAATTCCTTGCATGCTCCCTGGGATGGGACAGAAGCCCCCAAACCTCATTGTTCCAGACCAACTTGATTCCAAATAGAGTTCCTTCTCCTTTCACTTCCTTTACCCTTTGCTCTTTTTTTTTTTTTTTTTTTTTTGCCCTTTGCTCTTTTGATTGTATCAACCTCAGATAATTCTTACAACCCTCTTTGGCTTAACCTCTGGTCCATGTCACTGTCTTCGTAATGAAGTTAGGCATTCCAGAAATCCCTGTTGTATAGGTCTTTGGAACGTGATATTTGTTATCCAATTAATAGATTAGATTGATATCTTTTGTTTTTATATTTCCTAGATTTTCCTCAGTATCTTTCTCCCTCCCTCTCAGAGTGATCTATTCCTTATAACAATTTGTTTTTTTAAAAAAAGCAAAAGAAGCAAAAGAATACTCCACCCCTAAATCTTGCAAAACTGATTGATAGCTTGAAAAAAAATACTTTTATTATATGCTGTGTCCCACTTCTATTAACCCTTTCTTGGGAACTACTTTTTTTGTAAATTTGCAATATTTATTTTCCTTTGTTTTGTGGTAGTTATTTCCAATTTCCAATTATTTGCAATAATTCTGTATTTTTTTTCTCTGCTAACCACTTTGCATCAATTTATATTAAACCAATTTACTTTTCTAAAAGTCCTTTGGGGTCTTAGAGATACAACACGGAGGCAGAAAGAACTTAATGTTGAATCTTATTACATGGGTTTGAGTATTTGATCTTAGACAAGTGGTTCTGTATCTGTAAAGGAATAATAATATTCTCTTATCTCATAGTATTTCAAAGATTAAAAGTAATTAAGCAGATAAAACTTTTAACTGAGATGTGCTATTAGATGTCTGATCGATTATTATTCTATGAATTTCTTAGGCCATAACCCTAGTTTGAGGGATGATGCCATGTCAGACAAATTCTTTCTGGTAGTAATTAAAGGTTTTTGTGGGTGGATGGAGGTGATGGGTAGGTATTGAAACTATTAGAGGCTACTAGGAGACCACGGCGAGTTAATCACCTATGAAATCTCCAGTTATTTCCCTGTGTTTGGATTAAATAAAGGCTAGGCATTCTAAGCACTGATAGCTGGAAGACGTCTACTATTTTCAACCATATTTCAAAGCCCAAACATAGAGCTTCCTTCGTGTACAACCTGGAAATGTACATTAACAGGAAACCTTCCCTCCTACCCTCCCTCATGTCTGACAGGATCTGTCAGTGCGTGGGTGACACTGTCATTGCTTATGATACTCAAAAACCTTCTTGGATGTGAATGACATATATTTAGAAATCAAAACAAAGCTTTGGTAAGATATTCAATTTAATGGAAACTAGTCTAGTCATTTGGGAACCACAAGAGCTTTTTAGGGAAAATCTGCCCCTGCAGGATAGAGGAAGCGTGGGTGTACTGGAGTCCCGGTGACACTTTGTGACATCAGATACCAAGTTGATTGGCTACTGAGGAGCTGAAGCAGGGTTTAAATTCTTGTGCCATCAGTGTAATTTTCAAAAAAAAATCAGCTAAAAAATATCTTCATTGGTTCCACAATTCTCTGGTGAGATCAACAGTCCAATATTTGGTGAATTTTCTGGATACAGAATTTTTGAAGTGAAGAAGGGACAAAGGTAGAGTATTTGGATGTCCTTTTAAAATTTATTTCAGATCTATTGAAATAATGAAATGAATGTATTTGTACATTGAAACTATTTAATCTGTGCTTTGTGACAAGTTTACAGGTCAGGAAGAAGAAGAAAAGAAAAATGACGATAGAGTTATTTTTCTACGAAGACATCTCCATATGTCATCTCTGTTGCTCTTGCACTGAATATATATATAAATTCAACAAGACCATATTTGAGGATAGATGCACATTTTTCTTCCTATGATATATATATCCAATCTCCACAGAATACTTGAATGTGGAGTCTATCAATTTCAAGGAGTCAGGGCTTCTAAATAAGTCGTTTGGTATTTGGAGGGAAGGCCTACTGAAAAGGAGGTCAAGGTAAGATTGGGATTTAGTTTGAATTAACTCAGCAAAGGAAACTCCTGAATTCAAGTTTGGATAACAGATATTAGATATTGAAATCAGATATTGAAAATCTTGTTCTAGAATAAATAAGGATGATTTGACCTTCAAAGAAAGTTCTTTAATTAGATACTGTGCAACCAAAGGATTATCAATAATCATTTATTATAGAATGAGTAATACTGAGAAACCTGAAGAAAAAAAGGAAGATTAATAAAATTTTTGTTATTGTTGTTTACCTGAAAATTTGAAGGAAAAGGACTTGTCTACTGACTGAGAAATGCTTTGTTTTCCATTTTTGTTTTGGTTTAATAATATTTGTGCCTGTCTTTCAGGAAAAGGAAAAAGGGAGCTAAGATTGAAAAGGCAGTAGGTTATAGGATATAAAGGAGACATAATTTCAAATACCATCTCTGATACACAGTAAATAATCATGAGCAAGACCCTTGATCTCTCAGTGTCCCAGGCAAAATTAAATTTTAAATAAATCGTGATTTATCAGTGGAGTTCCCTACAATTGATGAAATCACTGGACAAGTATACCCACCCTTCCCTTTTCTCCCAAATGTCCTGTAACAATTCATAAGATTTAGAGCTGAAAGAGACCTTAGAGATAACCTAAATGGGAAAGTAGAGGCCCAGAGAGTTTGTGACTCAGACAGATACGTCTATGTCAGTATCATGTTTTCATAAACCTTGTCTTCCAGATATTATTCAACAGCTCCAGGTGAAAGAGGCACAATTCAGAAAAACCTTAATTCTCAGGGAGGTCTATGTTCTGTTAACTGAGGAATAACTAGAAACCTTTTTTTTCCCAACCTTTATAACTTTTTTAAAGTTTAGTACAGGGACGGCTAGGTGGCGCAGTGAACAGAGCAACAGCTCTGGAGTCAGGAGGACCTGAATTCAAATATGACCTCAGACACTTAATAATTACCTAGCTGTGTGGTCTTGGGCAAGCCATGTAACCCCATTTGTCTTGCAAAAACCTAAAAAAAATTTTTAAAAAATATTTAGTATAAATGTTCAGTATACTACCTGCTAGATGCTGAACAAAATTTAATCTAAAGAACCTCCAAGGTCATAAATCCAAGCATAGAATACATTCAGATGTATAAAGTACAGGAGACTGGATAGATTTTTATGGGTCTTGAGACAAACATAGGCAATTGTGTTTTAGAGTATTAGAGTAAATGCCTCATATGAAATTTGAATTCTTTTAACTTGACACAGTTGCAAGTTCTTCCAAATGTAGATTTTACTTTTATCTTTACTTCTTTTTAAATCAAGGATCCAAGATTACATGAGTAGTGTAACTGCTAGTCCTGGTGATGCAAATTAAACCTCTAGGTTAGTACAGGGCCTTTCCAATTCAATTCAATAAACGACTAGGTGCTGGTCTTTGAGAATTGGATGTGGCTAAACAAACCAGCACCTGCTGCTAATCCGATAAAAAGTCTCTCTGAATACAGCTCTGAACAGGGCTGTTCCCTTGATGTGACCTTCTGCTCAGGACCCAGACTTTCCAGTCTGGTAGCATCTTCTAGAGCTTGCCCTCACCTGGCACAGTCCAGTTTCACAGCTTTGAATGGCGTTTGGAGGATGATGTTAAAAACCATTTCCTGTACAAGTGTGGCTCCAAACACTAAATTTGCATAGAAGATTATATATTGATTCATATCAACAGGAATGAAAAGAATTTCTTTTTTTCCTTTTATTTGCTCCCTTTGGATTATTTCTTTTCTTATAAATGAACAAGGGAGAAATATTGTATGATAGCAACGATCTAGGTTTGACTCTTACCTCAGATAATTCTTTGAGCAATTCTTCTCTGAGTTATAAAGGAATGATAATTATCTTCATTATGAAGACCCATTGTGATAATGAGAGCAAGTCTGATGTATACAAAATTATATAAATGTCTCATGCTATCATCTTGCAATTGAATCTTGATTTTATGGAATATCTGACACAATTTGAACACCTGAGCAACGGAGGTGAGATAGCATGGCAAAGTGGATAGAGAACAAACTGGAAGTCAGAAAGACTTCTAGACTCCACCATACCAACATCCCTCTAAGGCTATCTATAAATGACAGAGCAGATGACAAATCTGTATTAGAAACTTTCTTCATAAAAATTTCCCCATAAGAATTAAATAAAAAAATCTAGCCCTAAATAGAATCTAGTGATGTTTTATGGTTTGAAATTCTTTTCTTGCCTAGAACCTCTTAAATTTTTTTTAGTTCTGTGAAAGAATTGAAAAAATGTCATCTAATCTAGTATAGATTATTTTATAAAAAGTCTATCTTGCACATAAATTAATATTAAATATTAAAATATAATTATTAATACGGAATAAGAATATAAAGTTAAAATATTTGATTCTTAACTCTTTTCTAGTGTTTTCTGACATCACTATAAAATGGGACTATCATTTGCTGGTGACAAAGATCTGTAAGGCAGGCCTCCCATTAGTGTGTCAGTGACTTTTCCCGTCTCTATGACTTACTCTTTCCAGGTACAGAACAAAATCCTTCTTTACCTAGTTTGAGTCTATTTCATTATGATAGTTAATGTTTATTTTTAATTTTTTATTTAGAAATCTGTAACACTAGAAAATTCGAATTCTAAAAAACTAAAGTTAAAACAGAACATGATGGTCATACTAGTGCTTGCCAAGATTACCACACTCTTAGCAAAGTATTGCTTTAGTATATTAAATATCCCCAGTGGTTAAAGGGAGTAAATTAATAGTCCTGAAGTTGCCAGGAAGTAGCTTATAAGGGAGTAAAATATAACTTTCTGAACCATGTCATTTTCAACCCACCCCCATCTCCCACTTCAAATTTAATGCAAAATGCTTCCTCTTATTTATGGATAAGGAAGTAGAGAATGAGGGCAAGAGGAAACCCACATTTTCATCACCTTTTAGTGTGTACTACAACAGTTGCTGGTTCCCAGTTTCACTAATATAATTTCACCAATGATCTCTCTGCTTCTTCCTTTAAAAGTTCACCAGAGCTCCATTTAAACTCCAGAGGAAGTCATTAGCATTTGAAATTTTGAGAAATTTTCCTCTAAATTTTTATCATCCTCTTTTTTCCTCTAGCTGTAGATAAACCACAACATGGCTATAAGGAACACTTCGAATTTCCATTTGCATGTGTGAATGTTTGATTTCCCTGGGTCTTGGTTTCTTCATCTTTATAAAGAAAGGTTTAGATTAGATGACCTCTAAGATGACCTGCGAGCTCTTAGTTCATGGTCCTACTATATAACTACAACTATATAACATTGAGGAGGAGCTCCTGGGGTACCCACAGGTGTTGGTATTACACCATTTCTTCTTCCTAAAAGGTCCCCAGCTCTAGAGTCAGGGATGCTTTCTAGCCTGGGGTTCAGTATTAAAGAAACTTGACCTCTAAGGAGATGCAGGTTAAGTTTCTTTTTTGTTATATAATTTGACTTGTTAAAACTCCAAGACACATTACTTAAGGTTTATGAGTAGGTTTTGCTCAGAAGGGAAAGTAGAAATTTACTATAAGAACCAGGTATTTATTCACACAGAAGAAGTGGTAAAAGACAAACAACTCTCATTAGTGAAAGGGAAGGCTTAAAACAGGATTCAACATCTCAACTTCTAATTATAATTATGCTCTTTCAGAAGACTGGTTCTTAAACCTTATCAGAACATGAAGTAGTATGCAATACCGCTAATTTGGTATCTTGATCCCAAAGGTCTTAACTCTGCAAACCAACGTATCTGTCAGGCTTGGACCTATCCTTTTTTGATGCAGAAACTTTTCCTGTCAACAGTCAGATTTGTTCATTGGACCTGGGATCTATGAATTAATCTTGATTGATCCAAGTTTGGACTCTTCCACCTTGAGCCTATTATTTGGTTAGTTACTTGGGAAAATCAACAAAATTGAAAATACAGCCTGGGGTCAAGGCATAGGTTCGCTAAATTGAATCAATCCTCCAGGTGGTAGCACTAATCTGATATGTATAAAGAGCGCAGATGATTCATTCACCTTCGTCATGAGCATAACTGAGCCATAGCATAAAAATTGTCTCATCAAACAAAGTAAGAGACTAAATTATAAGCTGTCCTTTCTTTTAAGGTCTCCTGAGTTTTGATCTTCCTTTCCTCCGTCTTCTCCCCTTCCCTCCCTTTTCTTCCCTTCTTTTTCTTTTTTCCCTCCCTTTTCTTTCCCCTCTCCTTTTCTTCTCCATCTCCTCCTTTTGTTTCCCCTTTGCTCCTCTTTCCCCCTTTCCTTCCTCTCCCTTCCTTTCCTTTCCCATACTTCATTTCCATAAATTGAATTATCATAATAATTCAGTTGACTTGTTTTATTAATATTTTTATTTTGAACTTTTCCCTTTCCCATAATTCAACTCCCATAAACTGAATTATCAAATCAATATAATTTCCAAATTTCTATAACAGATATTTACATTGTTTTATTAATATTTGATCTCAACTTATTTTGAACTAACAAGCAAATTTTAGATCATTACTTTATTTTTCATGTCCCTCATATCTTGAATTGTTAGTGAAGTCATCTTGGGGGGAAATGGTCAAATTTTACTATAGTTCTAATACATATTTGTAAGATATGGAAAAACAGTAATGATTCTTAGATTTTTTTCAGTAATCTGGAAAACATTTACCAGTAATTATCATAGTATAACTTGCACACCAAAATAAACATTAAAACTTGCTAGAGCTGGAATATTTTACATAAGTCTGTTTGATAGACCTTATAAATTTGGAAATATCATCTAGTTTGTAATAACAAAGTGCATGGAAACCTGATTCCAAATAATAATAGAAACTTTTGTCTGTAAATTATTTCTGGGGTTTCTAATTCTTTCTAAAATTGGAGTCTGGAGTACCAGTGGTTTTTATGTGAAGAATAATGGCATTAAACTTATTAAGACTGGAATGAATTAGTTAAGAATTTGATATAATTTTCCTTGGTTGCACCATCCTCAAGTAAGAGAAGAATCTTGAATTTCTTATTTCCCACTTATTTATTTGAAAGAAAATGAAAACAGTAAGTTGTGGCACTTATTTCAAAGTGTTCAGATTTTGAAACTTTTAAAATCTGTCAAGTCTTTTTAAAGAGGATATGTTCAGAATGTTAACAGCTTTGATGTGATGATATATCTTATTAGCCTATGACATTATTTCACTTACATTCTTCTTTATAGGTTGAAAGTATCTTGATTTTCAACTATGAAGACCCCTGTCCTGCTAATTTTCTTCTGGGGGTTATCTTGTGCTCTTCCTGTAAGTACTGATTTACTGGCAATTTCTTCTTTTGTATTTTTTGCAAGGCAATGGGGTTCAGTGGCTTGCCCAAGGTTACACAGTTAGGTAATTATGAAGGTCTGAGGCTGGATTTAAACTCAGGTCCTCCTGACTCCAGGGCTGGTGCTCTATCCACTGTGCCATAGCTGCCCCTATCCTGGCAATTTCTGAATAAAACCTTCAGACACACAATCCCCAAATTTTCATCAATCTGAACACAGACCACCATACTCACTCCATGATTAATGAAAAACTTCTGTGGGTGATGATTTCTTATTTTTAGGTACTGGTGCCATGTAGACATCTGTAGTTTAGTAGAACGAGAGTCGACCTTGGAATCCCCCAAAACTGGGTTCAATTGTCTCTGATAGATTCCAGCTGACAAAATCTGGGCAAGACACTAAAACAAATCACAGGTCTAATTTATATTCATTGAAATTCCTTCCCTGATTATTCCCATTTCAATAAAATCATGGATCCAATAACTATATGTATAAAATATTATATTAAATCTTTATATCATGCAATATTTGTAAATTATATGTAATGCAATTAAAGTACTATGTATTTACATATATATGTATATAAACACATGTATGTGTGTGTATAGCATTATCTATCCTGATCTTGCTGGAAGACCATATATGTTGCATTTCACCCTTTCTCCAAGGTTTTTCAGTCCTTTAAAGGGGGTTTAGGCTCTCTGACACTTGCACCAGCCTCTACCCATGGTGTTTCCTCAATTGTAGGGAAGGACCCCCCTGTACACCAATTCCATTTATACACTAACAGTCAAATAGTTTCTTTTGTAATTCTTACAAAAGAATATTTATTTCAAAGCTATAACCACAAAGATATGGAATCACTCTCCTGGTTCATGAAGTTTAATCCCTTTTCTGGTGGTATCATCTTAGGCTCTTGGAAGGGATTAGGTTCTTAGCTTAGTTCAATTTCTATAGAGCAAATATAGATATATATCTATAGTCCCAAATTCCAAAACCCTTCTTGGGTTTGAGTCTTAGGCATGCTGGTCTCTCAGGGCTTCTCTGCTGGCCTGGCTATAATTTCCCAGTTGAATTCCTGGCCTAAAAGTCTTTTACTTAGGCTCAAACTCACAGCTCTCGTGGGTAAAACTACTTGCACCTGAAATTGAGAAGGATAAGAGAAACAGAACAGAAATAGCCCAGGTCCTTTTCTCTGAGCCATGGGGTGAAAGGAAAATAGGGGAGAAAGTGTTTCTCTCCTTCAGCTTAGTTCATAACTCCCTTGCTCTAGGTGAACTCTGTGTGATTGTCACCTTTTGGACATAATAGGAAAAAGCAAACAGCAAAGAAAGCAAGACTGTCCCAATACGGAAGCTTTTAAGAAGTAGCATCTACAGAGCCAGTGGAAGGAGGCTTATTCATCCCCAAATGGTAGGGGGATGCAAGGAAATAGTATGCCTCTAGGATAGGTGGTTTGAGTAACCGCGTCCTTGAAAACTGTTCTGAATGTTTAACTGTGGGTTTTCCATTGATCTAGGTCGCCCAATATCTAAACACAAATTCTGAGAGTTCTGAAGAATTGAAGGTAAGTTGAGCAGGGTATATTTCTAAATGATAATTATAAACATAATAGTAATAATAATAATTAATATCTACTATGTGGCAGTCACAGTGCTAAGTACTTTATAAATATTATTTCATTTGAGCCTCACAACAATCCTGGGAGGAGTAGATGTTATTTCTATTTTTACAGAAAAGGAAACTGAGACAAACAGAACTTAAGTGGGGTCATACAATTATGAAGTCTTTGGGATATTTGAATTTAACTAGCATGAAAGCTATTCTATAGATGGTGACCAAATTGATGGTTTATTGAACAGAAATTATAGTAAGAGAAACAAAATTGGTTTGGCATATCAAGAGAGTCTAAAGTCAGAAAATCAGGGTTCAATTAATGACTTTGTCATATAATGATTATATGACTTTGGACAAGTCAAGCTCTCAGTGTCAATGAGAATACTAATATCTATTTTTAGAGTAAGTTTTCTTAATAAAAAGTCTTCATGTTTGTGGTCTTCAAAGTAGGTACCTAAGGGATCATGGTTTGACCCCCCCCCAAAAAAAAACCCAATGATCTAACCCCAAGGAATGTGTCATCAGCCAAAGAATAGGAATATGAACCTCATCTGAAATTCCCAGTGATACACAATTAATTATGGGACATGTCTCTGAAGAAATTCACCCATCTATCCTGCCAAAGCCCCCACTCCTTGATCTATTCTTTCACTCTATAAGCTCCCATCTCACTCTTTCTGAATTGTATATAGTCCTTTAAGGCGCTTATATTCAACAGCAGCAGTTATCTAGTGTCACTGGGGGAATCATCTCTCCCCTTCCCTCGGCATAGTCATCTTTTGTTCTCCAGATTGTCTGGTAGTTTTTGTAGGTATCCTTTGGAGATGAAGTCTATGCTTTGGAGTCTTATTGGCCAGTAAGTGATAAATTCCATTCCTCCTTTTCATTTTGTGTGGTGTGTCTCACAGGAGTCGCATAGATATATAAACATAGATGGGTTCATTCCAGATTTAATTATATTATCTTTCCCTCCAAACCCACCCCTCTTCCAAACTTTCTTAATTCTTCTGAGGACACCATCATCCTTTTAATTTATAAGATTGATAATATCTTCAACTATTCATTCTCACTCATCTGATGTGTCCAATCAGTTGGCAAATTACTTTGATTCCACCCATACAGCACCCCTTGCAGTTATCCTTGTCTCTTTAGGCTCACATTCCCTTTTGCTTGGATGATTGTTATAGCTTCCTAATTATTTCTGTTCCTCAAGTCCAACCTCTAGTTAGATGCCAAAGTGAGTTTTCCTAAAGTACAGGTTTGACAATGTTACTTTGCTTCCCTATTCAGCAAAATCTAATGTCTTCTGCAAATGTTATTTTTTTCTTTATCTCATCTTTTAAAAATTTATCTTTTGGGTAAATTTTATAATTATAGTTATTGACATAGTACCACACTTAAAATTTACAATCATTTATTTATTATAAAATATTTTATTTCCCCAATTACATGTTAAAATAACTTTTTAAATAAAAGTTTAAAATTTCAAATTCTATCTCTCCCTCTCTCCCTCTCTTCCCCCCTCTCTGAAATGGTAACCAGTGCAATATATTTTATATGTGCAGTCATGTAAAAAACATTTCTATACTAGTCATTTTGTACAAGAGAAAGAAATAAGACAGGAAGGAAGGAAGAATGAATGAAAAAGAAGGAAAAAAAAAAGAGGGACAGCTATGTGGTGCAGTGGGATAGAGCATGGCCCTGGAGTCAGGAGGACCTGAGTTCAAACCTGACCTCAGACACTTAATAATTACCTAGTTGTGTGACCTTGGGCTTAACTCCATGCTTTGCAAAAAATGCAAAACCAAACCAAAACAAAAAAAAAAACCCAGAAAAATAGAAAGAGAAAGAAAGAGAGGGAGAAAAAAAATAGTATGCTTCAGTCTCTATTGACAGAATCAGTTCTTTTCCTGGAGATGGATAGCATGCTTCATCATGAGTCCTTTGGTATAGTCCTGGATCATAATATTGATGAAAATAGCTAAATCATACACAGTTCTTTACTATACAATATTGCTATTACTGTGTATAACATTCTCCTACTTTGCTTCAATTCATGTAAATTTTCCAGGTTTTCCTGAAATCATCCTTCTTGTCATTTTTTATAGCATAATAATATTTCATTGCAGTCACATACTGCAATTTGTTCAGCTATTCCCCAATTGATGGACATCCTCTTCTATTCTTAGCCACCAAAAATAAATATTTTTGTATTAATCAGTCCTTCCTATAAAGCTAATTTATAAGTAAAAATAATCATATTGGGACACATAAGTAAAAAAAAAAATAATTAAGGGATTTAGGTGTGTAATCAATTTAGTTTGGAGACAACTTTCCTATACCAATGAAATCAATGATCCAGACCGCCCCAACTCCCAAAATACTATGTCCTAGGTAATGAGGACACAAAGATGAGGCAATAAAATAATTTCCAGCCCCCAAGGCACTTATGTTCTATTGAGGGATACAACATATGGTTCCAGGAAAAGAGTGTTGAATTTCAATTCCGAGGACCTTGATTCGCGTTCCAATTCTTCCATTTACTACCTATGATCTTAGGTAACCACTTAACCCCTCTGGACCTCAGTTTCTTCATATGCAAAATGAAAAGCTTAGACTAGATGACCTTAAAGTCTCTCTGAGTTCTAAATCTATGGTTCTATGGTCAAATAAAAAGATGAACAACAGACATACAAGAATCAACCAATAAGCATTTATTAGTGTGTTCCCAGCCTTATGTAAAAAAATGAAATAGTTCTTGGCCTCAAAGAGTTTATATTTTATTTTGTTATCTAAATATTTTATATAACAATTATACTAATTATATACCAATTTTTTTCAAGGTTTTTAGTTTTACAATTTTCTCTCCCTCCCTCCCTTCCCTCTCCCCAACAAAAGGCAATCTCATATAGGTTTTACATTTGCATCCATGATAAGCATAGATCGAAAATGAATGTGCTGCGAGAGAAGAATCAGATCCTAAAGGAAAAAGAAAACATTAGAGATAGCAAAATTGCATGTCATTTAAGACAATTTTTAAAAACTGAGAGCTTATATTTTATTGAGGGAGATAATCTACCAAGTGTTTGTTGTTGTTCAGTCATGACCAACTTTCATGGAAACATTTGGAATTTTCTTGGTGGAGATACTAGAGTGGTTTGTCATTTCCTTTTCCAGCTCATTTTACAGATGAGGAAACTGAGGCAAACAACATGAAGTGACTCATCCAAGGGTCACACAGTCACACACTGAAGATGAGTCTTCCTCATGCCAGTTCTGGTCCTCTATCACTGTATCACCCAGTTGTCCAAATCTATAAAGTTACAGTATCTATAATCTCTGTAGGACAGCCAAGTAAAAGCAGGTGTTATGGAAATAAATATGTAAAAAATAAATCCAACATGATTTTTTTATGGGAAAACTCTTATGGAGAAGGTGGTACTTCAGTTGAATTTTGAAGGAATTCAGGAGAGAGAACATTCTTAGATGTGAGGAAATGTTAACTAAAAAGCATGGTGATGGACAAAAAAGTGCTTTATAGGAAAAATAGCAAAAAGACCAGAGATCATGAAGGGCAGTAGCAGATAAGCAGATATAATAAAGTTGGAAAGGTAAGTTGGTGTGGGTTGTGAAAAAGATTTAAATGTCAGAGTTTATAGTTCATCCTAGAGGTGAAAGAAAACCAAAATAATTTGCTGAGTTAGGGAAAGTGATTTGCTTAAACCTTCAATCTAGGAAAATAATTTTGGGGAGGATGGATTGGAAAGGAGAGAGATGAGGCAAGAAGATCAATTATGAGATTATTGTCCAAAAAAGAGATGAGGCATGTCTGAATTTGATTAAAATTCATTTGTAGAGAAATGCTTACATATATGCAGGCTATTGCTGATTTCTTCCTATCACTGTCATTCAAAAATTATTTTAAGAGCAGAATAAATAAACACAGCCTTCTCCTTATTCTTCCTCTCAATTTCTTCCTCTCAATTCTCACTATAATTGATTAGAATCCTGTTCTGCCAGATTGTTCATACTCTCAGTGTAACATGGCTTAAGCCAATCAATGCCTTTCCCTTAGACAGGTGCAGTCTTGGAGGTTCTTCCAAGGAAGCACACTACAGCCATTCAGAGAATGGTTACTTCTGCCACACTTCAACAAATATCTGGAAAACAACTTTGTTTCTTCAGGATGACAATGTCAGACAATGATCATGGGATATGCTTAATAATGACTTGTTGAACTTAATTTATGCCTAAGAGGATCCTTATGTATCCTCACCAGAGTCCTCAAAAGTTTTTCTTTCTGCCAGTGCCCAAACAGATTTGGTGATGCTCTGAATTCAATAGTATACTATTAAAATTTATGTTGGAAATGGCTGCTTTTTTTAAGATTACATATCTTAGTTGGATTTATCCTTGTTTCTTGTTCCATTGTTTATTCAGTCCCTTAGGGAATCTTTGTTTTAAAACCATGATATAAAAATATTTCCAGATTATTTATTAATATATGTTTTACATCTAAGAATGCAACTTATCTAAAATTATTCTAAATCTTTGTATTTAATCTTTCTATAAAAGTAACTTGCCTTTTTCTTCCTTTTTTTTTTTTCAGATTCATTTGGCCCCAACACCAGTTCTATCCTTGGTAATTATCTCCTTCCTGTTATATTGACTCATGTTCCCCTAGAAGCAATCTTTAGCATACCTTAAACCATCTCATGCCACTGGGAAATATAATGCATCTGAACTTTAAACAATGGACATGAGGCCCCTTTTCTATTTCCTATGACTGCTAAAAGGATTAAAAAAGTAACTTGGAATTTATTTCCCTTTTTTTCAGGAAAGTAGTGAGTCATCAGAAGAAAGTAAAGATAGCTCAAAGGAACAGGTAATTAAATCTTTCCTAACATTTAAGCTATTTATGCATTGAGGGAAATGATGATGACTTAAATTATATGGAAACAGTTCTAAAAATAATTTTTAAACCATGAAAAGTCAATAGTTCTGAGGACCAAAAAGGGGAAAACAAACTGTTTCTGTCATTCTAATACATTTTAGTATTTTATTTTGAATATTAGGTTGAGGATGGGGGTAAGAACCTATAGACTTTTGAGAGCCAGAAGTTTCCTCTGATTAAAATTTTTTAACAAATTAAAAATATTTAAAAACTTATCTAGCCATGGCAATATAATAGATGAGCTCAGGAAAGTGATGAAACATTGGAACCTAAAATTGTTTCTTATAATTGGGGACAGGTCAAGTAAGAAAAGCCTTCCTGGTCAATGTGGAATAACTTCTCAGAGAGGAAAATAGTAGAAACCATGATGATGATGATAAAGGCAATCATGGGGAGACATTTAGTGAAACAACATCATTGGAAATAAAATGTCATTCTTTTAGAGGAGGGATTCTATGCTCTGGGAGTCAGGATTGTTGATCTGCCAAGAATATTTTTAACATGAGAGGGAGAAATGTGCAATCTAGGATTCAGTCTTGGCTTTACCATTAACTTCTTGTGCTATCTTTGTTTTTCTTTTTGCAAGACAATGGGTTTAAATGACTTGCCCAAAGTCAAAACAGTTAGGTAATTATTATGTGCCTGAGGTCGAATTTGAACTCAGGTCCTCCTGACTTCAGGGCCGATGCTCTATCCACTGCGCCACCTAGCAGCCGCTTTCTTGTGCTATCTTGAGTGCTCAATCAATCAACAAATAATCATTGTGCATTAATTATTTGAAAGCATGAAAAAAAGCATTTACTAAATTTTTCCTTTGAATCAAATACTATATTAAGAGCTAGGGGATATGAATTCAAAAGAAAATATGGTCTGTACCTTCAAGGAACTTATATTCTAAAGCACCCATAGGGAAGTGGCCAGGAAGAGACTCTTTTGTTGGAAAGTTAAAATGATAATGAGTGAGGCCAAAGGATAGTAGACTGACACATTAATTCGATGAAAAATGTTAGTCAAGATTTATTGTTCCAGAGATGAGGGTGGGGTATGGGGAGGAGGAGAGAGGGGAATAGAAAAGTTAAAGAAAGCACCAAACAATTGGTGAAGCTGTAAAGGAAATCATCTAAGAGCAGGGGGTGATGCAAGGCTTCAACTTTCCTCCAGGAGAGGCAGTCACGCAATAGGACAATGGAAAACCAGGGCAAAATTTCTTGTAGAAGAAAACTGTCAGAGAATGGTCTCTGGTGTGGGCAGCAAGGTTTTGGAGGCTATGACTAAAGAAGTAAATAATAATGAGTTCTATCAGGGAGGAATTCTATGCATTGTGTAAAAAGATAGAAATGAAATAATCCCTGTTCTCAGGGACTTATATTTTATTTCTGTACAATGCAATTTTTTTTTATCAGACCCATCATTTCACTGGTGTTATAAAGAATACCCAATGAGGCAATCCTCTTTATTAATATTTATTTGCACCTGCTCTATAACTCAAAATCTTAATGATTTTGTACAACACTTAACAAGGGAAGCCACTTGGAAGAAACCTCAGAGACCCCTTAGTTTTACAGGTGAAGAAACTGAGGCCCAGGGAGGGATAAATTACTTACTGAGGGTCACAAAATTAAGATAAATCCAGTTTTATATCTACAATGTTAGACAAAATATAAATACGAATTAAATAAATGAAGTAACTTCTGGGGTGAGGTAATTGCAGTCAGGGGCTAAGGACAGGCTTCATGGCACTAAGTAAAAATAATGAAGACAGAAAGAGGCTAGGTGGCATAGTGAATAAAAGCACCAGCTCTGGAGTTAGGTGTACCTGGGTTCAAATCCAATCTCAGACACTTAATAATTACCTAGCTGTGTGGCCTTGGGAAGTCCACTTAACCCCGTTTGCCTTGCAAAAACCTAAAAAAAAAAAGACAGAGGAGTAGTGGTCTAGCAAATCTAATTGAATCTAATTAGATGATTGTAAACTAACTGTCTCTTTTGATTCCTACTTGCAGACGAATGAAGATAAGAGGGACTACAGTGATAGTGCTGAATCGGGGGAAGGCTCAAACCTTAATGATCAAGAGGCTGTTTATAGACTTTCTGACAGTTCCTTGAAGAGTGGAATAACAGACGATGACAAGAATGATGATGAAGACGACAGTGGAGATGACACTTTTGTTGATGTAGACAATGGGCAGGGGTCCATGGAAAGGCATCAACAAGAACACAATGAAAATAGTGCTGGGGGAGATGTCATTCATGATGCTACCAGTGATGAAAGCAGTCAGAGTGAGAGTAGAAGCCTCGAAGAAGAGGAGAATGATAGTCAAAAGGTGGGCGACGATGGCAGTGACAGTGATGAGTACACCATGGAAGGAGGAAGTAAACAAAGTCACAGCAATTCCAGAGATGATTCTTCATTTGATGATGAAGGGATGCAAGGCGATGATGCAGACACTATTGGGAGCAGGGCAAGCCATTCCAGAATGAACCATTACAGTGTCCACTCAAAGAAAAAGATTCACAAACCAAGAGGTCAGAATGGGAATGGACAAGATTCTGAGGAGAGCCAACTGGTGGGGCAGCTAGGCAGGAAATCCTTCCAAAAGGTCCGCATCTCAGAGGAGGATGGCTGGGATGAAAACAATGATAGCAACACCATGGAAGAGGCCATGAGTGACTCCACAGAAAAGAGTCAGTCCACTGAAAATAGTCAATCCCAAGAAGACAGCAACAGTCAGTCTCAGGAAGACAGCCAAAATGTGCTGGATCTCAGCAGTGAGTCCAGATCAGATGACGATGATGATGATTCTCGTGAAAGACAAAGTAAATCACAGGAAGAGAATGAAAATGTTTCACGGGGTGATAACCCTGACTCTGATGGAAAGAGCGTCGGCCTATCTGAGGTTAATAAGGAAAATAGCAGCAATTCCTCCGAAGAGAGCAATCTAACCAAGTCAGAGAGTGAATCTAGAGAGGAACAAAGTGACAGTGAATCTAATGAGAGTGTGAAGACCTCAGAGGAAAGCAGGGAGTCAACACAGGAGAAAGACAGTTCTAGCCAGGAGAGCTTGCAGTCTCAGAGCTCATCAACAGAGAGCCAAAGTGTCTCCAAGGAGAACAGTGCGGAAAGCAGTTCTGAACAACTGCAAGGGGAGGAAGACAGTCAATCCGAAGAAGGTACCAGAGCATTTCAGGAAAACAGTAGGCTGAAAGAAAATGTGAATTCTAATGAAAGTAAATCTGATAGCAATGAAGCCAGCCTGTCCAGAAGCATTGAGGTGGAAAGTAGAAAGCTGGTGGTTGACAGTTATCATAACCGACCCACTGGAGACCACGATGACAATGACTGCCAAGATGGCTATTAGCATGAGCTCAAAGGTCTATTGTAAAAGGAAGGGAGAAGGAGGAAATGGGGGTGCTTTGATTTATACATCCTACCAAGTTTAGGATGACCTGGATTTACTTCTTTTGGAAAATAATTAATGGAACACCATAGTCATTTGTAGGCAATTGCTCTTCCATAGAAGTTTACAGGATGTGAAATGGCTCAAGAATGCACTATCCATGATAGTGGAAACAAAAAAGGATTTTGTGTTATAGCTTTTATCACTTGGGTTTTGAAGAAATGCCATAAAATGAGGATTCTTTCATAAGTGAGTTTTAAGTGATTAAATATTTGGTTGGAGAAAACATTAAAAAATTCTAGGATAGCTGTGTTTTGGTTTAATGAACAAGACTTCTTTCTGTTGACCATTTTATCCTTTTCAATGGGTTCTCTGTAAAACATCAATGCTATAAAAGGAGTTATTTTTGGACCCCTGGTGTGTGGGAATGGATTATGAGAGTTGCTAAGATTCTCTTTTATTTGTCAAATTATGTGTTTAACATAATTTGAGCTTCAGTTCCTTAATTTGGCTTATGTGCAATGCCAGAATTGAAACTCTTGTGAAAGCTGTAAATTTTGCTCATAGCAAATAAAAGCTGTGTGTATATAGACTTCCCCTGAACTTGTTATGCACACTTTGGAATGTTACCTCAACACAGGATATATTTAATGTTTTGTAATAAAGGTAATAATATCCAGAAAAGGTATATGCTGTACTTTTTTATACTCTGATGTTTTTAATTTAATGAAACTCTGTTTCTCTTCCTTTTCAACCAAATAATAGTTACTAATTGCTAATAAAAACGATTGTAACTCCCTGTAATTAATAACAGTCGTTTCTAATTGTTCTCATACAAAAACTTTCACTTAAATTCAGGTAATAATTTTTTGGTTTTACTTCACAAACAATTAGGCCTTTTCACTCATTTTTAAATAACTTCCATTTTATTGCTGTCAAATTAAATAATAAAATAAAATATTAACATATTTGATATCAGAGCATTTAGGTTGATATAGGGATAGATTTCCAACCCATAGTTCCTAATTTCATTTGTAGTGTATCTCTGACCTACGTCCTTTACTTTTATTTATTTTTTTTCAAATCTCTTTGGAGATTAACACCCCCACCAACATTTCAGTTTTAAAAAATATTCCAAACTTATTTTTATGATCACATCACTATCATTATAACCCATGATACAGAATATAAAATTTCAGGGAAATCCAGATTTAGAACTTAATTACATCACCTTGACTACATTCTCTTAATAGGAAGTAGTACTTTCCTAAAGAAGTATCAAAATTGAAGATTTAAAATAGAGGAAAAGAGTTTGGAAACAAAACATCATGATCTTCCAAAGTCTAATTCTTTCCACTAATCCCTAAAACCAAAAGGTTATAATGAATCAAATCCTCTCAGAATGTATTAGAAACGAGAAATTTTTTTTCCCCCTTTGATTTCTCTTCTCTCTGGTTAAATATGACCTGTCTCTTATGGTTTTGCCCTTAAGCTTTTTTCCCCTCTATATTCTCTCCCTTAGGCAAAGTGAGATAGTGGATAGTGTTAGACTTGAAATAAGAAAGACCTCTATTCCAGTTCCTTCTTGGACTCTCCCAGGCTATGTGATTATAAGTGAGTCTATTAACTTTGAGCTTGGAGACTCATCCGTAAAATGGGGAGAAGCATGCCTGGCACTCTCCAGAGCTTCTGTGAAATTAAAATGAGATCATGTATGTAAAGTGCTTCACAAATTTCAAAGTACTAATTAAATACCAATAATTATTACTGATAATTTCATCTACTCCCCCAAAGATTTGAGAATATCAATTCCCTTTGAATATTTTAGAACATCTGATCCTAAGGAAACAACCATACTTTCATTTTTGGTCCTATATTCTCTCTCTCTGTCCATATCGGAGCAGTTAATGCTTTCTTGACATGTCCTAATGATAACACCATTCAATAAACATGGGAATTACTTGGCATATTATTATCTGAATTTTTATTTTGTATTTTTTATTCTGAGTTAAGGATGCAAAAAGAATTTCTCTAACACAGTAACATGAATTTTAATATTAATTACGTACTTTTTGCAGGGAAGAGGAAGGTCAAGACCTGTGATTTTGTTGATTTAGGAAATATCTATTAAGGAAACCAGTTCCTGGGTATTCTAAGAGGTTGAGTAACTTATTCAGGTTCACACATTTAGGATGTGGAGTACAGAGGCAGGATTCAAACTCAGATCTCTGAAGTTAACTTGCTAGCTACTAATATGTTAATATTACCTCTTAAATATGTGTGTGTGTATAAAGTATATTAATATCAGAATATAGCTATATAGGATGTATATTGCATATTTATATAGGAATATAAATTCATGTATATACATGTATGCATACACATTATATAGACATCCATAACTATGTAAATATAGGTATATATTTAAATGTGTCATGTGTTTAGAAAGATATTGCATGTGTATATACACACATATCCAATACCAACTCTAAACCAGAGTACCAGCCCTCTATTTCCAAACATATGCTGCATTTCTAATACCATAAACTCAATATGCCCCCAAATGAATTCTTTATACTGTCTCCTAAAAAGTCTTGACATTCTACCTATTTTTTTGACCAGGTTTGAAATCTTGGAGACCATATTTTACTCTTACTGTTCAATTACTTTCCACATCTCATTTGCCAGGTTCTTTCAATGCTGCCCCTGAATTTTCTTACATTAATATCTTCTCTACTCTCATTGTATCTTGGTTCAAGTACTCTTCTCTTTTTGTCTACTGGTATGATTTCCTACTTCTTGCCCTTATTCTTCTCTCTAATAAAAATGAATAAGACATAATCCTTGCCCTCATGGAGGGTATAATTTCTATTTATTTATATATTAATTTCTATTTATATTATTTACATATAATAATTTTTATATAGTTATATAATTTGTTAAATTGCACAATGCACTTTCCTCAAAACCACCTTTACTAGAACGAATATTATTTTACCCCTGATGTTTAATTATACAGCTATGAAAAAAGCTGAGTTTCAGATCTGGGTCTTCTGAATCCAAGATCAGTCTTTTTTCTCTACCTCATCATGAGAATCAATGAAGTCTTGCATAAAGATGGAAGGGATTTTGGAGATCACCGAGTCCAAAGTCCTACTTTTACAGAAGAAAAACTGAGGCCCAGAGGGAGTAACAATTTTCCAAAAATTATGCAGAAAGCAAAAGTGATTTAGCCGTCCTCAAATTTCTCATAATACTTTTGCTGCATCTCTCTTTTGCACTTGTTTTTCTTTGCAGCAAAGTTATTTGTGTGCAAATTTTCTCTTCCTATTATTATTACATTTTATATTGCAATATATTATATTGTAAGGTCCTTGAGACTTGGTTCCATCTCATGATATTTCATGTCATTAGCATCATCTGCACCACCACCATTACCTTCACCATTCATTGTCATCTAATGTCAACAGTAGATCTCTCTAATATGGTGGTAGACCAAATGGGAGACTTGATGGAATGGTGTTTCTCCTCTTGTCTGTAAGAGAAGAATTCAGAGATGGATGGAAATGTTTCTCCTCTTCTCCAGGGAGGTTGGAGACCAGGCAGGAGACCTAGACTGATGCAGTAATCTGTAAGGAATCTTATTTGATTCACCCCTTACTAAAAGGGAGGAAAGAAAAGTCTTCTCCAGTCAAATCTTACCCTTCTATGTCAACAGCTGTTGTTAATTATTAAAAAAAAAATTATCGTGGAGGCTGATACATGGGTGGCACAGTGGATGGAACCTCAGACACAGTCTGGGTAACCCTGGAGATCATTCTCCAGTATTGTGAAAATCAAATGAAGTCATATTTGCAAAGAATCTGGCCTTCAATAGGTCCTATATGGATGCCTATTTCAGTCCACTCCAATCCCTTCTCAACTCGAAAATTTACAGTCTCATATGAATTATTGCATACTAATTAGATATTATTAAATTCAATTATTAGAGTAAGAACTAAATTCTAATTTACTAATAAAACAGGAAATGTATACCCCATAGTATGATACAAATTAGAACATGATAAAGGCAGCAAGGAGGTCCAGAAAAAATGCCTAGGAATATCTGACAACGAAGAGATCATCTTCAGCTGCAGGGATCGCAGCTCCCATGTCGGCAGGGGCCAGGCCGGCCAAGCCCTGCCGAGGGATTAGCTTTCAAATCACAATGAAAGGAGAAAATCATGGTCACTTCACCGCTGGAGAAGGCTCAAGAAAGCTGTGGAGCACAGCCCGGCCCCGGGCCCCGGGGTCCTCTTGGAGGAACAACTGGGCCCCCTCCCCCCCGCGCTCCCCTCCGAGGGGAAGGCGTGGGGTCAGGGTTACGCAGCTGGCGGGGCCGCGAGGGTTGGGTCGCATTCGGAGGGGCACGGCCTCCCCGGCTCGGGCGGCTCCTGGCACCGCCTGGCCCTGTGGGGCGGCCAGTCCGGCTGGGAGGCCGGCGGGCCCCGGGCTCGGGCGGGCCTCCACCCGCGCACACGAAGACGCCCTGGTCTCCTCTCCGGCCCTAAGACTGCACCGAGCACTCAGCCGGGGGCTGGCGGAGGGGGCGGGGGTTCGGCCGGGGAGCCCGGCTGGGCCGCACCCTGGGGGCAGCTCCCCGGCCTGCGCCCACTGCGGACACTGGGGCCTTGGCGCGCCTTGGTGGCACGCACGTGCTTCGTCCCTTCCCCGCCCCCCGCGCGGCCCCGCCTCCTCCCCTCCCTCCCCCGCGGCCCCGCCTCCTCCCCTCGCGCGGCCCCGCCTCCTCCCCTCCGCGCGGCCCCGCCTCCTCCCCTCCGCGCGGCCCCGCCTCCTCCCCTCCGCGCGGCCCCGCCTCCTCCCCTCCCTCCCCGCGGCCCCGCCTCCTCCCCCCGCGCGGCCCCGCCTGCTCTCCTCCCCCCGCGCGGCCCCGCCTCCTCCCCCCGCGCGGCCCCGCCTCCTCCCCTCCCCGCGGCCCCGCCTCCTCCCCCCCCCGCGCGGCCCCGCCTCCTCCCCTCCCCGCCTCCTCCCCGGCGGCCCCGCCTCCTCCCCTCCCCTCGCGGCCCCGCCTCCTCCCCTCCCCGATCCTCCCCGCCCCGAGGCCCCGCCTCCTCCCCTCCCCGCGGCCCCGCCTCCTCCCCCCGAGGCCCCGCCTCCTCCCCCCGCGCGGCCCCGCCTCCTCCCCTCCCCCCCCGCGGCCCCGGCCCCGCCTCCTCCCCTCCCCGCGGCCCCGCCTCCTCCCCTCCCCCGCGGCCCCGCCTCCTCCCCTCCTCGCGGCCCCGCCTCCTCCCCGCCCCGCGGCCCCCGCCTCCCCTCCTCCCCGAGGCCCCGCCTCCCCTCCCCGCGGCCCCGCTTCCTCCCCCCGCGCGGCCCCGCCTCCTCCTCCCCGAGGCCCCGCCTCCTCCCCCCGCGGCCCCGCCTCCTCCCCCCGCGGCCCCGCCTCCTCCCCCCGCGCGGCCCCGCCTCCTCCCCCCCCGCGGCCCCCGCCTCCTCCCCCCCCCGGCCCCGCCTCCTCCCCCCGCGGCCCCGCCTCCTCCCCCGCGGCCCCGCCTCCCCCCCGCGGCCCCGCCTCCTCCCCGCCCCGGCCGGGCCGTGTTTCCGGCCAGTGACGAGATGGCGGTAAAAGGCCGTGGTTCCTCCTTCGGACAAGCCCGCGAGCCGGGGCGCGCGGCGGGAGGGGCCGCCCGGGTCCTGCGGGCCCGGCTGGGCGCCCCCCTCCCCGGACGAGGCCTCGCCGCCCCCCGGCGGGCCCCGGGGCTCTACCTCTCAGGCGCCCCGCCCCCCGCATCCACCGAACGCCCCGGCGGGGGCCTCGGGGCGGCGGCCCGGCCTGGCGGGCAGTGGGCACTGCCCGGGCCGCCCCGCGCCGGCCGGCTCGGGCACGTTGCCCCCTTCTGTGGCTCGAGCCGGCGCTCTGGGTGAAGCTCCTCCCAACGAAAGCAGACGAGGCGTTCGCGTCCGCGCCACGGGGGTGGGAGCCCCCCCGCGCCAGCGCCCACCGGGGCACGCGGCGTGTGTCCGCGCGGGGGCCGAGCCGCCCACGCAGCACCGCGTGACGGGGCCCCGCGCCTCCGCTCCCCCACCCCCACCCCCACGCGCGGCGCCTTGCCGTGGCCCTCCTCTCCTGCCTCCCGGCCCCCCACGCTTCCTTCCACCCTACCTTCCTGCCCATCCCCTTCCTTCCCATCTTCCTCCCCCCACTTCCTTCCTTCCTTTCTTCTTTTGTTCTTCCTTCCTCCTATTCTTCCTTTCTTCTTCCTTTATCCTTCCTTCCTCCATCTTTCCTTCCTTCTTTCTTCCCACCCTTTCTTCCTCCATCCTTTCTCCTTCCTCCCCCTTTCTTAGTTCCTCCCTCCCACCCTTCCTTTTCCACATTTCCTTTCCTTCTTCTACCCTACCTTCCTCCCAATCTACCTCCTTCCCTTCCTACTTCCTTCCTTTCTTCCTTCTTCCCACCCTTCCCTTCTCCTTTCCTTCTTTTATTCTTCCTCCTATCCTGCCTTCCTTTTTTCTTTTCCTTCCTTTCCTTTCCTTTCCTTTCCTTTCCTCCCCCTCCCTTTCCTTCCTTCCTTCCCCCTCTCACTGTCCATCCTAAAGCATCAGTCTGATCATGTCATTCTGCCTACTCAGTGGCCCTGTTATATGCAGGATCAAATTTAAAGTCCTCCACTTGCCTTTTAAAGGCCTTCACAACCCACCCTTCCTTCCAGTTTCCACTCTTCTTGTACTTTGCCCCCCTCAGGTATTCTTCAGTCTATTGTCACCAGCATTTTTGCTGTTACCTGACACTCTCTCTCCTACTTTGTTCATGTCCACTTTGTCCCCCAAGTCTAGAATGATCAGACTAACAGGAAAGCAATTGCAACACTCCAAATGTGAAATAACACCTGTGTGAGTGGAGAATCCAGTATGTGTATGAGAAATGTTGCAAGACTAGAATTGGCAATAGCTAGACTACAAATATTTTTTCCCAGTTGTTGGTTTTTTATAATAGTGTTACTGTATAAATTATACTGCTGATTCTACTTACTTCACTTTGCATTGGTTCATACAAGTCTTCCCAGTTTTCTCTGAAATAATTCCCTTCTTCATTTCTCATGCCACAACAATATTTCTTTACATTTATAGACCATAATTTGTTCAGCCATTCCCCAATTTGGAATCCCTTCAGACTCTAGTTCTTGGCGCTCGCTCTCTCTCTCTCTCTCTCTCTCTCTCTCTGGCTCTGTTTTCTAAATGTGTACCTTTTCCCTCTCTTTGATTTCTTTAGAGAATAGGTTCTTGGTTTTAGTGGGTCAAAAAGCACGTGCAACTTTGCAAATTTTTGGTATAATTCCAAATTGATTTATAAAATAACTAGAACAATTAATTTGTTGAAAGGAAAATTATATAATTGGGCTTTTACCTCAATCAATGAGGCAAAATTCAGGACAAAGAGAATTAAAAATTTGCTAGAAGTACATTGAGAGAGCAACATGTTGATGGACTGATTATTTGAAGACCAGTGATGATTTCAAGGTAGGACCAACTTTTTAGTGGCAACTTTCATAATGAAATAAAGACAATTCAGGCGAATTGTCAGCAAAAGTGCTGAATAGGTAAATTAGTAATGAAAAAATAAATTAATTTGTATTGAATAGGTAAATTAATTTATGACCCAAAACTTCATATGGACAATGGAATTACTAAACAGGGACCTATGCTCAGTGTCAGCTCAGAGTCCCCTGTAATCTTTTTCTGACCATTTGCACAATCTGCTTATTATCTCTGGGTTGAGAGCTTCTGTTGCTGCTCCTGCTGCTGCTGCTGCCTCCTCCAGGACCCACCACTACTGCTACCTATATGTGTGCCAGTCCCGCCTACATCCCAATGTCATGGTCTTCTAACAATATCCTAAATTGTCCTGGGCTAGAAAAATGTTCCACCCCTATCTTTTGTTGGCTTTGCCATTCCAGAATTTGATGTGATGCATGATTTTAAAGTTATTTGGAGGAGAATGTTGGGATAATTCAGATGGGATTCTGCCTCTACTCTGCCATTTTGCTCCACTGATTTCTTTTTGTTTGATCTTATTGGAAAGGGCTATAGTTTCCCCCATTTGATACAATGCTGGCTCTTGTACATATGGTAATGTTTGTATACTAGGTATATACTATTTACCATGTTGTGTATGTAATATAATCAATTATGTTTATTGCTGTATTCATGGTATAATTCCATTATGGTCCTAGTATAACATCTTTGAAATAGATTACTGTAGCTTCTTTGCCAATATTTCATTTAAACATTTTTACTTTAACATGAATTAATGTTTTATTATGTTCTTTCTCTGTTTTAGATATCAAGACCATATTTGTATTTTACAAAGAATTTAGTGGTGTCTTTCTTATTGCATAATACTTTCCCCATTCTCCCTTTTTTCTTTTTCTTTTTAATCAAATAAGTTAAGGGTTTTCTCTATTTGAAAATAGATCTTTGTTTTATTTATTGATTCTATTTTTTTCTTTTAATTTTTTTTAATCTCTTTGAGATTTTTAAAAATTTTTAATTTTTTTTTATTTATTTAAGGCACTGGGGTTAAATGACTTGCCTAGAGTCACACAGCTAGGCAATTATTAAGTATTTGAGGCTGGATTTGAACTCAGGTTCTCCTGACTCCAGGGCCAGTGCTCTATCCATTGTACCTCCTAGCTGCCTTCTTCTTTGATTTTTAAGATTTCTCTTTTGGTATTTAATTACCATTTAAATATTTTTGTTTTCTAGTTTTTCTAGTTTATGCTTAATTTATTTTTCTTTATTTTATAGATGAAAGTGTTTACAAATATAAATATTACCTTAAGTACTACTTTGGCTGTATCTCAAAAATAGACTGTCTCGTCATTACCTTCATGAAGGTATCTTTTATTTCTATGATTAGTTCTATATACCACCAATTCTTTTTGTGACTCAGTATTTCTTCTGCTTGTACAAAAGGCTGAATAATTATAACTTGACTGACAAAAATATAATGGTTTAAGGTTTAAAAAAGTTCTTTTGTCTTGGAGCATTGAAGTATCACTCCTGAATGCTTAAGACAAGTAGTCTGAGACCCAGAATCTGGTGGATTTAGCTGACAAGGTAATTGGATTTAGGCTTGGAATCACTTGATTCAGACTAGGTAACTTTGACTTCAGACTTTGTGGCTGTGGGATTGACTTGGTGACTTTGGTATCTCTGTGTCAGTAGGCTAGTACTGTTTGGTTCAGACATGGACAACAAAAATTGATTAAATTCTGTCAATAAATTCAGAAAATGCTTCTGACAAAACACTATATCTATTTCTGTTTAAAATAAATTTTAAAACATAGGAATAAATGGTAAGTTAACTCATTTAGTCTCAGAATCACTTTACCTGAAAGTAAATGGCATATTTAGGATATTGAATTATCAAGAATTATCCAATTTTATTTTCATTAATCCATTCATCCTTTCCCTATCCATTATTCTACTTTATTTCATCTCCATTTGAAAGAAATAAAATCTGAAGCTAGCAATTCACACATAACCTGTTAATACTGATTTTTCTTAATAATGCTTCACATTTACATAACACATTAATAGAAATGAAGTAATTTTTTGCAACAACTTTGTGTCATTTTTTTCCTAATTCCTATAATATGTTCTCATTATGGATTTCTTTAACCAGTTTGTGGAAGGAAATTTCCTCAAACTATGAATTTCCAGGGAAATTTGTAAGGAAACTTTTTACTAAGGAAATTAAATCAGAGAGATGCATTACTGAAATTGGGAAGAAATTTATGGAAAAAGAAATCAAATGCCAGAGATAGTATCAAATTGGCCAATTCAACAAAGAGTTTAAATTAGAAAATATGAAATGATATATAAACAGGAGCCTTATATAAAGAGAGTCTCTTCCCTGAAACTGCTTAGTGTTTATTTACTGTACTTATACTTTTGTTGATTTATGTAACCAGAGCCTCAAAGTTCATTAATATGGGACTCTTTCCTGATTGGTGGAGAACAATGCTTCATTCCTGCATGAAGGACAAGGTGAAGTTGGAGAGAAAGAAAGAGAGGAGAAAGTTTCTTTCTTCAGACTCTTCAAGTCTTTGACCAACTTTGAATCTCTTTAGGTCTTTTCAATCTCTTTGGGTTGCAGTCTCTTTGGTTGCTTCTGTCTTCTTGGATCAAGAGAAAAAATGTATGGTGCCAGCACCACTTCAAGTGGCTGAAGGAGAAGACTGGGAAAAAGCTGACAGGAGATGGCAGTCTGCATTATGTTCCTAATCCCCAGCTTGCTAATTAGATACATTGGGGAATTTCTCCTTGGGTGAGCTCTAGAACTCTTATGTCTTGGTTGGACTGAGCTACTTCACTCCCCATAGAGAGCTGCTTCAATCTGTATGGTATATTTTTTCTAATTTCCTTTTTTTGCTATTCAACTTGGATAAATGTGTTTCTTTATAATTGCTACTTTCTGAATGTTCATTATGGAACTGGTATTTGAAACAAAGAGAATTAAACCTTAGAAATGAAGGGTTCTGCTTCTTCAGTTAATGCAACAGCAATCAGAGGTTAGCTTGAAATGAATACCTTTGACTGATAATATTAAAGGGAATAGATAATGTATTCTACCCTGATATCCTCTATCTCTCAGAAAAGCAAAGTAAAGTGGCCAAGTGTCTGGTCCCAACTTCTTCCTTCTCCTCCTGATAGAAATTAAATTAAAATGTTCCTTGGGGAAGTGGGCATGGGGCGGGGTGAGGAAAGAAGTGGTTAGAGATCTTTATTCTAACTCTTTTTGAGCTATAAAATGACACTTCCATGTTACATGAGGGAAAATTATTGTTGCACTTATTTTTTATCTTATTGGTTTCCCTAGTGAAATATCAGCTTTCTGAGGACTTTTCAGTCTTTGTAATCCCAGTACTTAGTGTTTGTAGCATAAAGTATATATAATATATTATTTTACTGAATCAAACACCCTGAAACATTATATGTTATCTATTTGTATCATATGTGACAAATGTGGATTTGGGGTTTCTCAATTTAAGACAGAGATAGAACATACGAAAAGACTCTGATCTTAGGAAGGAGAGGCAATGAGAAAATTCAGAGAAGTCAACAAGAGGAACATAGGAGCTTGCCCCACTGAGAAGCCTAGGAAAAGAGAAGCATTCAAAGGGGGCAGAACTCAATGAGACTGAGAGGCTAACAGGAGCTGAGAGTAGCTGACTGGGAATGTAGATTCTGAAGTGAATACGGGGAGTTCATCTGAAAGTGCTGATACTCAGAACTGGTTGGGTTAAAACAGCATCCCAAGTTGTGATGAGAATAGACTGGTTCAAGCTTCCTGGTGCTCTTGGGCCATCCATGGCTTAAGAAAAATAATACTATTTTGTGGGAGAAGTGGACTAAGTTCTCCCCCTCCCCCCATGCAAGGTAGGCATGCATTTCCTAAAAATGTATTGAAACTATGCTCAAGACTTGGTTGGCTCAGAGAACCCAAGATTTAGGCTGTCAATACTACTTCCTTGTCATTTGTCTTCAAAGTGGCCATGAGTAATTCTCCGAGCTCTTTTTGTGGCTTGTTTATCTAGAAAATGATGTATACCCTAGTTTTAGTTGCTTGGATCAGTTTAAAGTTTCCTCAGTGCTTGTGTTTGTTGAATATCCTGCCTCTGCATCCTACTCCTAAGTAAATCTTAGAAAAAAGTTTCCTGCAAAATGATCTTCATATAGTTCATTTTTTTCAGTATTGAACCAAAACTAACAGGGGATTGGTCTGAGTTGAGCCCAATCCAGAAGATATGAAGCATGCCTGTTTAGTCTTTTCGATCTGATGGTGAAGAGCTTTGCTGATTTTAAGCAAAAAAGAGCATTGCTTTTCACTGTCATGATACCTCACAGCCTTGTGAAGGGAGTAGGCCTAGGAAGGACTCTGGCTCTTGGTTGCTGTTATTTAAAAGAATTTGGCCTTGCATCAGAACCAGTGAAATGAAGCTTTGTACAACAGAAATGGAGAAAGCCTGGAAGGGATGAAGGACTATCATCTGTCTATCTATCTATCTATCTTGTATGTATATATGAATCTATGTATTTATGTATGTATATTTATCCATCTATTTATGTTGTGTGTATGCATGTATCCATCTATGTATGCATGTTGTATGTGTGTATGTATGTATTTATCCATCCATCTATATATCTCTCTGAATATATCAGTATATCTATAGTTATAAACTATAGACTATAGATGAAGGAGACAAGTCCATACACATCATCCTATAACATAATTTCTGTAATTCTCTCACCTCCTCAGATCCTCTCTGCTTTGGTGAGAAATGTGATCCAAGATTTTGGGTAGATTGGGATGGGTTAGTTATTTCTAGTTTGCCTTCTATTTAGTGTTATGTTATGATTGTTATTGATTTTGTCTCCTTGTGTAGTAAATTAATGTGCTATTTTAACTATTTTATGTAAGTAGGAAACATGCTAGTGGGGCTCTGGAGCTATAACTGTGAGTGTAGACATCGATTTCCCTTATTCCAGATTACTTCTGTGACCTAGACACAACCATCATGGCCATATCTGGGCCTCCATCTCTGAAAATTCAGTTCAATAGTTGTGCATACAGGTTGGGGTGACTGAAGAAACCTGGAAAGAGAGCAAAGGAAATGATTGTCCCACTCCTTATGCACATTAACCAAAAAGTACATCATACCCCCAAAGGACACTTTTTCGCTCACAGGGCTGTGTCCCCCATAACCTCCCTTAGCTGCCACAAAACTGAGAATGACAGGTTAAGTAAAACAGATGGTTTGGTTTAGTTTCCCACAGAGTTCAGTTTGTTTGAGGGTGGGAGACCATGGGCTCTGTGATCTTGGAACTGACTTTCCCACATTTCTCTATGACATGAGGGGAGTGGAGGTGGTTTGGTTAATCTTTTGAAGTCCAAATATGTACTAAATTCAGTGTACAATTCTGCCACCAGGGAATTAGTTTTTGGAGTCCATATCTGAATCTTAGGATTTTGAAGAGAAAGGCTCAGGAGAAGCCCTGGAGGTAAGAAGTGATATAGATATATTTTCCCCTCACTGGAGAAAACAACCCTGTTGTAAGATTCTATTCTTCTTCACTGGAAGAATGTATGTATGTCTATCTGTTACAAAATATTCTAGAAAAAGCAATGTGTTTTCATACCTAAAATTTTACTACTTAATATAGAGACAGGTCATGTACCATTTATTTATAAATGTACCACTTTCCTTCTTAAAGGTTACTGTTCATCATGAGAAGACTGGTTTGATATTTGTATCCACATTATTTGACAGCAGGATTTAGCAGGTTGCATTGGTTGCAAATGACTATTTTTTTCAGTGGAATTTCATGTGTTTATTTTTTAAAAATCTCACTATTTTTGCTCCTTTTTATAGGGCCCTCAGTCCCTGCTACTTGTGGTAAGAGGGAGTTGTCTGTACACAGAGCTTTTTGTGCTTAAAAACTATTTGGTTTGCTTTTTTTATAAATGTAATTAAGCAAAAAAGATATACTCAAACAGTAACACTGAGCTTCTTTGCCCAAAAAGCAATGGACGTCTGTGTTTCAAGATGCCATGGCCCAGTAGAATCTCAGAATTTTTTTTCCCTATATGCTCAAAATAATTAAAACTTTTTAGACCCCTTCCCTAATGCAGGTCGAGGCATGCAATGAGTCAGCTTCCCACAGTCTGAGACCTTCTATTTTTTTTATAGTTGTATGTAGTACTATCCATAGTGTGTTCCCACTTTCTAAAACTGTTCTTCCCGGATGGCTTTGGTCTAGAAGTGGTTTATGCTAGGTGGTTTTGAGGGGGGTTAAGAATAGCAAGAACAAGAACATTATTATTTTTTTGACCCTCATCTTCAAAAATACCACATTTTCTCTGCATTTATTATTATAGTGATAAAATGGTTTCTCAGGAACATTTAGGGCTTTATAGAATGTGTTCCGAGCTAAGAATTATGACATTTTTCTTCTTTCATTTTTGTTTTGTTGTTTTTGCAAGGCAATGGGGTTAAGTGACTTGGCCAAGGTCACACAGCTAGGCAATTAATAAGTGTCTTGAGAGTGGATTTTTACTCAAGTCCTCCTGACTCCAGGCTTGGTGTTCTATCCACTGAGCAATTTAATTGCCCCAGAATAATAAGATTTTTCAAGAGATTCTGGTAAGATAGTAGAGTAGGTCATAAAATTACAAGTTCTCCAGATTTTCTACACAAACATGTCAAAAAAGTACCCCAGGGTGAATGGAGAGGAAAAATAAAAAAGAATTGGCCATAACAATGGTTCTCCTGGGACCACCTGAGAAGGTCCAAAGAAAGATCTGAGTGTTGTGTAAACACTTCCAGGCTAGTTCTCTAAAACAGCAAGAGATGAGCCCTAGGGGCCACTGGACTGGGAGGTAGCCTTTGCCTCAACCACAGGAATTCTCACCTCCCAGACAGTGTACAGAGTTATGTCTGAAAAGTGGGGGAAGAGAGGGAACCTCTGATGATAAGGTACACCAGATCCAGCTGTGCTACCCATGAGGTCCTGGTCAAGAAGGAACCAACACACACCTGTGGAGTGCAGAAGCAGTGGGGTGGAGATGCTGCTGGCCGTGGATACCTGCAGAGAGCTGTGTTCTTGGTCTTGGTTCCAGGGCAGAGGGGAGAATTAGAATTGAAGGTTATAACCACTGGAGGGTTCTCAGGGAGAAAGGTGTGGAGGGACTCCAGTGGTGGTTTGGAGGGTGAAAGAAGTACAAAGATTGGGTCCAGGACAAAGTTCCTGAGGCCAGAGGCACCATTCCCCATACCTCAGGATTAGAAGTGAATATAACAATACGTTTCTAAATTTTTTTTAAATAAGCAGGCAAGGGAGAAATTACTCTGATAGATAGTTAAAATGGGAATAGAGAAGACCAGGGCTCCTACTTAAAAAAAGTTTCTCCTATGCCAAAGAGTAATGTTAAAAGGTTTCTTGCTCAAAAAGAATTCATAGAAGAACTTAAAAAAGATTTTAAAAATCAAATAAGAGAGATTGAGGAAAAACTAAAAAAGAAAAATATAATTCGAGAAAAACAAGGAGATTATGAAAAGAAAGTAAACCAACTGGAAAAGGATTTCCAGAATCTTAAGGAAGAAAATGACTCTTTGATAATTAGAATTGGATAAGGGGAAGTCAGTGAAGTTATAAGAGGCCAAGAAATAATAAAACAAAATATAAAGTATGAAAAAATACAAGAGAATATGAAACACCTCATAAGAAAAACAACTGATCTGGAGAACATATCAAGAAAAGGAAATATGAGAATAATCAGATTACATGAAGGCTATGATAAAAAAAAATTGTGATACAATAATCCAAGCAATAATTAAAGAAAATTATCTTCAGGCATTAGAACAAGAGGGAAAAGTAGAAATAGAAGAGATTCACCAATCAACATCTGACAGGAGGAAAACTGACAAGAATATCATCACTAAACTCCCAAACCCCTAAGTTAAGGGGAAATATTAAGTCACAAGAAAAAAAAATATTTCAAATATGACAGGACGACAATTAGAAATACACAAGATTGAATAAAAGCTACTTTAAAGGACTGCAGATCTTGGAACCCTACAAATTAAGGAGCAAAAGCATTGGGATTGCAGCTAAAAACAAAATCTTGAATGAAAAAAATGTTAATGAATTTCCAGACTTTTAGGATTTTGTTGCAAAAGACCTGAATTTAATAGAAAATTTGACATTTAAGAACCAAGAGGAATATAAGGTAAACAAAGATTTATTACAAGGTATTCAATAAGGACAAATTGTTTACTGTTTACTATCTATGTGTGGAAATGTAAACTATATGTCCAAGATTGCTATTAGAAATTGCCTAATTTGAAGGAAAGGTTGGGGTAGATAGACCTGAGTAGGATAGGATTCTTAAAAGAAAAATCATGTAGGATAAGATTTTCATAAAAGAATCATACAAATGTGGTATGAGAGGAAGAATTTGATACAAAGGAATTAGTTGGAATTACATACATATATATGTTCAAAAAATCCAGAAATTCAGAAAAATAAGAGGAAGGCATAGAAAAGGTACAAAGTTATAGAGTGAAGGAATAGGATAAGAAGGTATATAGAAGGGTGTGCAGATCGAGGAGGGGGTATAGAAGAGGGTATAAGAGGGATTTTTCATGGGATGGTAGGTTAAGGAATAGTAGGGTAAAGTAGCTAGTAGAAGTAGAGTCGAGGAGTGAAGAGGGGTTGCTACTTTCAGGGAATGTTATAAAAGTAAGAAATATAAACAAACCAAATATATAGCTATCTATGGAAATATATCTATATGTATGCATGCGGGTATGGGTGTCTATATATATACATATATATATACATCATTAAGCAGGGATCTATAATAAAAATATATATTATGTATATTATATGTATATGTTGAATGCAGAAGCAGTGGTGTGGAGATGTATATGTATATTATAGATCCCTGCTTAATTGTAGCTCTCCTGGGGTGGGGAGGGGAAAATAAAATAAATAATGCACAACAGGAACCAAAAACCTACAAAGAAGCAAAGAAAAGATGGGCAATTATGAACCAATATGTGGTATTTATTATATAGAGTTCCTTGAAATGAAAATTTATTGCTTTATATTATGAATCTTCTCATGTTTTGCTGCACATATGAGAATCTTTTTTTCTTATCTTGTAGAAAAAAACAAGAAAGAAAAAAAGAATTTTGAGATTTTCAGTCTAAGTCTAGTGAGACTTTGTGCAAGTGACTTCATCTCTCGACCTCAGTTGTTCATCTGTAAAATGGAATAATTGAATCAGATGAACTGTAAGGTCTGGTTCTCTTCTGATAGTTCTCTATTGATATAGTACAAGAAGAGGACAAGAAACAGACTAGGTTCAGTCCATTAATCAATCACTAAGTTCTTATGTATTTATTAAAATATTATTTATTTATTTTTTTTTTTTTTAGGTTTTTGCAAGGCAAACGGGGTTAAGTGCCTTGCCCAAGGCCACACATCTAGGTAATTATTAAGTGTCTGAGACCGGATTTGAACCCAGGTGCCAGTGCTTTATCCACTACGCCACCTAGCTGCCCCTATGTATTTTTTATAAAAATCTAAATCCCAAATTCTTTCTCTGGCTCCTGTCCCTCCTCCATCTGTCAAGAAGGTAAGCAATATGATAACAATTATACATGAATAACTAAATATTTATCAAGTACATGGCATATCCCAGGCACTATGTTAGGCATTTGTGATCACACAGAATTATAACTGCAATAATAAAATACATGTGTATTATATATGTATATATAAAACAAAAAGGATTGCTTTTTCTGATGTAAGTTAGATATCTAAACAAGCTTGATGTTAGAGACGCATCCCATTATAGGAATCCTTTGCTAACTCCCAAAAAGGGAGTCTCATTTCCTTTTGAGAACTGAACACCCAAAATACCTTAGTTGTTGAACAGAATCATCACCTTCACCATTCCAACTTTTATTTTTTGGCATCATGATTTGGTAGAAATAGGTGGTGAGCATGGATATATATTTGTGTAGCCAAGATTTCATTTTGAAAAGGAAAGGAAAAGTCATCAGAGATTTGAGAATGTAATTTTGATAGTTTTGTGGAGAATAAATAAGCTGATGTGGGAGGGGGGAGATTTACAGCAGAAAGACTAATGAATAAAGGCTACTTTAAAGGACTGCAGATTAGGAGGCCATTGCAATGTTGTGTTAGCAGCAGCAAAAACAATAATGTGGCTCACCTGTAGAACACATGGAGGGTAGCAAAAGTAGGAAAAATAGGAAAGGGATCAAGATAGGGAGTGCTTAAAATACTAAATACTTCATATTATATACTTGAAATATTGAGGAGTCACCAGGATGGAGTTAGTGAGGGATGTTAGTTACTTTAGGCTTTAGAAAAATCACTTTGGTAGCTGTTTGAAGAACAAATTGGAGTGGAAAGACTGATGAAAATATATCTGAAATAATCTAGATAAGAGGTGATGAGGTCCTGAACTATGATGGCTGCGTGAGTGGACAGAGGAGGAGGTACATGAGTGATATTGGGAAGGCAGAATGAAAAGTTTTGATGCAAGATGCAATCCAAGATCACACATTCATTGTACCCAAGACTAACAGTTTATGAAAAAAGTCAGTCAATAAACATTTGTTAAGTACTTACTATATATTAGAAGTATTGAACGTAGTAGGAATACTGGGAATATAAAGAAAGACAAAAGGACAATTACTGCTCTTAAGGAGTTCAGTAAGTGAAAAGGCTTGGTGTCAGGAGATGGGAGTGTCTTATTTAAGGAACAGAAAAGAAGTCAGTCATTGGATGCAGAGTATGCAAGGGGGAAAGGTGAAAGGTAGGTAGGAAATTTCTAAAGGGCTTTAAATGGCAAATAAGATATCTTTTTTTTCCCCCGTAGGTTATAGAGAACAACTAGAATTTACTGAACAGAGGAAGTGGCAGGATCAGGTTTGAACTTTAGGAAGGGTATTTGACTACCAAGTGAAGGATGGACAGGATTAGAGATTTGTGGTAGGGATACTAACCAGCAGGCTCTTTATTGCAACAGTTCAAGCAAGAGGTGATAAAGGTCTGCACTAGGGTAGCAATAGTGTCAGAGAAGAGAAAGGGTCAAATTGACAAACCTTGGCAGCAGATTGGATATGTTAGTGGTGAAAGAGTCAAGAATGACACCTAGATTGTAAGCCTGGTATTTTGAGACAATGGTGAGGCTTACAAGAGGAAAGTAAGTGGTAAAGGGTTTGGAACAAAAGATAAGTTCAATTTTGGACAGGCTGAATTTTAGATGTTTATTGGACAACCAGTTCAAATGTTCAATAGAAAGTTAGAGATAGCCAGTAGGGAAGCAGTAAATTGATAAGAGTTCATAGAAAAGAGTAAAGATGATAGAATAGTCAATCTGTTAGAGAAGACAGGATGGAATGGGGTCACCAATGCATGGGGGTGCCAGTCCTAGAGTCAGGAAGATTTGAGTTCAAATCCAATCTCAGACATTTATGTGACCTTGGGTAAGTTACTCAACCTTTAGTTATCCCAGTTTTCTCTTCTGTAAGTGGAGATAATAATAATAATAATAATCATACTTATCTCCCAGGATTATTGTGCAGATCAAATGGGATAGTAAGTAAAATGTTTAGCATATGGTCTGCACTATATAAATATAGTACAGACACATAGTAAGTACTATATAAATACTAGCAGTTATTATCTTGAAAGGTTTTTGCTGTTGTTTTTGCATTGAGGAGGAACATCTCTTCACATGAGATGGATAAGAAATAATGGGAGAAGGTATCTGTATGATAGGAGATGAGAAGGGGAAAAGGAACTCCAGAAAATGGTCTCTTTTTTCAGTAAAATAATATTAGGCAAGGTTCTCAGATAAGAGGATTGGAGGGGTAGGAAACATGAGATGTTTGAGGAGGAAAGAAAATATTTGGAAGAGCTCTGTGCTGTAGAGTAGTAAACTGATTAGGGAAGTAGAAATGGATTATCTCCTCAAAGCAAAGCAAGGGCTAACATGGTTAAAGTAACTTAAATTTATACGGATCAAGTCAACTCAGTTTCATGCTTTTCTTTAACTTTCAGTAATACATGTGCAGGAGTGAAGGTAGTAGTAGATGGTGGGAGTGATCAAAGGCTGAACTTAATTAGGGGGATATTGACTAACTGATCAATGAGAAAAAGAGGACAATATAGAGTTGAACTGGTTTCCTCCAAAAGATCATACAGAAGAAATAGAGACAAGATTTTAGAGATGTAGAAATGGTAGAGCTGAGCTCCCCTCCATCTGAAAATGTACTAGATGAAATTCTGATGGAGAAATTCAGAATAACTCAATGAGTTATTTGTCTAACCCAGCTCTATATAGAAAGACAGAGAAGTCTTCAGGAACAGAAGATGAATAGGGCCAGGAATACACCCAAAGAGCTGCTGTGCACCAGGACTTAGGAGGTCCTAAACCCATAATGGGCTACTGTTGAATCCATACCAGGATATTAAGATGGGGTCAGGTGCCAATCGGAAATTTGTTGGTTACTACCCAGTTCTGGGTCACAAATCCAAAGTGGACTGAGAAAGGGACCTGTACACTGGGTAGTGTTTCTGAATAGGCAGGTTGTGAATGATGTTCCAGGAAAGGAGGACATTAAAAGTCAAGAAGCAGTCTGAGCTGCTGGAGTATGGGAGAGGCAAGGTAGGAGTGAAGTGGAAGGGTCACCTCAACTTCAGCACTTATTTCAGTCTCTTTATTTTAATAACTTGAGAGGAATAATCAGAGTAGGCATCCCAAACCAAAATGGAGCCTACAAATCCTTTACTCCGAACAAACAAAACTTTCCAATTGACTGATAGAGTCTGATTCAACAACATCTATTATTGCTCAGACCAAAACTCAGGTCAGGAACTCTCAGAGCTCAAACTAAGGGGAAAGCTGGATCTTTAGAAGCATGAAAAGCTTACAGGTCCCCAGCTTATCTTTGAAATCCTGAAATCTAACTCCAAGAAAGCAGCAATAGGACTAGCTCAGATCTTCCCTCTAGAAGAGTGGCAGAGTCCAATCTCAATATCAAGTCTGAAGTTAGGAAGTAGGTTGGAAGAATGAACAAAGAAATAAACAAAAATAGAATCCCTCAATAAAGAGTTATTATGGTGGCAGGAAGGCTCAAGACATAAACTCGAAAGAAAAGAATAGTTCCAAAATATCTATAAGTAAAACCCAGAATAAAACACACAGCTTGGATACAAACTCAATTAGAATTTCTGGAAGAGATGAAGCAAGAAGTTTTTTTTAAAGATTATAAAAAGTGTTTTTAAATGTCATGAGAGTGCTTGAGGAAAAAAGAGAAGGGAAATTAGTGCTATGGAAGAAATAATTGGAAAAGGAATTAACAAAAAAGATACAAAACCTTGATGAAGTAACAAATTCCTTGATAATTCAAATGGAACAAAGAGAAACCAATGACAAAGCAAAAGGATTGAAAAATAGAATAAATGTGACATATCCAATAGAAAAACAAGTCAAGGAGAAAAACTTTAAGCATTAGTGGACTATCTTCATGCTGTGTCCAAAAAAGGAAACTGGAAATTATATTGAAAGAAATTTAAAAAGATAGCTACCCAAGATAGAACCAGATAGAAAAGTCAAAATAGAATAGGTTCACTTAGTCACCTCTAGAAAAATGAAATCTCTCAGGAGCATCATATGAAAAATCCAGAATTTTTACATTAAAGAAGAACCTGCAAGAAGCCTGGGAAAAAAAGAATTCATGTACCAAGAACCTAAAGTCAAGATCACATATGATTTAGTGACCACCATTATCAAGGAGCAGAGAGCTTGAAATTCAATAAAAGGCAAAGGATATAAACTTAAAAAAATTTGCCCAGCAAAAAGTATAATGCCACAGAGAAAATAATGTACCTTTAATGAAATTGAGATAAAATTTCTCAATCATCAATAGTTCTTTTTTCTTTTTTTAGTTTTTTACAAGGCAAATGGGGTTAAGTGGCTCACCCAAGGCCACACAGCTAAGCAATTATGAAGTGTTTGAGGACAGATTTGAACTCGGGTACTCCTAACTCCAGGGCCAGTGCTCTATCCACTGGGCCAGTGCTCTATCCACTGTGCCACCTAGCTGCCCTATCAATAGAATTTCTGATGAAAAGACTGGTGTTGCATAGAACCATTGAAGTTCAAACGTAGGACTAAAGAGAAACATGAATAAACAATAATAAAGGACAAAAAAGGATGAACTGTTATAATATAATATGGGAGTTTAACACATGTCCCTTTGGAGCTCACTTGTCATCAGGGTTCATAGAGTATAAGTAATGAACTGCTTCATCTTGGAATTAAGATGGGGAAAGGAAAAGATTGTGGCTAATACTGGAATGATGACCTGGGCAAAACATAAGGGGTTGAAGGATTGGAGGTAATGGTGTAGATTAACAGCAGGGTTTGGCATTAGAAGATAGAAGGAGAGGTAGAAATCCAATAGTTTTATGATCAGATAAGTGTTCATGACTATGAAAGTGGTGGATCTGTGGTTGATGACAAGATCTTTTGATTGTTTAAGCTGAGGTGAAATGGAGAAGTAGATCATGTGAAATAAATAAATTGAACCCTGTGAAGGTAGAGTATTTGAGAGAGTGTAGATATGTGTGTTGAAGTCCCTTAGGATGAAGAATTGAAAGACTATTGAATTGAAGAAAAAAGTTTTTAACCTAACAGGGTAAAATATGTTCTAGAAGGTGGGAATCAATAACTACTAGAATTTTGATTGGGACATAGATATTCGGTAGATTGGTTGGTTCTTATCCTTTATTATCAAAGAAGATCAAAATGACACCTCTATGTTTGACACAAATTACAGTGTGTCTGACTCTGGCTGATCAGATCAATATGAGCTTGGAATACTCTACCACAGGTTGGGCACAAATAGTCCATGTGAACACCTGGGGTGGGTAATCTAAATTTATGTATGTCATGCTTCCTTTGAGCTGCTTCCATTCTGCCTTCCTCATAGAGTGTAGCCCTCTCACTGATGAGAAAATACCATGCTGGCCACTCCTGTGCCAGGGTCTCCCAAGCTGTGCAATTAATTCTTAAGTTCTTAAGAGAGACCTTTAGGGTGTCTTGTATCACTTCTTCTGACCCCCTTGTGAGCACTCACCCTGTATGAGTTCTCCATACAATAGTCTTTTTGGTAGGTATATTTCTTGCATAGATATGGATTGAGAGAATCTCAAAGGAGGAGATGTTATTGAATGATGGTGGTAGATGGACATTCAATTAATAAGACAATCAAAACATTTCTACAAAGAAACCAATTCTGTGTATTTGTAAATGCCCCAGATAAGGAGAAATACAAACAAGGTAAACAAACATAGTAACCAAAAGGGTACAGATAAAAAAATTACTTGCCCTGTGGGGAAAAAATTAAAAGAGAGCTAATCACTACAGCAATAACATCTCTTTAAGAGAGGATACCATTAATAGCTGTCTTTCCAAAAATACAGAAAGAGAACAGGATGAAAATGGAAATTAAAAAAGTAATAGTAGAGAAATAGGAGACCTGTATCATCTTGGACTGAACCTCATAACACCTCAACTCAAGAGTAATTCATGTTTTTTTGGTTGGACTAACCAGCAGATTGTGAGGTCACAATAATGGGAAGTCAATATTTAACAATAAAAGGAAAAACAATTCCTGTAGCCTCTTAAGACTAAGTGTCTATGCAAAAATTTCTAAGGAGAAAGAGAAGAAATTGAAAAGGGAGTGGTAAAGAAAAGGGGAAACTTCTTTCAATGGTAGAAGGGGGTTTTGCTGAAGAATGCTGCCAGAGAGGAAAAGAGATTTTCTGTAGTGGGAGTTGGGAACTATACAATGGGTATAACCTTCAGGTATTTGATGCTTAGAGATATTCTTCATCATATCTCAGGAGGAGAATCAGAATTTTTTTGGGTAACTGGACATGATCCAAAGAAAAGATTTCATGGCAGATGAGGAAATATGGTGACAGGGAAGGTAAACTGTTATACAGAACTGAATAATCAGAGACATGGCCAAATTTCTAACAAAGCAATACTTCTGTCTCTTGAAAGAATTTCTACATATAAGAATGAGGCATAAAAGAAAAAGCAGGGGAATGGGAAAGATTTACTCAGCAATACCATAAAAATTATTTAGAAGAGAGAATTTGGGGCGGCTAGGTGGCGTAGTGGATAAAGCACCGGCCTTGGAGTCAGGAGTACCTGGGTTCAGATCCGGTCTCAGACACTTATTAATTACCTAGCTGTATAGCCTTGGGCAAGCCAATTAACCCCATTTGCCTTTCAAAAACCTAAAAAAAAAAGAGAGAGAATTTAAAGTTGGTAGGTACCTTAGAAGAATTTTGTTGTAGTTGTTTAGTCATTTTTAGTTGTGTTCAACTATTTGTAACCCCATTTAAGGCTTTCTTGGCTAAGATACTAGAGTGGTTTGCTTTTTCCTCCTCTAGATGAAGAAATTGAGGCATGGAGCTAGCAAAGTATCTGAGACCAGATTTGAACTCAGGAAGATGAGTCTTCCTGACTTCAGGAAAATGACAAAAGACACAGAAAATGAAACAAAAGCAAAAAAAAAATGGAAGGGGAAGAGATAAAGAGGGATTTTATTTATTACCTGATTAGGAAAAAAGAAGGGAAAACTTAGAAAACTAGATAAAAAGAATAAATAATTAAAGCAAAATCCCAAAACTAGAGAAAAGGGTGACAGAGAGTGAGGTTATTGAAGAGAAATGCTTTGAAAAGGACTGCCTTAACTCTTTTGGTGCTGAAATTTTTTTCCTTTTGTCCCAGTGCTGAATATCTTGTGCCAAATTTGGACCAAAATATGAATTTCACAGGAATCAATTATAGTGGTAGTTTGTCAGTTTCTTCCTAACAACCCTATAAATGAATCAAAATAACTTGTAGAACAACATATATTTTTTCCAACATAACATATTCTTGTACAAAAGAGTTAGAGTAGATTAAACCAAAATAAATGAAGAAATAAAATAAAGGAGGAAGAAAATTCAATTCAGAAATAAATACTATTAAAAACAATTGGAGGAAAATATAAAACTGGCTCTTTAAACTCTATTTATCTTCTGGGGTGGAGCCAAGATGTTGGCATGAAGCTAACAAGCTCCAGGAGCCTTTCCGTACCAAAGATACATGAAGCGTCTCCTCTGACATTCTCATTACAGATTCCACAAAGAAAAAAAAGGAGATTCAAAGAAGTTTTCAACTGCAGACATCATGGACGATCTTCATTGAAGGTCTGTCTCTTTGGGGTAAAGGGGAAGAAAAGTCTAGGAGGTGGGAGAGTAGGAAAGCCAGCAGGAGGCTTTTAGGCACAGTGCAGCCCAGGTCTGGACAGCTTCATAATAACAGAGGTCCTGGCAGCTGGATAGCAAGCCAGCAGGGAGGATCCCAACCCCAAACAAAGTCTGAACCCTGAAAACACTGGGGTAAAAGACAGGACTGAGTCAGGAACAATACTCTGTTAAGTCAGAACCTGGACATAAAGGAGGGGGAGGAAAAAAACAAAACCTCTGCAAAGGCAAGGCCTGGACTGCATAGGCAATACCTTGGCCAACAACAATCCAGGTATTAGACCCCAGCCCCAGCAAAATAAAAGCTTGCATCTATACTTCATATATCCCAGGAGCAGAATGACAACAACAAAGATGAGCAAAAAAGCTAAAAGAGCACTCGTTATAGAAAAATACTTCACAGATAAGTGACAGCAAAGCCATGTCTGAAGAAGAAAGCAGTGAAACATCACTCACAGGAGAAGTATCAAAACAGTCCAATCATCAAATTGCTTAAAAAAAATTTAAAAACCAAAGAAGAGAGGAAGAAGAAAAATGGAAAAAAATGAAGTTGATCAGATCTACACCTCTAAAAAAGGAAATACAAAAGGTAATTGAAGAAAATAAAAGCCTAAAAACTAGAATTGAACAGTTAGAAACCAATGAATCTACAAGACTACAGGATTTCATCAAGCAAAATAAAAAGGCTGAAAAAATTGTAGAAAATGTAAAGTACCTTCTAGGGAAAAAGAATGACCTGGAAAACAGATCTAGGAAAGACAATCTACAAATCATTGAACTCTAGAAAGCCTGGACCAACAGAATACCCTGGAAAACATCATGCAGGAAATTATAAGGTAAAACTGCTGCAATCTACTAGAACAAGATAACAATATAACAATTGAAAGAATCCACAGAACCCCTCCAGAAAGAGACCCCAGGAATAAAAACTCCAAATTCCAGAACCCTAAAATAAAAGAGAGAATATTGCAAACAGCAAAAAGAAAACAATTCAAATACAAAGGGAATACAATCAGACTAACACAAGACCTATCAGCCTCAATACTGAAGGATTAGAAGAACTGGAATAACATATTTTGGAGATCTAAGGACCTGGGATTACAACCCAGAATGTACTGCCCTGCAAAATTCAGCATATATTGTCAAGGAAAAAGATGGAAGTTCAGTAAAATACAAGACTTCCAGAATTTCCTGATAGAAAAGACCAGAATAGAGAATTCAATTGCCAAATACATGACTGAAGAGTTACATAAAAAAGGTAAATGAAAAAGGGGACTGAAAAAACAAAACTGTTTTAAACAAATATTGGTCCCTAAAAGGGGAAGATATAACAATTTTAACTCATTAGAACTTTACTTTTCTAAGGATAATTAGAGAGTAGAATATAATGGAAGGGAATGAACCCAAGTGATATAGGTTAAATTAGGTCTCACTAAGTTTGAGATAAAAAGCCTGAAAAAAAAGCAGGGGTGTCAACTTTAACTTAAGTATCTCATTACACTCTGACTGGCTTTAATCGCAAGGTGCTAAGCACCTTCTCTAATGAGGGCATCATAAGTTGCAAGGACCTGAGACAGTATCTCTATTACTTAAAAGAATTTCTAAAGCTCTCAGTGAGACCTCCAGAGCCTCCCAGTACTTAGAGAGAGATACTTTCAATTAATTAGATCAGCATGCTTCAAAATTAACTAGGGGTTAAGTACCCTGGGTGGTGGTGGGGGAGGTAAAGTGGGAGAGACAAAGGGCTTTGTTTCACTTAACAAGGTGTTAAGTACCTTGAATGGGAGGCTGGGAGGTAAAGTGGGAAAGAAAATTGGTGGGAGGGGCACAAATAGTTCAAAAAATGATATGGCTTTGGAGGATACTTTGACTTGTGAAGAGGATTGTGTGAGCTAGAAAGATACTTGAAAAGGGGGTAAGATAAAAAATGATTATAATTACAATTTGATGCAATTTGAGTCAATGCTGGTTATTAAACAATCAAGTAAACAATCTGTGATGATATCTTGATAACAATAGGAGCTTATCAAGCAATCAAAAACTGTGATATTTGACTAATAATATTAGAGCACCAAGGGAAAAAGCTCAGAGATTTATAATTTTAGTGGCAAAGAAGGGAGAATGTGAATGCTGTGTAGATTCTCTTCAATAGATGTAACCCAGTAATGGAATAAGATAATTCCCACTTTGGTTAGAGAATCTACAGGGAAGGGGGGGATTGGGAAAGGGAAAGATAAGGGAAGAAGGGACTGATAAAAGGGAAGGGAAGGTATAAATGAAAATAAACTGAAATTTAATTTTTTTTAAACCTTTAAAATTTTTTTATTTATTTAAGGCAAGAGGGCTAAGTGACTTGCCCAAGGTCATACAGCTAGGCAATTATTAAGTGTCTGAGGCTGGATTTGAACTCAGGTACTACTGATTCCAGGACTGGTGCTCTATCCACTACACCACCTAGCTTTCCCCTGAACTTTAAATTTTTAAAAGATAAGTCAAAGGGAAAAGGTAGTAAAATTTTGGTGAGGAGGAATAAGAGAAAGGGAAAGAGATAAATATAAATGGAGAAAGATAGCATAGAGGGAAATACAGAATTAGTAATCTTAACTGTAAATGTGAATGGGATGAACTGTCCCATAAAATGGAAACAGCAGAATGGATTAAAAACCAGAATCTGACAATATGTTGTTTACAAGAAAGACAACTAAAGCAGAAAGAAACAGGGAAAAGGTAAAAGGTTTTTGCAAAATATATTATGCCTCAGCTGAAGTAAAAACATCTGGGGTAGCAATTCTAATCTCTGACAGAGTATAAGCAAAAATCAATCTCATTAAAAGGGATAAGGATGGAAACTACATCTTCTTAAAAGGCACCATTGGAAATGAAGCTATATCATTACTAAACATGTATGCACTTAGTGGGATAGCTTCCATATTCCTAGAAGAAAAGTTGAGTAAATTATAAGGAGAAATAGACAGCAAAACTTTAATAATGGGAGACCTCAACTTCACTCTCACAGAACTAGATAAATCTAACAACAAAATAAACAAGAAAGAAGTTAAGAAAGTAAATGAAATCTTAGAAAACTTAGATATGTTAGACCTCTGAAGAAAACCTAATGGGTATAGAAAAGAATATACCTTTTTCTCGGCAGCACATGGCACCTCCATCAAAATTGGCCATGTACTATCAAATGCAGAAAGGCAGAAATAATAAATACACGCTTCTCAGATCATGATGCAATGAAAATTACATGTAATAAAGGGTCAGGGAAAGATAAACTAAGAACTAATTGGAAATTAAGTAATTTTATCTTAAATAATGGTAGATCAAACAGCAAATAATAGAAATAATCAATAACTATATCCAAGAAAATGATAATAATGAGATATCATAACAAAATTTATGGGATGCAGTCAAGGCGGTTTTGAGGGGAAACTTTATATCTCTAACTGCTTATATAAATAAAATAGAGAAAGAGGAGATCATTGAATTGGGCATGCAACTAAAAAAGCTAGAAAAAGAAAAAATTAAACATCCCTCATTATATACCAAACTAGAAATTCTGAAAATCAAGGGAGAGATTAATAAAATAGAAAGCAAAATCCATTGATCTCATAAATAAATCTAAGAGTTGGTTTTATGAAAAAGCCAATGAAATAGACAAACCTCTGGTTAATATGATTTTTAAAAAAGAGAAGATAACCAAATAACCAGTATCAAAAATGAAAAGGATGAACTGACCACCAGTGAAGAGGAAATTAAAGAGATAATTAGGATCTACTTTGCTGAACTGTATGCCAATAAATTGGACAACTTGAGAGAAATGGATGAATATTTACAAAATACAAACTGCCTAGATTAACAGAAGAGGAAATACATTACTTAATCCTATTTCAGAAAAAGAAATTGAAGAAACCATCAGTAAACTCCCTAAGAAAAGGTCTCCAGGTCCAGATGGATTTACAAGTGAATTCTACCAAACATTTAAGGAACAATTAATTCCTATTCTACATAAACTATTTTAAAAAATAGGACATGAAGGAGTTCTACCAAACATTTTATGGCACCAACATGGTGCTTATACCTAAACCAGGAAGAACCAAAACAGACAAAATTATAGACCAATCTCCCTGATGAATATTGTTGCAAAAATCTTAAATAAAATTTTTAGCAGTGAGACTACAGCAAGTATTACTAGGTTAATACACCTTGATCAGGTTGGATTTATACCAGGCAGGCAGGGATGGTTAAACATTAGGAAAACACTCAACTTAATTAAACATATCAACAGTAAAACCAACAGAAACCATATGATTATCTCAATGAACAAGCCTTTGATAAAATACAACATCCATTCCTATTAAAAACACTAGAAAGCATAGGATTTAATGGAATTTTCCTTAAACAATTTCTATCTAAAACCATCAACAGGGGGTGCCTAGGTGGTACAGTGGATAGAGCACTGGCCCTGGACTCAGGAGTACCTGAGTTCAAATCCAACCTCAGACAATAATTACCTAGCTGTGTGGCCTTGGGCAAGTTGCTTAACCCCACTGCCTTGCCAAAAAAAAAAAAAACAACAAAACCCTAATAAAACCATCAACAAATATATTTAATGGCAATAACCTCGGAGCATTTCCAATAAATTCAGGGTTGAAACAAGGGCGCCCACTATCACCATTACTATTCAATATAGTATTAGAAACAGTAACAATAAGAGAAGAAAAAGAAATTGAAGGAATCAGAATAGGCAATGAGAAAGCAAAACTTTCACTTGTTGCAGATGATATGATGTTATCCCTAGAGAACCCGAGAAAATCATCTTAAAAAACTCCATGAAACAATTAGCAAATTCAGCAAAGTAGCAGGATATAAAAATAAATCCTCATAAATCATCAGCATTTCTATACATGAACAACAAAGTCCAAGAACAAGAGATAGAGAAATTCTATTTAAAATAACTGTAGATAACATTAAATACTTGGGAATCTACCTCCCGAGACAAACCCAGAAATTGTATGAACACAATTATAAAGCTCTCCTCACTCAAATATAGTCAGTTCTAAATAATTGGAAAAATGTCAAAGACTCATGGTTAGGTTGAGCTAATATAATAAAAATGACAATTCTACCCAAATTAAATCACTTATTCAGTGCCATACCAATCAAACTTCCAAATAAATACTTAATAGGAACAATATTCATCTGGAGTAACAAAAGGGCAAAGATAGCAAGGGAACTGATGAAAAAAAGGTAAAGGAAGGTGACCTAGCTCTACCAGATCTAAAACTATACTGTAAAGCAGCAGTCATTAAAGCTGCCGGGTACTGGTTAAAAAATAGAGTAATGGATCAGTGAATTAGGATAGGTTCAAAAGAATACACAGTACACGACTATAGCAATCTACTTTGGCAAACCCAAAGGTATCAGCCTCTGGGATAAGAACTCACTATTTGACAAAAATTGTTGGGTAAACTGGAAAATAGTATGGCAAAAACTAGGTATATATCCATATCTCACACCCTATACCAAAATAAGGTCAAAATGGGTACAGGATTTAGACAAAGAGAGATACCATAGATAAATTAATAGACTAAAAAAATATTCTGTCTGATCTATGGAAAAGGGATAAATTTATGACTAAGCAAGAATTAGAGTACATTATAAAATGCAAAATGAATGATTTTTGACTATATTAAATTTAAAAGGTTATACACTAATAAAATCAGTGCTGCCAAAATTAGAAGTAGAAAGCTGGGAAACAATCTTCACAATCAGTTCTGATAAAGGCCTCATTTCTAAACTATATAGAGAATTGCATCAAATTTATAAGGTCACAAGTCATTCTGCAATTGATAAATGATCAAAAGATATGAATAGACAGTTTTCAAATGAATAAATTAAAGCTAAATATAAGCATATGGAAAAATGCTCTAAATCACCATTGATTAGAGAAATGCAAATTAAAACAACAATGAGGGGGCAGCTAGGTGGCGCAGTGGATATCACTGGCCCTGGACTCAGGAGTACCTGAGTTCAAATGTGGCCTCAGACAGTTAATAATTACCTAGCTGTGTGGCATTAGACAAGCCACTTAACCCCATTGCCTTGCAAAAAAAAAAACAACCTAAAAAAAAAACCAGCCACGAGATATCATCTTACACCTATTAGATTAGTCCAGATGAGAAAAAGGGAAGATGATCAATGTTGGAGAGGTTGTGGGAGGATTGGGACATTGATGCATTGCTAGTGGAGTTTTGAATGGATCCAACTTTTCTGGAGAGCAATATGGAACTATGCCCAAAGAACAATAAAACTGTTCATACCCTTTGACCCAGCAATTCCAATTCTAGGACTATATCCAGAAGAAATTGTAAAAAATAGAAGAAGTCCTACATGTTCCAAAATATTTATAGCAGCCATTTTTGTAGTGGCAAAGAATTGGAAATTGAGGAGATGCCCATCAATTGGGGAATGGCTAAACAAGTTATGGTACATGAATACTATGAATATTATTGTACTATAAGAAACAATAAATGGTCGGATTCTAGAGAAGGGAGTAGAGCCAAGAGAACAATTTACACATCAACATACTATTTAATAATAATACTAAAATGTTTTTAATTTCTAATAAACTAGGTATTAATGGATACGGTTTACATAAACAAAAGTTCTTTAGGACATTCAGTATTTTTTAAGAGTATAAAGTGGTCCTGTGATTAAAAAAAAGTTTGATTAAACTGCTAGATTAAATAGTCCAATAAAATGAAAATGAATAACAGATTTGGATAAGAAAATAAGACCTCACAATCTGTTGCTTTTAAGAAACACATCTAAAGATATACACAGAATAAAAATGAGAGGTTTAAACAAAATTTGCTCAATGTTAACTCATATTGTTTGAGCATATAATCTTGATGAATGAAGTGGCTTAAATGAATATATGGAGACTAGTAATGGCAGAAGAGAGAATCCCCCTTTGTTTTGGACAAATCAAAAAAGAAAGATAAACAAGAGTAGAACTGAACAAATTTCTCAAGAAACTAGAACTAAAAGAACAATAACATCTTCTAAATGGTGCTGCTAAAGAATACTATATTTCTAACCTCCATGTGAAATTTAAATAAAAACTGAACACATAGGGGCGGCTGGGTGGCACAGTGGATAAGAGCACCAGCCCTGGAGTCAGGAGTACTGAGTTCAAATTCAGCCTCAGACACTTATAATTACCTAGCTGTGTGGCCTTGGGCAAGCCACTTAATCCCATTGCCTTGCAAAAGCCTAAAAAAAAAAAACCCAAACCAAAAAAACCAAACATATTTTAGGGTACAGGAGTATTGCTAATAACAAACAAAAGTGAGTAGATAAAAATAATCACATCATTTACAGATGGCAATGCGATAAAAATATCAACTAGTTCAAGGAGCACAAATGAAAGACACAGACCTTAAGTTGAAACATGAGGAACAACATGCCAGAATTTCTGGGCTTGTACTTAAGTTGCTTTTAAGGGGAAAATAATGCCACTGAAAACTTTAACCAGAAAAAAAGAGAATATTAATAAATTAGAATGCTTTTTAAAGTATTTTTTACTGATATCTTCAGTTTTTTTACATCAGCATATTATCCTCAGTATATCTCCCACTCCTGTCCCCAGAGAACTATCTTATTTGTTATAAATAGTATCTTTTAAAAGCAAAAAAAAGGAAGGAAAAAATGAGCACAATTGATCAATACATGAAAAAAAGTATGAATGCATTGTAGTTAGAAATGTCCTCTCATAACTTTTAACTTGAGTTATGTTTGAGGTTTTTTTACTTTGTTTATTTCACTCTGTATCAGTTCATATTATAGATCTTTCCATGACTCTCTGTGGTCATTACACACATGCACAGCAATATTCCATTACATTTATGAACCACAATTTGTTTAACCATTCCCCAATTAGTAGGTGTCTACTTGATTTCCAATTCTTTCCTATCACAGGAAGTGTTTTTATAAATATTTTGGTATAGACTGTCTTATTGAAGGCTTCTTTAGGGTATTATCTCAGTAATGGAGTCTTTGAGTCAAAAGGTATGGACATTTCAGTCAATTTGCATGGTTATAAATTGCTTTCCAAAGTGTTCATTTCATTTTACAGCTCCACCAACAATGTATTAGTGTGCCTATCATTCTATAACCTTGCTAACATTGATGATTGTCATTTTTTTGTCATCTTTCAGGTTGTTAACAGGCATATCTCTTATTCTTAGATTTGTTCAGTATCATACTGTCCCTTTTATTTACTCTATTAGACTTATCCAAATCAGAGTGTGAGTTATTGAAGTCTCCTATCACTATTATGTTACTGTCTATACCTTCTTGTTTCTCAGTCAATGTTTCTTTTATGAATTTTTATGCTAACATATTTGGATCATGAGTTTATTACTTATACTGATTTATTGTCTGTAGTTTCTTTAAACATAATGCTATGTCCTTATTTTCTTTTTATTTTTTGAATGTTTTTGCTTTATCAATAGCATGATTGTGATTTCTGCTTTTTTGGATCCACTTGAGGCATATTAAATTTTTCTGATTTCTTCAATTTTATTTTCTGTATGTATTTTTTCAAATATGTTTCTTGTAAACATCAGATTTTATAGTTTTATTTTTTATCCAGTCTATTGCCTATTTTTATTTTATTGGATTGTTTAAGCCATTCACATTTAAAGTTATTAGAATTAAGTATATATATATATATATATATATATATATATATATATATATATATATATATATTGCTTTATTTGTTGCTATTTTTCCATCTGGTAAAGAGAGTCCCCCAAAAGGGAGCTGAAAAGAAATAGGGGAATAGGAGGAAGACACCCAGAATAGGATGGGGGGGGCATTGAAGTCTAGATAGGCAGAAAATAGAATTGGAAGGAGAATGAAGGCTGAACTGGGTCCTTCAACAAAACTGAAGCTTCAGGAGGAATTCACCATGGAAGAAGGGAGACAAACCTGGTGGATTAATAGTTCAGGGTGACCAGATCAATGAAGCAATAATGCCAAGAGACTCTCTTGCTCTTTTTTTCCCCAAATTGCTTATCTTGTCCTCACCTAATTTTTGTAAAGTGATTCCATTTCTAAGCCAAAAGATTTCCATTACTGGTCTATCATGAACCAGGAATAGAATAGACAATTGGCAATGTAAACTGCTCCCACACAGAGTTGGAAATATTCTTTAATTTTGTTCTGAGTAGACCACCCAGAGGGAATGAGACAGTAGTTTCATTCTTGGCCTTTCTTCCAGGAAGACACAAGTCAAGGATATAATTAACATCAAAGAAGATAGGATTGCCTTATTTTTTCAGGACACCAATATAGGACATCTTAGACCAGCATTTTAAGTCAATTATTTCTGGATGGGCCACTGAGTGCTTTTGCATTATTGCATATTGCAAAGAATCCAAGAATGAATGAATTAGGAATGGATATAATGCTGTCATGTTACAAGGTGAAGAGGTGATGCATTGAAGCTGTCGTATGCACTAATTTCCTTATCTCTGGTTATATGAGGGAATTGAAATCATGATCAGTTGAAAAGGTGAACCAAAACTATTAAATAATAGCTGTTTTAAAAATAGAATGAATAGTAGATAGATTTAGAATTTGCTAAATCATACAATTCTAGAATTGATGTGCCTTTTCTGTTCAATTGAATCAACATTTATTGAATGTTTCCCATATGTAAGACAATAGGCTTCAAATTTTGCTACAAGGTGAAAAGTGAAGGGATTTCACAATAATTATTTTCCATCATGAAAAATAAGTTGATATTTTTATAAGAAATTATGGAGTTTTCTAGCAAAGATGATGATATCAAGTCTAATTCACCTGTCAGATGACAAAGGACTGATGAAGATGGTTATGTGAAACAAAGCTGCAACAAATGCAAAATAAAATATCCTTAGCTTTTCTATTCTAAGACTATAACAGAAGACATTTTAAAACTTGTGAACATCTCAGTTGGGGAGATAGAATCTGACAGTAGATAGGCTAAGGACCACATGAGCACTGGGTCAAGGTTATACCAGGAAAGGCAAAGGCCAGTTTGAATTCTTTATCCAAGGAGCAGTGAAATATAAATGAATCACCACCTCTATTCAACTGCTACAGGGGATGGAATCAAGCTCTGCATCACATCAAGCTTATAAACATTTAAAGAACACCTATTGTTATGAGTTAGGCATTGAACTAAGTACCAGGTATATTAGGAAAGACCAGAGACAGATCATGAGGTCCAGGAGCTCACATTCTAATGGGGAAGACTATATGCACACAAGCTACATACAGGATAGTCTAAAAATTATCAACAGATATGGAAAGGACAAGAAGTAGGAATAGTAGGGAAAGATTTTGTATGCAAGAATGAATTTTATCAAAGACTTGAAAGAAACCAAGGGAAGTAAAGAGATGGGGGGTGGAGAGGGAGAGTATTCCACATATGGGGTTAAGCAATGAAAATGCCTGAGAGATGGAGTTCTTTTTTTGAAGAACAGCAAGGAGGCCAATGTCACTGAATCACAGAGTTTGGGGTGAGAGAGATATGGGGTGTAAGGGAGAGAAAAATTAGAATTTATTAAATATTCTGTGTGCCAGGCATATCATGCTTAGAATGCTAAGCACTTAACATTTATTAACTCTTTTGTTCTGGAAAGTTAGAAGGTACAGATTATGAAAGGCTTTGAACATCAATGAGAGAATTTTACATTTGATCCTAGAGGTGATGGAGAGTCACTAGAGTTTGAGTATCTGGGTGGTGACATGGTCAGATTTCTTTAGGAAGATCATATTGACAAATGGACTTGAATAAAGATAAAGAACACTAATAGGACTTTGAAATAGTCCAGGTGTGATGTCAGAGAAGATGTTAGAGAAAAGAGCATATTCAAAAGAAATTACAACAGTAAAATCAAGTCATTGGCAAAAGATTGCATATATGAGTGGGTGAGAGAGAGGAGTCAAGGATACCACCCATGTTTTGAACTTGAGTGAGTCAGAGAATAATGATGCCCTAAACAGTAATAGAGAAGTTTGGAAAATGGAAGGTTAGGGAGAAGAAGGATTAGTTCCATTTTAAACACATTGAGTTTAAGATGTCTACATCTTGGTGGATTCAATTTGATATTTCCATTAGAGATGAAAATAGAGTAGAAAAGTATTTCTAAGAATCATCCAAATAGTATCTAAGAAAGGAACTATATTTTAAATGGGACCAGGACTGGGTTATCTCATCTAAGACTGTCTGATGAGGCAAAACAGCATCTAAAATGCAATAAAAGTAGGACAAACCTCAGTACTTTGCTGTTTCACTCAGTGGTTGTAATTGAAGTATAATATCAATGTTTGTGAAATTCATGTATAGAAAGGGGTCCCTGACATCCTTCTGGGCCCTGAGAAATTCCTTAGAAATATAACTTTGGCTAGGCGTCTTTGGGTCTGAAAATAGTCTGATAGGACACAAGGGGTCATGGATATACCATAAAATTGTCTAAAGATTTACAAAGCACCCTTGTTAGCCTAATTGTCTTGCTGTATCTGTTAAATTCCAGGACTGCCTCCCTCTTCCCCAGATGCAACTGGAACCATAAGATAGTAAATTCCTGACTCCCTCCATTTCAGACAATCATTACACAAAGACCCTGACCCCTTATCACCCCTATCTATATGGAACTCTATGTTTACATATGTATATATCAAGATAATATATCTAACTGATGACTTTGCTTCTGTATCTTGCTTGCTTTCAGTAAACCCCCCCCCCAACACTATAAAAACCCTATCCTCTGAACACTTAGGTACTGTCTGATTTGGGTACTCAATCCCCAGATAGTCCCGGGGAATAAAGATCTCCAATCTTATCAAATTCTGGTCTCCGTCTCGCTCTTTGGGTACAACAACAAACACATTAGATTGAAAGAATTCCAAGGTAAAAATTTCATCAGAAGATAAACTCATAATAAGCAGGAGGTATATTTTAGTTTGATTTTGTTGAAAACAGAGGAGATTAATAGATGCAGGAAATGAAGGAAGGGATAAGACATATAAAGAAGGGAAGATGAATACTTGTAAAGAGAATTAACAGCTTAGAAGGTGAAAAGCCTTATCCAAAGATAACTCTGATACTCTGGATACTTCCAAGAAACAGAACGGAGCTAATAACACTTAGTAATTAATTAGATAGAATTATTAGAGCAAAGTGAAAGGACTGGCTGAAAACTGAGCAGAACATGTGAAGTTTCAAGACAACTAACCTAGGAAAGAGGATAATTAAACACATCCAGAAATATCACAGTCAAATTTCAAAGCTCTCACATCAAAGAAACAATTTTAGAAATATATAGGAACAGGGGCAACTAGGTGGCACAGTGGATAGAGCACTGGCCCAGGAGTCAGGAGGACCTGAGTTCAAATCTACCCTCAGACACTTATAATTACCTAGCTGTTTGACCTTGAACAAGTCATGTAATCCCACTGCCTTTCAAAAACCAAAAAAGAAAGAAGAAAGAAAGAAATATACAGGAACAAAGAGCAAAGAACAAGGTACTTACTAGTCAGGATTACATGAGATTGTGAACCAAATAAATAAAATGACAGGAAAGTTTGGAATGTGATCTAGCAAAACTGATGAGAAAACTAAACCTCAGTGTAATTTTTGAAACATAATCACAGCAGACCAATAAATATTAGAAACAGCAACATCTCTGCTCTCAACCCTTCTCCACTCTTGAATCAGATCATAAACTAGAAAAGCAATGAAGACATTAACTTTCAGATTTATCTATAGGAGAAGAGCTCATGACAAAAGAAGGTCTAAGGAAGAAGTAAAGACTGTTACAGAAGGTAAAATGAACAGTTCTGATTGTATAAAATTTAAAAGATCTTGCACAAATCCACTTCAATTAAAAGTTTCTCTAAGGTTTTTTTTATTTCAATCTGATTTCAATTTATAAGAATAAGAGCCACTGTCCAATTGATAAATGGTCAATGAATAGGAACAGGCAATTTTAGAGATATTCAACCTTGTTAATCATTAATAATTATAGAAATTAAAATTATGACAATTCTCGAGTTTTGCCATATATATGTATATATACATATATATGTATATATATATGTATATATACCAGATTGGCAAAGTTTATAAAAAAAGAAAGCAACAAATGTTAGAAGGTACATTAATAGAGCCATTGCTGATGAATTTGTGAGTTAGACAGTGATTCTGCAAAGATATTTGGAGCTATTTCAAAAAGTTTTTAAACTATATATAACCTGTGACCCAGCAGTACCATTACTGTATCTATATCCTAAAGAGATCAAAGAAAGAGGAAAAGGATCCACATATTCAAAAATATGAGAACTTTTTCAGTAGCAATAATGAAATGAATAGCATCCCCAAATCCTGGAAATTTGCTTATATGAATTTTTGTAGAGTCAAGTGAGTACAATCAGAACTATTTACACCAGCAATACCAATAGGATAAAGAAAACTTTCAAACATATGAGAACTCTGATTATTGTTAAGACCTACCACAATTCTAGAAGATTGATAATGAAGCATGCTATTAGTCTCTTGATGGAGAGGTAATGGATTCATGATAGAGAATGAACATGCATTTTCACACATAATTAATGTGGGGGCTTTTATGTTGTTTGACTTATTTATTGAAAAGGGTCCGTTTTGGTTTTTCTTTTCTAGGTTTTTTTTTTTTAATTTTTGCAAGGCAAATGGGGTTAAGTGGCTTGCCCAAGGCCACACAGCTAGGTAATTATTGTCTGAGACCGGATTTGAACCCAGGTACTCCTGACTCCAGTGCTTTATCCACTATGCCACCTAGCCGCCCGCTACTACACCACCTAGCCGCCCAAAAGTGTCCTTTTTCTTTCCTCTCTTCCTTTTTTTTTTAATGAAAGGGGAGTATAAAGATAGGGATACATGGTAGCAAAAGCAAAAAGAAAAGAAGGTAATTGAGGTATATTTTAGTTTGATTTTGTTGAAAACAGGAGATAATAGGTAGATGGCCAGAGATAAACTTAGATAAGTTCAATTTTGAAAAATTACAGGTCAAATTTATTATATACTTAAGAAAAGTCATACGTAATAAAGACCTGCAGTTTGATGTGCAGTCCTAGTTTTCAGTTTTACCATGAATATGGAAATATGTTTTATTTGGTATGTTTAGAGTAAAAATAAGGAATTTTTTAAAAGATGTGAAAAGAACTTATTCATAAAAAGGTGGGGGTTCAGTGGTTAAACATCAGAATCTAATGATATTTACAAGAAATCTTCTTGCAACATCAATATTCACACATGCTAGAAAAATAAATAGCTAGAGTGAAATATAGTATACATTAGAATATCCAAAAAAAGCCAGACAACAAGAAAAGTAAAAAATAGATATGGTTAAGTAAATTAATATTTAGGAATATCAATAAAATCAAAAGACAGTCCCTACTCTCAAGGAGCTCACAGTCTTTTAGGGGGGGACAACAGGTAAACAAATATGTACAAACAAGATATAGATAAGATAATGTTGAAGGTAGTATATCAGGATTAAAAAGGACTGAGAAAGGCTTCTTGCAGAGAACAGAAATTCAGCTGATACTTGAGGTAAGTTAAAGAAACCAGGAGATAAATGAGGAGAGTCAGCATTCCAGGAAGGAAGGATAATCTGTTATGTTAGGAGATGTAGTATCCTGTGCAAAGAACAGCAGGGAAACTAATATCATTACTGAGGTAATATGGTGTAAAAAACTGGGAAGATAAAGTTTTGGTTATGAAAGGCTTTGAATGCTAAACAGAGGATTTTATATTTCTGAAAATAATAAGGAGCCATTGTAGTTTATTAAATGATAGGCAAGGAGTGTTATATAGGATATGATAAGATATGAACTTTAGTTTGACAACTTAATAGAGGAAGAATTGGCATAGAGAAAGATATAAAGTAGGGAGACCAACCAGCCTACTTTTATTTACAATAATGCAGGTGTGAGGAGACTGAAATTTACATCAGATTAGCAGCTGGGTCAAAGAAAACCTTTCTGTCTACTTCATATAAGAGATGTTATAAAACTAGAAATGACAAGACTTGACAGGTAATTGTGTGTGTGTGTATGTTTGTGTGTGTGTGTGTGTGTGTGTGGCTGGGGAGTTCTGGGGAAAGAAAAATATTGTCATCTTTTTATATTGGGAACAAATCTTGTGGGTTTTGTTTTTCCTGTACTGCTAAAGTACTGTACTGTTCTATAGTGCCTTGGTGAGTGATCTTGGTCATGCCCTTAGGACAGTAACATGCACAAAAGTAATAGATGACCAAGCATGCTCAGTAGGCAAGGCATATACAATGAATAATATCTCAGCCAGGTATTAAACCTCTCCTGAAGGACCTCACCTGTGGCATGCACAGTAGAAAACTACACCTACTCCAGGTGTTAGCCCTTGCTCTTTCCATCACAGAAAATGTACTTAAGGAATCATTACTTCCTCACTAGGCTCTTTGGGCAGCTGCTGCCCAGTTTCTTTCCCTCTTCCTCTCTCCAGGCTGTAACCAAGAGGTCCCAGCTCCTTGGTGCTGGATCTATGTTGACATAATCCAGTCACTGCCTTTGTGGCTGTTTCCTTTCCTTTTTTTCTCTTTCTTAACTTGACTACCTTCTTTTCTATTCTCCCCCAGTCATCACTTACCTCATAAAGTATCTAAACTTGATTCCCACAGTGATCTACTCTCCCTCATTAAGGATCAGTGGTTTTCGGTCTTTACTCTGGCCTTTCTTTCCCTCAGCTTCTGCTAATCAGTCTGCCCATTAGCCTCTCTCTCTTTCCCTTTAGCTGAAGCAAAACTGAAACCCACTACCTGGCTGCTTCTCAAAAACAACAACATAATTTGTGAACTTTCTGTAATCACTTGTATACTGTTTGTGCAACCTATAAATTAAATCTTTTCTTGCCTCCTTGAATCAGAGAGTTCAGTGATTTCATCACCCAAACAAACCACAGCTGTCCTCCCTCTGGCAACCTGTGGGTGCTGATAGTGAAAGAGAATGAGGAGTCAGGGATGTCAGTCTGGAAGACTGTGGGGGGGGGCGGAACAAAGTTGGCGGGGAGGAAGGGATAGTAGTATTCTCCACAGTTATAGGAAAGTTAGGAAGGAATGAGAGGGATGTTTGGGAAAGGTCCAGAGCAGGGCTACCAAAGGAAAGAATAACCTGCAGTTCTATCATTCTGAAAGCTGCAGAACTTTCCAGATGACTGAGAGCAGTTGATCTAGCAGTAGTCTACTGGAACTTCCAACCAGAGACAAGCCCACAAGTGTGTTGCTCTAACCCAAACCTGGGTAAGCAACTTGCAAGCACTGAAAACTTTGTAGGTTCTCAGTCTGATCTGTACCTGAAATCTTAGAAAAGCACAACAACACTTAATATTCCATAAAAGTACTAGGACTCAGGAAGACAGAACCCCCCTAGAAGTGTGTAGAGTCTAGTCTTAGCAAATCAGGAAGTAGATTTGAATACACAAACAAATAAAAAGTCTCACCATAAAAGGCTATTATAGGTGAGTTCATGATACAAAGGAAGGGAATAATTACAAAACATCTCCAAGGAAAACCTCCAAGAAAAATATAGCTTGAGAGCACAAATTCAACCAGAGTGCCTCAAGGAGATGAAGCAGGAATTGTTTTTGTTTTTATTTTTTGAAAAAAGTTAAAAATCATTTTTAAGATCAAATAAAAGCAGTGCAATGATAAAAAGGGGAAAAGAAATGAGAACTTTTGAAGAAAGACAAAGAATTAATACGTTGAAATAAGAGGCACAGAACTTAAATTGAAAATCAATAAAATTACAATTCAAATAGAAGTCAATAACCATGAAAAATCAAGAAAATCAAGAAATACTAAAACAATGTTAAAAACTGAAAAAAAAAAGAACAAAATGAAAGATATCTCATAGCAATGCCCTGGGAACCAAGGAGAACTAATTTAAGAGTCACTGGACTACCTGAGAGTCATGAACAAAAAGAACCCAGATATCATATTTCAAGTAATCATAAAAGAAAACTGATTAGATCTCTTAGAATCAGAAGGCAAAGTGGAAATAGAAAAATAAATCCATGAGCTACCTTCTGGGGAAAAAAAAAACCCAACCCAAAATGAAAACTCCCAGAAACATTTTAGCCAAAATTCAGAGATTACAGGTCAAAGAAAAAATACTATAAGCAGTCAAGAAGAAAGAATTCAATACTAAAGTGCTACAGTTAAAATTACAGGTTATTTAGTAACTATCAGTATAATGGAGCAAAAAGCTATGGTAACATACCCAACAAAACTTAGTATAATTCTATACAAAGAATAATAGACTTTTACTCAAAAGGACTGCCAAGCATTCCCAATGAAAAAACTAGAGCTGCATAGAAACTTTGAATATAAACACAGGAATCAAGAGAACCATGAAAATGTAAATATGAGAGAACAATCACAAAGATAAACTGTTTATATTTTAATGTGTTGGGGAGAAAATCAGGATTGTTAGAGGAAGTTTAATTAGAAAGAGGGTGTAGCTATGGTCTTTTTATATTTATGGTTTTTGAAAGAAGAATGAAAAGGAAGGGAAGAGAAATACAATGAGAGGGAAGAAAGAGTGAGGAAAATTGGAGAAAATTATCTCACACAATGGGATTAAAGAAGAAGTGAGGTAAGATGGTGACACTTGAATCTCATGCTTATCTAAGTCCATCAGTTTAAGGAAGAATATATATATATATATTATATATGTGTATATATATATATATATATATATATATATATATATATATATACACACACAGAGAATTAGATGCATTTCACCCAACAAGAAATAGGAGGGAAAGGGGTTAAGGGAAAGAACAGGGATTAAAGGAAAAGAGAGAGGGCAGAATAAGAGAAGTGTTAGAATCAAAGTAAACTCTTGAAGAAAGGGCTGAAAACAAAGAAGGAAAAGTATAAGATAATAGTGTATAAGATTATTAATATACAATGAAGAGTCATGATTGTTAAAGGGATCAAGAGGATAGTAGAATTATAAACTAGAATACAACTTCTTGGTCATGTGAGCAACAAGATAGAGGACTAGATGTTTCCTCTCAAAAAAATAGAAATAATGCAAAAAAGATAAAGCAAATTCAACTGACTCTATGATCTGGGACATCCAGAATCCAAAAGGTTAAAAAAAGAAAAACAAAACCCATGAACTGATGCCTACATCCATTCCCTACCTTCCATGTTAGTGTGGCTATATTACTTGAGCAAGGACCTAATATATGTACAATAAAACTCAACCCCACACCTTGTAGACCTTGGCTCCAGATAATTGAAGTTTTTTCAGACCATAACAGACATCCACTGGCAAGACAGTCCTTCAGGAGCAGAACCTTGCTGACAGCCACAACAACCAGCCAGCACTGCAGTAGACAAGAAAGGACAGAGGGGAAGGATCAGACCTTGTGCTTGAACTTGAAATGGAACTCAACTTTTTACCACCCAAATTCTCTCTTCCCAGAACCTTGTCCAACTACAGAAATCAGCTCCATAGGAACAGTACTGCTAGTCTCCAAAATACCAGTGCCAGGACAGAGTACTGAGGAGTGAAGATATAGGACATCGGGACAGGAAAATGTGTGTGTGTGTGTGTGTGTGTGTGTGTGTGTGTGTGTGTCTGTGTGTCTGTGTGTCTGTGTGTCTGTGTGTGTGTCTATGTAGCATTCCACTAAACCTGATAGAAAGAGTTTGGTGTCCAGGTGGAGTCAGTTCTGCTCACCCAGAAGTCACTTGGAGCAGAAAACTTTGCTGGTGAACTAAAAATTGTTCAATGTGGGAGGAGGCTGAGACCTTTACAACTAGATCTATTTCCCTTTCTGAGACTCTCTGATAGTTTGGGCATGTAATTCCTGTTTTTGTAGGAATTTCTCTATTTCTTTTGTGTTCTCAAATTTGGGCAAAGATACTGGAGTGGTTTACTATTTCCTTTGATAACTCATTTTACTGATGAGGAAATTGAGGTAAAATAGGGTTAGGTGACTTGCTCAGCATCACAAAGCTAATGTCTAAGACCAGATCTAAACTCAGGAAGAGGAGTCTTCCTGACTCCTGGCCATAACATAATTGTCCCTAAAGTGAAGCTGGAGAATGTGGGCCTGGATCCCATGACTTTTCTCATGCTAAGCAAATACATTTGAGTTAATTCTCCACATATAATTGCAAATATATATTTTGATGATTCTTTCTATTTATTCTGGTCTTGCTTTGGTTTCATGTTGTTTATTTGCTATTTTATTGATTTGATTTTCAGCTCTCCTTTCAAAAAATCAGATTAGCTAAAAGTTTATTAATATTATTTATCAATATTTTTAGTTTATCTGTTTCTCCTCTATTTTAATACCTCTTCCTTTATGCTTATTTTAGGTTGGTTGGTTTAGTTTCTAATTTTTATATGTATATATGTCTATGTATATTTTATATGTATATGTATATGTAATATATATGTATATTTATTTCATTAATATTCTCTTTTTCTATTTTGTTAATGCAGTTGATATGGCTTAGATTTCCCCCCTGCATCCCAGAAATTTTGATATATTGCTTCATCATTATAATTTTCTTTCACTTAATTATTAATTTTTTTCTATCATTTCTTCCTTGATCCACTCATTAGTTAGGATTTCATTGTTAAATCTCCTTTGGGTCTGTGTCTTTTATTTGTCATTCCCTGAATTTTGTTATTACATTATCATATATAAAGAATGTATTAACTATTTCTGCCTTTTGTTATTTGTTTGTCCTAGCTTATGGTCAATTTTTAAAAAAAATTCATGAAATGAAATAGGTAGATGTGTGTGTGTGTGTGTGTGTGTGTGTGTGTGTGTGTATTCTTTTGTAGTGCCATATAGAAGTATTTATCTCTATCTCTATCTCTGTCTCTATCTCTGTCTCTGTCTCTGTCTCTGTCTCTATATCTCTATCTCTATCCCTAATCATCTATCTATCATCTATCTATCTATCTATCTATCTATCTATCTATCTATCTATCTATCTTTTGGTCCTATTTTTTCCAGTAATTTGTTTAGTTTCATATTTTCCCATTTATCATTCTATGACATCCAAAATTGAGAGTAGGATATTAAAATCTGTCACTATTGTGTTAATGCCTATGTTTTCTTGCCACTATATTAATATTTTCTTTATAAATTTGGATGCTATCACATTTTGGAATGATTGAAGTTTATTACAAAAATTGATTTCTTTAGAGTCAGATGGCTGTTTCTTACTCTTCCTATTCCTTATGTAGTATATTGCATAAGACTTCAGCCTCATTCCGATTTAGATTCATGTCCAGGTCTGGGATGAGAGCTACACAGTTATAGGCTGGCTCCCATCTCTTCTTCCTGAAGGTTCTACAATCTTAAGATCCATTCAAGCCAGAGTCATCAAGTGGGACCCTGCTCCTTGTTCTAGTACAAGTTACAGGTTCAGTACAGTCCCTATGCTGGAACTCATATATCTTGTCTTTAGAACCCAAAGGCCTCTGGCAAGTTTTCCTTACTATCTTGGGTTAGAAAAAAGACCCACAGCAATTTTCTCTTGGATTTCCCAATCACTTCCCAATCACTACCCCCACAGCATAGTTGTGGGAGAGATCTTGGCTTTACTTCTTTCTCCTAATGCTTCATATTTGCCATTCTACTTAGACAAAAGTTTTAAGTCTCCTAAAAATCATTTGGAGGTATATTGTATACACATTAGTATTAAATATGATGATGATGATGATGATGATGATGTCTGTCCTTCATTCTTGAAGAAGACCATGACATCAGGGAGGTGATGCTATGACAAGCTAGTGAATTGGATTTGAGTGAGTGCTAAATGTTCAACCTTACTTTCTCCTCCGGAGCCATCTGAGTCTAGTGGCCAGATATAAGTTGAGATGCCTGGAGATAACCCTGCATGTGAGTTAATCAGATTTAAGTGACTTGCCCAAGGTCATACAACTAGTGTCAAGTGTCTAAGGCCAGATTTGAACTCAGGTCCTTCTGAGTCCAGAGTGGATGCTCTATCCACTGCACCACCTAGTTGCCCATATTAATATGTCATATTAAATATGATATATAATGCATAGGGGCTGCTTTAAATAATGGAAAAATGCAGCATTAATAATAGTAAAACATTAATTACATCTAGTTATTTTCTTTGGATGTATTTATAATTTGTTTTTCAATTTATGGCTCTAGAATTTGATTGTTCACCAAGTCATGATATCCAACTCTAATATATATTAAAGTTGGGTATTTTATATTTTGCTGTTCTAAACTCTCTCTTTCTTAAACTAGAACAATATAGAGGACACTATATCAATCAATTACCCATGCCTATGTTTGAAATTTATTTGTTAGCCTTCAAGTAGTCACTTCTAAAATCTAGTATCAAAATGTCCCAGAGTCCAAACTTCAGAAAGGACCTCAGAGGCATTTAGTTCAGCTTGTGCCCGAGAACCAGCTCTGTAATTTTCTGATACATAGCCCTCCAGCAGCCTCTTCTTGAAAACCTCAGATGAGTGTTCCCACCACTTCCTGAGATAACTCATTTTAGTTGAATTCTGTTAAGTAGTTAGGTTTCCAGCCCACATTCACTTACGTCTAAATCTGCTTTTTCTTTATGGTCCCAATACTTAACACTGTCTGGTATTGCTTAATAAATGTTAGTTAGTTATAATGACCTAAGCCTGGGTTAGTTTTCCTGACGAGCAAACCTGTGACCTGTCCTAGGGACATTGGGTACCCCTGAGTAAGTATGTGTGAGAGAATGAGAGCACTCATTGACTGAGAGAATGTCCAGCCCTATGAAGGCAATTCATTTTTGTTGGAGACACACTTAGAGAGGACCTTCAGGAGAGATGAGTCATGAGGCTCAAGGCCAAACCATTTAAATGGAGTCCCAGACCTGAAGAATTGTCTTCCATTAAGAATACTGAATTCTTGTGTTTGCAAAAGTGGATTGATTTCTCTTTGTGATATTTCTTTCTTCTCTCCTTGGATGAATTTAGATCATATCTTACTAACAATTAAAGAGCTCATTCACCTTTCTGCACTCTGCAGGTACATTCTAATTTGTTTAGCTTCTCTAAATTTTCTTTGCTATTGTCTTGGATAGAAAAGACCACCACTGTGGTTGTCTTTTGAGTAGGTAGGAAAGGGCTTCCCATTTGAGAACAATCAGGATAGTTTCCTTAGGCATTTTGGGTTAGAGATTTTTAGTCAGTCTGATACCTATCTTGGAAGCTGGAGAGGAGAATGTCCAGATATAATGATCTTGGATTCTGCCTGTCCCTCCATTTAGATACCCAACAGGGTGTGTGTGCACCACACACACACACACACACACAAACGCGCGTGCACGCACTCTCATTCACAGATAATTACATTTTGTTTTTGTGTCATAGTTAAACTTGTTATTTTTTCCTTGCCTGAGACAGTGCTGAAATGAATGAAAATAAAGGAGAGACTTCTTGGAAGGGTGGGTAATTTTAGGAGTAGGTAGAAGTAAAAAGAATGAAGACTTACATTGCATCTTCCAAAAATGGAGATAAAAGTTAAGTGATGATTTTATGCAAATAGAATATAGGAAAGATGAAGGGGGGGGAAGCTAAAGGGACTCTTGTACTGTACTCATCTTTCAAGACTTGTCACCTGGACAATGAGGGTATTGGACTAAATTGACTGTATAGGTACCAACTAACTCTAAAATTTTAACATTCTGAAGAGAGCAAAGAAAGACCTGAAGGGAGGAGCAAGTGGAGAAGATGACAGAGAGTAATGACAGAGTTGTTTGACTTCCTTGCTCCAACTGCCTCTTCTGGTCTGCTATGGAAATTCAATAATTTGCCAAATAAAACAGAGCAAAGCATTTTATTTTATTTCTATTTCAAAATCCCAGGAAAAAAATATCTCTACAGAATCAAATTTTTCATCCCATTTGAACCATATCATCTCTTATTTGAAATGCATGACATGTATTTTTTAGCTTATTTCTGGAATTGTGGTTTCTCTAGGGCAGAACCATGTCAATGAACCAAAGCTAGTACACCTTACCTATTAAAAAAGACAACCACGACTTTGGCATTGAGAAATGGCAAATCTAAAAGCTTATTTTTATTTGACTAAGCTATTAAAAAATCTCAGGGATAGAAAAGAGGCAGAAAAAAATCTCTACCTATAAATGCTGCTAGAAATGACCAAGGATTTATTCAATTTTGACCTGAAAAAATTTGGCACCTGAAATTAAAGTCCTATGCAAGCCATGCCTTCAATTGGCTAAGTGTATGGTTGTAAGCCATTAATGGCACCTACTTAGAGGAGAAATTAAAATTTTAAATACCTTTTAAGAACAAAGCACTGAATTCTGTGAGATGACTAGCTACTACTAGGGGAAAATATTGAGTTCTGGATATTCTGTTTGCCCTTGGGAAAGGGTGGGAACATTTGATTGTAATTCCAACTCCCCACCCCTGCCCCAACCCTCAGCAGCCCCAAATACCACCAAATTAACCCTTGGGTCCCAGAAAGCACTAATTTGCAGATAGTTGGTTTTATGCAATGGTCATCCACAAATTTGCATGGTCTTCCATTTTAGGTTATGTGAATGATATGCCTCTAGGGATAGTGGCTGACCTTTTTCTTTTTCCTCCCTAATTTTCTCACCAAAATGTTTACTCAGCAGAAAGACAACATATTTATAGATATAATAAAACAGTAGAGGAAAAAAATGTTTAAATATACATGTTACATGTTATATTTTGTACATATATACATGTGTGTGTGTTATATATACATATAGAAGATTTTCCCTTTAATTATCCAGTGCCAAATTCAGAAAACTCTTATGTAATAATAACTCCATTGGTCCATGATTCCTGGAAGGCCAAATATGCTTCATTTCAGCCCTCTCCCAGGGGCTTCCAGTAACCTTAGGAAAGGTTTGGGGGTCTCTAGGATCTCTGCAAATTGTTTCAGCCCCTAGAAATGGTATTCTTTCTAGCCTAGGGATGATTCCCTACACCTCAGCTTCATTTAACCACAAATAGTTTAATTTTTACAAAGAAATATTTACTTCAAGAGTACAAACACCAACATACAAACACTTCCAAAATGTGGTCTTAATCCTCCCCTTATACCACCTCAGACTCTAGGGAGGGGAAGGGGAATTCTGGTCATAGTTTAGCATAGGCCCAGTTTCAGATCCAGTCCCTTACCCCAGGTTTGACTCCCTGCCAGGTTGATGGATGCAAGATAGTGCTTGGAATCTTGACTTCAAGGTGATTTGAACTCCTGGTCTAGAGGACCCGAGGACAAGAACACAGAATAGAGTCCCAGGCCCGTTTCTTGGAGCCAGTGTAAAAGAGAGGGTAGGGGCTGGGGGAATTTCCCATTTTGGTTCAGTTTATGATACCTTCTTTGTGTGTGAATTGCAAACTTCACTTTTTAGAAGCAGAAGAAAAGAATACAGATTGAGTTAGAATGAGAGAACCAGAAAGAGATCAGCAATTTAAGTGTGTCCAATTCGAAATACACTCATTGTTCGGGCCTGTTTTGGCTTCACAATCAATGGGGGGAAGAGGAGAGAGAGAGTGCTCCATGTTGGATGATCTTGGCATATCCAAGCAAGTCCTTCATCTTGGGCAATGCGGGGATGCTCCAAAGATCCTTTATACCTTTCCCCCGCTTGAAATTTGTTATCTCTGGCAAAAAGAGGGGATGCATTTTTTTTTAACACAGTCTTCATCCTAAATTGAAGTTCTTATCTGAAATTCAGATTGGTTGTCTATGGATTCTGGAGAGGTCTAAGCAATGTCCTTTATTTACTTCCCCAGTGCCACACAGAAATGAGTCTCAGTCAGTGTTGCATCATCAAATACAATCTCACATGTATAGATGAAAATCACAGTTAGGTAATCCCCCAAAACAAAGTTTTTCAGATTCAACAAAATAAGAAGCATTTGAACAAGATTGCCAAGTATCTCTGCTTGCTTAGCTTCAGCCTCATAGGACTTTTCCTTAACCCACAAGCAAAAGAAACAAAAATGGCAAAGAAAACTGTCTTCCATCTCAAACAGAAATCCACTGTGCTCTGAGTTTTCTAAATTACATAGATCTGTTTTTTTATAGGGATATGGGACATGTAATTGCTTAGATACCATGCCTTTCTCAAATGACAAAATTGTCTTTGGTCCCATGATTCCTCATTGAATAAAGCCTTCCAAATGAGGTCTGTGCAATAAATAACCCTTTCTATACAGAGCGCAACAAGCTTCTTTAGGGGTCCCTTTGGTAGAGGCAATACCCATGAAGGCATTTTCCTCAGGTCCCTCATCCTAAAGGGCACCCCATATCCCCCCATGGCTCTATGCTATAGCCAGCATCAACCAAATGGAATTGCTAACACATTCATTAGGATAAGATCAGCAGCTTCAATTAGAGAAGTATCCATAAAGATCAACTAGACACAGACAAATCCCCTAAGAGGTTATCAGTGATTTTGTTTTGAGAAAAGGGAATCTGGTTCTATTTGAATGAAAAAAGAACAATTTCAAATAGTCAGGGACAATCTACTGATGCCAGATATCTCACTTGAAATTTAATATCAATACTTAAGCAGAGCTCAGCATCACAGAATAGCATGGGGGGTGAGAATAACTTCATTCCCTCAGCTTCACTCTTGACTAGCAGGCTATCTCCTGTTCCCAAATCAGTGGATGTAAGCATGTGCTGGGTTCAGATCCACTGATTTGGGAACAGGAGATAGTTGATTCTTTTGGAAGTGGAGGATTTCTCTACAATGTAAGGCTAACTCAGAGGAGCTCTTGCTCTATCTTCTTATCATATCTCTCTTCTCTTTTCCACTTGGATCCACCTGAATTTTCTATATCTTTTTTTCCTGCTGGTCCTATCTTAAGTGTTAAGGGCAGAAGACCCAGCAGCCATCATAAATCCCTTGTATATTGACTGTGAAGATATTGGTGGTGGTGGTGGTGGTGGTGGTGGGGTAATGGTGAAAACTCCTATGTCTTCTTTTCAATCTATAATAACAGGGGAGGAGCTGTCCCCACTGAGTTGTGGCTTTAGCTACCATGTACCATCATTCTGATCCTCACTGTAAGGGGCAGAACAAATGTAGTCCAGGGCCATTCCTTTCCCTCACCCAGGATAATGACTTCACATTGTTCCAGCCATGGCAATGATAATAAATAAGATCCACTTTGTTCCTCATTCCTACTTTCCTCCAAGGCAAATGAAGATGAACTAAAATGTGGTCTTAATCCTCCCCTGGTCATCCTCTCTAATCTGTACTGCTATGTTTTTCACCATTTTTCCTAATATGTTGTGCCTTCTCTGTCTCCCTGGAAGAGGGAAAGACAAGTTTTCTTTCTTTTCTGTGGAGGTAAAGGGGAGGGGAGGTAGAGAAGACTGGCTACAGTGATGATGTTTGTCCTTTGTTTTTCAAAGGAGACCATGATATCAGGGAGATGGTGCCACAACATGTAGATGAATTGGATTTGAGTGAGGCAGGGCTGTGCTAAGTCGTCAACCTCATTTTCTTCTCTAGAGCCATTTGGGTAAGCAGCTATGAATCACATTGATTAGAGCTAGCCCTGTATGCAAGATAAATGATTTTTTAAAATGGTATATTGGTATCAAAATTCCTGGAGGAAATAAATGTTGGGCATCTTTGAAGGATTCCTCTTTCAACTCATTGATTCAGAAACTCAAACTAACCATTCACTTTCAATTGAAATCTTGTTCTGAAAGTGTCTCCAAAAACATTGAAATACCAAAGCTCTCCTTGGAAAACTGAAAAAAGCTCCACAGAGTAAGGTAAACTGTAAGAAGACTAGAACAAGGTGGTGGGAAGAAGGTAAACAGATCCAGTATTCTATGGTTAACAGACTGTCCTTTTTTCCTTTCCCAATTCCTATTTTTTAGAGTTGCCAGTAGCCTTGGCAAAAACTCTTCTTTAGATCCATTCCCTATTTGCTTATTGCCCCTCCTAGGAACCAATTCAGTTTTGGACACTCCTTCCATTGTGCTTTCTTGAAACCCTGTTGAATTGCTGACAAATTTCCCTTCCTCTTAGACCTAGACATTTTCTTCTCATGATCCAGTTCAACACAGGGTCCTGTTTCCTATTATATTAGGCCACTTGGTGAAGATGGTTCTGTAAGAGGTAGTGAGAAAGATGTCTTTGCATAACATTCTCCTCACTTTCATCAACATAATGTGCAAGTCATATCATCATTCCATTGATGTCATGGTCTTCTTCAATTACAAAAGTCAACAATCACTTATCATCAAGTATGAGTATATCAATATTTAGAATTCAATAATACAAAAAAGTATCTGAATTTAAACAGGTAATCAACAAATGTAAAGTTTGCAAAATTAAATCAGTGGAATTCAGTGGAATTAAATTTTGAATTAACACACAACAGAAAAAAATCAACTCTATATTTACAATTTAATTTTTTTCTTGCTGAATTTCTCTAGGGTCTTACTGTCTAAGCTATCTCAAAAATTAAAAAAAAAAATCCAAGACAGAATCTCTCCAAAGTTCTCATCTAAAGCAAAGGGAGTTTCTTTGTTATTTGCTATGTATACTTATGAAAGAACTATTATTTGATAGGAAGAGAGTCAAACCTTGGATATAAAACTTGGGGTCCCTCTTTGCTCATTAATGAATAGAGATTTGAAGCTTAGCTTGAACCTAAAAATTGCATCCCTTAGAACAATAATACTTAAGGTAGCAGACAGATGTATGTAATTCTAACCTGATACTCTCTTCTCTCTGAGGAGAGAAGAATGATGAGCCTCTGGAACCATCCTCTTGTTTTCTTTCTTAGCAAGAATGAAAATATCCCTTGGAGAAGGGTGGAGGGAGGAGATGCTTAGAGATGTCTATTCTGGCTTTCCTGCAAGCCACATCAAGATAGCCACATTACATGTGGGGTCCTGTCTGAGGAAAAAATTGAACCCTTTCTCAAACACTATGTTAAGAGCTTAACAAATATTTTCTCTTTGGTCATAGATTTACCAAGAATTCTTTTGATAAGCATTAGACTATTCCCATTAAAGCATATATGTCCATATTTGCTGATATCTTTTTAAGGATCTTTTTCACTATTTTTAAATCTACAATTTCTCCAAGGCAACATATATAGCAAAAGTTATACTAGCACTTTTTTTCCTGTATAACAGAGAAATGGAAACAAAGTTTATGCTTATCTGATGGAAAACTGATAAAGAAATTGTGTTTTAGGGGCGGCTAGGTGGCGCAGTGGATAAAGCACCAACCCTGGAGTCAGGAGTACCTGGGTTCAAATCCAGTCTCAGACACTTAATAATTACCTAGCTGTGTGGCCTTGGGCAAGCCACTTAACCCCATTTGCCTTGCAAAAAAAAAAGAAAAGAAAAGAAAAGAAATTGTGGTTTATAAATGTAGTGTATCATATTTTTAGATTTTCATCTTTCAAGTTTCATCTGAATTCTGAATCTGCAGGAAGACTTTATGGATCCCCCTTAATTTTAGAACTTCTCTTTTATTGATTATTTTCAATTTATTCTGTATATATCTTGTTTGTATATAGTTGTTTCCATGTTGTGTCCCCCTAGCAGACCATGAGGTCCTTTAGAGCAGAGATTGTCTTTTACCTTACTTTATACATCCAGGATTTAATGAAGTGCTCATACATCATAGGCACTAATAAAGGTTTATTCATTGATTGACTAATTGATTGAGGTGAGGAAGACTAGGCATTGTCTGACATGAATTCTAGATTTTGGAACATTTTTCAAAGATTTCACAGGAAGCATAGGTAGAGTCTCATGAACTAAATATCCTCTGGGGAAGCCAGCTGAAGAAGAAAGGGAATCTCTTAAGAATAAAATTCTGAAAGGAAAAACAAAACAAAAGGAAATAGTTTCAAAAAAATGGGTGTTGTCTGAAGCGACTGATATGGGCACTTCGATTTTTCTAAAATTATGTATTGAAGGTTGACTTTCAATACATAGCATCAGAGTTAGGTTAAAAGCAAAGAGCGACAAGAGGATAGTGAGGGAAAGAAGAGGATGCAAGAAGGGAGAAGAGTAATACTGGGAGGGAACAGAGTGATGGGAACTGACAACTGAGAGAAAATAGAGCTGATTCATCCTTGTTTTGCTTTTTTTTTTTTCTGCCAAGAATGACCTTTGTAGTGATAGAACAAAAAATGTCCACTGGAGTTTGATTCTTCAAGTTAAGCCAGGAGAAAACTTAAAGAGCATCTAGCTACCTTTGATAAATTCAAATTACCTGGTCTAGTGAACTACATTCTTTGATAAAGATAAGTCTTTCATAAAGACTGAGTGATTTTGGAAACATTATGGAAAATGAGAAATATGTCAAAGGACTAGAGATCAAATGCTCCAACTTCCAAACCAAAGAGAATAGAATCTGAAAACTATAGGACAGTGAGTTTGATTTCAATTCCTGGCAAAATTCTGTAAAGGATAATTAATGACATTGTTAGGAACATATTTAGTAACATCTTCCCCCCGCCCCCACCCGATTCTAGTAACATCTTGAAAAGGAAGTTGTGATCACAAAGTTCCAACATAGCTTCCCTGTTAGATTTTCTTTGAGGGGTGAAGAGAATCAAGAAATGATGTACACAGTTTATTTAGATCTGAACAAAGCATTTTATAGAGTATCATATAATATCTGTGTTATGTCCTCTAGCAGACCACGAGGTCCTTTAGAGCAGAGATTGTCTTTTACCTTATTTTATACATCTAGGACTTAACAAAGTGCTTGTATATAATAGGCACTAATAAAGGTTTATTCACTGATTGAGTAATTGATTGAAGAAGAAGATTCGTGGACTGGATAACAATATTTATGAATTACTTCAATAGCTGGATTCAAAGAAGGGTCTTGAATGGTTCTCTATCAACTTGGTAGGAAATCTCCAGTACAAAAACCCCATAGCTTTTTGCTGATTCCCGTGTTGCTCAATATTTTTATTAATGACCTCGATAAACAAAGAGACGGTACGATTATCAAATTTAAAAATGATACAAAGTAAATGGGGTTACATGGAGATCTGCAATAGTTAATACTATGATAAATGGAGGATCCGAAAGAAATTTGATAGTCTAGAACATGAGGCAGGAATCTAATAAGGTGAAATTCAATCAAGATAAATCTAATTTTGAATAGATTTAAAAAAGATCAACTTCACAAACATAAAAACTTTAAAGTTTGCTGTGTTTTGCATGCATTATTTAATTTAATACCCTAAGAAACCATGTGAAAGATATTATGTGTATTATTATCATCACTATTTTACTGATAAAAAAAAATTGAGCTTAAAGACATTAAGTGACAGGCCCTAAGGTTAATCGTCCAATACTGTTAGTGGAATATTTGAATTCAGGGCAGTTTTGCAAAAAGATATTGCCTCTGCCCAAGAGGTTCTAAAATTCAGCACCCATCTCTTCCTCTCACATTTCTTTTTGTCTCTAGTCATGAAACCAACCAGCTGTCTTACATCTCTCTTCAGGGCTAGACCTTGAAGGAAATCCCTCAATTTTGCAGCACTTTCTGTCTGTCTTCTGATTTTATTTCTAGCAAGAATGCTCAGTTCTTCCGGTAGAGAATGCACTTACTAGTCACTGGACAAAGATCACTCTATGATTTTTACCACCTTCTTCTCCCTTTTCTGCCCTTTCCCATTCATGATGGAAATAGAACATCCAAGATTATTTTGGATGATGTATCTCATGGGTAACCATGGCCAGTCTATTGAGCTGTCAGTGATATTTCCTCTTTTTGTTATGTAACATGGCTGAATGATACTACACAAGGTCAACCCAAGGAGCAATACTAAGAGTTCCCTTTGGAAACTTCTGGAAACTCCAAGGACAGGGAGACTCAATGTTTGAATTTTGGGGGATGATGAATTTCCTGACTGGCCAGGAAGCCAAAGCTACCATTTTGGGGGTCCAGTGCTGAAGGGACTTTTTTAATGCTTTAGCATGTCATACTAGACCCTGAGACTACAGAAAGATCCCAGGGTGCTGCATTACCTCTTAGCTTTTAGCTGGTGGGCTTATTTCCCAGAGAAGACATGACTGCCACTGAAGGATGAGGACATATAAGGTCTCCTTCCAATCCCAGAGCTACAGAGATGTTGCCTACTTATCATTGATGGTCAAGGTACTTCATCAGTTGAGCCTGGGCCAATTGTTTGTGGGCTGACTCTCTCTCTCTCTCTCTCTCTCTCTCTCTCTCTTTATTTTTCTTAAGAGGAATGCAGTGTCAGCAGTGACTAGAATAGGGGTAGGAAAGTGGGGTTTATGACAGCTATGACCAGGGTGATTGTGGTTGTAGCAGCAATGAGGGAAGACTGGCAGCAAGAATAGAATTCCCATCAGGGAAAGAGGTCATTAGAAAGAAGATCCTGCTTGGGGTTTAGTCAAAATAAAATGTAAACTTACCATTTTCATTTTGCAAAAACTATTGATGTCCCTCCTAGTCTTACCTCCTGTCATATTGCATCAGGGACATGTTGGGATGTCCTGGGCTAGACCTGACTCACACTAATTCTGTGTGTGGTTCAAGCTTGGGTTTGAACTTGTGGGCAAATATACTATTTAACAAAAGGAGCTTTAGAATGGAAAGAATTTGTATTTAGGTCATTACCTTTTAGGGAAAACCTAACCAAATCTATGTGGCAAGGAGCTCAGTAGATGTGGCACCATAGGGTAAAGGAGAGGTCAGTTGACTCAACTATGCCTGAAGCAAGCATTAGTAAAAATTAAAGTGCTATTTAAATGTGTGTCTTTTATATTATTGATGGTGATAGTGGTAGTGGACAGCACAGGTGAGCATAGATGAGTGGGATAATTGTGGTGATATCAATCAAAGAGAGAGAGAGAGAGAGAGAGAGAGAGATTTGTTTAATTGAACTGGATTTTTAAAGGAAAAATGATGACATCTGTTTTGTACCTCTTGAATTTGAGGTTCTGATCAGATTTCCAGATGACTATCTAGCAGATAACTGGAAATAAAGGACAAGAGCACTGGAAAGATAACAAGTTGAAATACAAATTTGGATAAGCTTTGATAAATTGAGATAATTACAATTTGGGATCATGGAGTTGATAATGAAAACCTCAAAGACAGATGAAACTACCAGAGAGGGAAGAGAAAAGTGGAGAAGACACAATCTTAGGGGACATAGATGTTAATGTGATTGGAGGATGAGTTAGAAACAAAGCAAAGCCTGTGACCTCTGAGGTAAGCTAACATGCTATTATTTCTATCCTGACTAAGGATTATTGCTTCTGGGGGGTTCATTTTTTGTATTGACAGGGTTTTCTACTCAACTGGAATTCAGAATCTAGACCAGGAATCTGCCATTTGGTGAGACACTAAAGACAGAAGCTTCTAAGATTCCCTTTTCCTCTAATAACCTACCAACCATCAAAGAACAAATAGCCAGTGGAGATGTTCCTTTGTACATTTTCTTATTGCAACCAAAAGAGGGTCAAGAACTGGAACACTCTAAGCAAGTGTGGTGACACCTTGAGAAGTTATCCGTCCACTTTCACATTTTGTCCTGTGATGGTACTCCATCAGGAAACAATGACAATTTCTTCTTTTTTGTATTGTATTTTTCATTTGTGTCTAACTCTTAATGGACCCTTATTTTGGGTTTTCTGGCAAAAATACTAGAGTAGAGTGGTTTTATTTCCTTTTCCAGCTCATTTTACAGTTGAGAAAATGAAGCAGATTTAAGTGACTTACCCAAGGTCACACAGTTAGCAAATATCTGAAATCAGATTTGAACTCAGGAAGATGAGTTTTTCTGACTTCAGGTCTGGTACTCTATCTACCCAACAAAGTAGCTTCCCAGGTAAGTTTTAGAGGTACTGCTACTTAATTTTAAAGTATAATTAAATTCTCAGAAAGCAAAATTCTTAAGTTTGAGTTTCATTTGCAATCTAAAAAAGAAGTGAAAGGAGATAATATTTTATTCCACTGGGAAAGTTGTAGATCCCCAGCATGTGTGTGTGTGTGTGTGTGACTATTAGAAACACATTTCAGCAAGTGGCCATATTGTGTAATACTAGCTATATATGAATAAAAGCACAGAACCACTGGCCTAAGAAAGTTATAATTTGAAGTGGGAAGATCAGTGCTTACCATAAAAAAAATAAACAAACCAAAAAAAAACCTAAACTGGTTTTCTGATGTACAGTATGTTTACAAAATCAAATTAAAAATAAAGACGCTGTGGATTGAAGAGATGCTGTCTTCCTGTATATGTAATGCTGTTTTTCAGAGTGTTAACATATTCGTAACCATTAATATACATTCATGACTTGATCTATATTTTTCATTATTTCCATGTATTAAAACTATGGCTTCAGTACCGTCTTACACAGGGCTAAGGAGGCACTATGTTACTGTATGTGAAGACCAGAGACTTGAGTCTCTATCTTCCTTCTCTAATTGTATGATCTTTTAGAAGTCTCTCCAGATTTCTGTTGCCTCATCTGAAAAATGACGTTAATAATATTTTACCTGTATGAAGACATTGTATTCCAGATTATCTGGAATTTTTTTAATAATGCAAATTCCAATCTATCTTTGGAGCAAGTTGCTTAATTTTCTTAGAGGCTTTGACTGTTGGGTTGGAATTTTTTTGCTAGTAAAAAAAATGAACAGGCAGCTCTCAAGAGAAAAAGCCCAGACTATCTATTGTCTTATTAAAAATACTCCAATCATTAATAATTAGAGAAATGACAATTAAAGCAATTTTGAGATTCCATCTCATACTCATCAGGTTGGCAAATATGACCAAAAACAAAAAAAGAAAATGATAAATGTAGGTGGGGAAGATGTTGCATAATGACCAGCCGAACTGCTTCATTATTTGTAGGGTTGTGAATAGGTTCAACCATACCGGAAAACAATTTATAATAGACAATACTTACTAACTGACTGGAAGAAGGGAAATCACTTCAGTGTTGAATAAGAACAAAAATAATGGCTCACAGAAGGGTCATATGAGACTTGCCTGGAGGCAGAGATGGTTTGGGGTGTGGTCTTTTTCATATGATAGGGAAGTCACACATGGGTCCTTTTAGTTTCTAACTTTTGTGAGCACTCAAAATATAAAAGACTAAACAAACATCAATGTTGGTGATACTTGTGGGTTTGGGGATTATTTTTCTTTTTCCTTTTTTTTAGGGTTTTTTTTTTTTTTGCAAGGCAATGGGGGTTAAGTGGCTTGCCCAAGACCACACAGCTAGGTAATTATTAAGTGTCTGAGGCTGGAATTGAACTCAGGTACTCCTGACTCCAGGGCCAGTGCCCTATCCACTGGGCAACCTAGCTGCCCCCTGGGGATTATTTTTCAAAATGCAAAAATAACAATTTGATTTTCTGCTTAGAAAGATATTTCAAAGAAACATAGAATTGACTCATATACCCAGAATATGTGATTCATATGTATTACTTGTTCTGAGGTCAGGAGTAGTTTTTAAAATAATAATACAAAGTCAGTAATGATGCCTGGCATTTATATAATACTTTAAGATTTGCTAAGTGCCCATCAAAGTTCTTCCCGACTCCTTCCCAGATCCATCTTCTTCCCAGGTTTTAAGATAGATGTGGTTGTTCACCTTCTTCATGAGCAGTGAATAACCAACTACAGTCTTTTCAATAAAATGGAAGAACACCAAGTCTGGCTGTCTTCTCTGCCTTAGAGCCCTCCAATCCCCAAAATCTTTTCCTGTGCCCTAAGGACAGTATTGTGCCCCATGCTAGTGCTCCAACACACTTTCTCAGGTTTTTGGGGGGAGAGATTAGTTTTACATTTTAGCTCCAGTTCCAAGTCCAAAATTCTCTTTGTGTTTGATTCCTAGGCACCCCGGTTTTTTAAGACTGCTCTGCTGGACTGACTGGCCAGATGGCTAGATCTGGCCTAGAATCCTCAGCTCCAAGGTCAACTGTATTCAAACCACCCTCTATACCTGAGACTGAGAGACCAAACAACATAAAACATCATTGGGGCACATTTTTGGACCCAAGGTAAAGGAGAAAGAGAGAGAGAGGAGAATGAAGTTTTCCCTTCTTACTGGTTTGGTGAAGTGAATAAATTGAAGAGAGTCAAAGGATTTTTCAGACACAGAAAGTGAAGGACTGCCTCTGTCTGGCTACTTTTAAAGACGAAGACTCCCTGGCTATGCCAAAGCTACCCATGCCCATGTGAGAGAGAACACAGAGGCCTCCATGTTAAGTGGTCTGGGTGTGCCCAGACAAGCCTCTTTACATAAGCACTGAATAAATGTTGTTTTCATTCATACATTCATTTATTCATAATCTCAAAAAGCCTCTAGGGTGGGTATTCTTTTATATTAATTTGAAAAATTCAAGACTCAGAGATGGAAGGGAATATCTGGGATGGGATTCCAATTGAACACTTTCCTAAATCCAAGTCTACAACTTCATGACACAGTGCTTTTGAATTAAATTTCAGGAAATGCACTTCTTTAAACATAAACTGGGGAAACAAAGGAATGACAAAATCTTGACCCTCAAGGAGATTACAGTTCTACAGGGGGAATCAGGAAATGAGTTGTAGCAAAAGGTGTCTATCCCAGAGAAGGAATGATGAGGGCAAAGGACAGAGCCAGAAAATGGATATTTGCACTTATTCTTCCCCCCAGAAGTTACTTCTCCTGATTTCCCCACTGAATTTCACAACAACTGGATTAATTTCAGTTATTAAGCAGCCACTGTATGTTGAGGTACTAAGTGTTGATGAGACAAAAACAAGAGCAAAATAGTCCTGGGGGAAAATAGGCATAATCTTACACAGAAATTTGGAGGATGAGTGGAGAATTAGCAATTAAGAAGTCAGAACTAGGAGTTGGCACTCTCAGTGAGCTTTGAAGGCAACTAGCTAAGAGATAGGACTTTCCAATAGCTTGTGCAAAACATAATAGTTGTTCCAAAGCCTCCCCCCCAACAAAAACATAGATTTGGGAATTGGAATATGACGACTGGAAACTATTAAGTATACTTGTTGCTTGGAATCTAGAATATACGAGGAGGAATTATGCAGACAAAAAAAGATAGGTGAAGTTAGATTGTAAGGAATTGAAAATATCAAACGAAGGCATTGGGTTTTGTCCTAGACGCAATAGGGGAACGCTGGAAGTTTTTAAACAAGAGAATGACATGTTCACAACTAGAGCTTAAGAATGTTACTTTTGCAATTGACTGGTTGGAGATGAAAGGGGTTGGATGCAAGGAGACCAATTAGAAGTCTGCCACAGTGGTCCAGATAAGAAGTGATGAGCACCCTGAAATAGACTGGCGGCTTTAGGAATGGAAAGAAGAGTAAGAAGGCAAGTGATATCATGCAGCTACCTCTCCATCGATGGGACATTTATCTGATTGTATATGTGAAGGTGAAGTGAGAAAGAGTGGAGAGTCAGTTCAAGTTGCAAAATCATCTTTCCACTCAAATCCTCCCATAGTCCAAATGCCTAAAGAGGGAATCACCATTTTCCCAGGCTCTCAGATTTGCAGCCTAGGAGTCATCCTGAACTCTTCACTATATCTCACCCCAAACTGTTGCCAAGGTCTGTCGATTTTCTCTTTGAATATTCCCCCTTCTATTCTATGACCCTGCCACCACTTTGGTACCAGACCTCAGCACCTTCGGTCTACACAATTGCATTAGCCTCTTGGTTGGTCTGCCTGCTACAAATCTCTTCCCGCTTCCTCCATTCAGCTGTCCAAATGACCATATTGTCCTAGGACCTTGCATTATTGGATCTAAAAAAAATGGACCTTTTGTTCCAGCCTCGTTTAGAGACTGTTTTCTCAGAACCTACTGACCCAAACCCACTGTCCTATTTGAAAGGCTACACCTACTGTGTCACTACAGCCCTCCAATTACCATCAAACTTCTAGATCTTCAGTTAACACTAAGTTTCCTGCACCAATACACTATCTGATACTAGAAGAATGGGGACAATTCCTTTCCTATCCAGAATATAGAATTTAGAAGTCTCCTTGCTCCCATACTGCATTAATTTTGCCCCATTGAGTCACTACAACACTGCTTCAGTATTTGATTTCCAACAAGACTCAAACACTAGACTGGGAAGCTTGAACCTACTACCATATGTAGGTAGGAAGACACTACCAATAACCTGACTGGCTTGAAGATTAAATTTTATTCTTAGTTTCTGCCATATTTTTTCTAGTTTTCCAAGAAATTTTTGTCAAATAGTGAGTTCTTATCCCAGGAGCTGGTTTACTTTATAGATTTTAGATTTTATAGATAATTTATAGATTTCTATAGTCATTTATTATTGTTTCTTTTGTACCTAATTTATTCCACTGATCCACTACTTTATATCTTGGCCAGTACCAAACAGGTTTGATGACTGCTGATCTATAAAAATAGATCAGGTACTGCTAAGCCATCTTCCTTTGCAATTTTTTTTATTAATTCCCTTGTTATTCTTGACCTTTTGGAGGTTGAATACACTAAATGTATATGAAAAAAATTCTCATTCCTCTATGATCATAGAATGACCAAGAGCCTCAAATAGCAGAATGGAACTCTAGGTCCCTGCCCTAAGAGCAAAACTCAAAACCTGGGTCTCTCATCTCTAAAAGTCTGGTTATACCTAGAATCTCAAACTCAAAAAATTGTTCCAATTTAATTCAATAAATATTTATCAAATGTCTGGAACTGCTAAATTCTGGGACTTGTCAGTAGAACCTCATGTAAGAGTTGGAACTAAGACACCAAACCAAATAAAAAATCAAGTGTTTGCTCCGTGTTCAGGGTAGAGGTTTGATATCTTAGAGGTAATATTCAGGTGGACAAATCAGTACGTGAAGATTAAAATAATGTATAAATTAAAGGACTGATATCATGATAGAGCTAGATGGTGAAATAAGAGGTCAAAAAAAGACCTTTGCTCCCACTACTTTTTTTTTTTAGGTTTTTGCAAGGCAATGGGGTTAAGTGACTTGCCCAAGGCCACACAGCTAGGTAATTATTAAGTGTCTGAGACCGGATTTGAACCCAGGTACTCCTGACTCCAGGGCCAGTGCTCTATCCACTGCACCACCTAGCCACCCCTACTCCCACTACTTTCTGTAAAAATAATCAGCTCCTCTTCACTAAAATGAGGTAATATTGGAGAAGGAAATAGCAAACCACTTGAGTATCTTTTTTTTTGGAGGAGGGTTTGCAAGGCAGTAGGGTTAAATGACTTGCCCAATATCACACAGCTAGATAATTATTAAGCGTCTGAGGCTAGATTTGAACTCAAGTCCTCATGACTCCAGGACCAGTGTTCTATCTACCCACTTGAGTATCTTTGTCAAGAAAACTCCAAGGACAAGTCCATGGGGTCCCAAAGAATCAGACACTACTCAATGACTCAATAACAAAAAGGCCATATGAAGTGAATATTGGAAGTACACTAGAAACTTTCACAGAAAATATAGGAGTAAAGCAAGGATACTCACTCTTATAACTGTTATTAGACAGTGTTTTAGAAATGTTTGCAAAAGCAGTGCCAGAGAAAGAAATTTTAAAAAGTAATGATAAGCAAGGAAGAGATAGTTAGCCCTAGGGATGCAATTCTCCAACATTTTAGTCTCAAGTGCACTTTCTAATCTTAATTATTGAAAATCCCCCCCAATTTTTATGCTGTTTAACTTTAGTAATATTTATCATGTTAGAAATCAAAACTGATAAAATTTAAAATATCTATGAATTCATTTTAAAATAGCAAAAACAAACCAATTAAATGCTAACATAATTGATTTTTAATGAAAAAATAATTATTTTCCAAAACAAACAAAATTTAGTGAAAGGTGTAGCATGTTTTACATATTTTTGCAAATCTTTTTATGTTTGATTTAACTGAAGAGAAAATGGCTGAGTTCTCGTATCTGTTTCTGTATTTAAACTATTGTAATACATTATTTTGTTTGAAGTAAATGAAGAAAATTCAAACTAACATAGCTATGTACTTGGAAAAGGGAGAGTATTTTAGTAGGCAAATAATTTCTTAATATTATTATTAAAATAGTTTTGACCTTGCAAACCGTCTGAAAAGATCCACAGACCACATTTTGAGAACCTCTGTCCTCAGAATCAGCAAAGTTAATGAGACAGTTAATAACCAATCAAGTTAAAGAGTTCAAAATAAATATGTAGACATCTCTAGCATTTCCATATAACAATTAAAAAATAAAACTCATTCAAAACGATTATAAAGTATTTATGAGTTAGTATTTTGTACTTCAGAGTTTTCTCTATTAATTGATCTTTTCAATATGATTTTGTTTTTTTCCTGGTTGAGCTATCCTTGAAGCATTACTATGAACCCAATTTGACAATAGTGAATAATTTTTTAAAATGTTGCTCTAGTCTTTTTTGACAGAATTTTATTTTTAAAATTTGAACTGATATTAAAAATATTGGTATATAGTTCTTTTTCTTTGCCTTTTCCTTACCTGATTTGGGTACTAAGATTATATTCAACTAATGAAAAGAATTTGACAGAGTTTTAAAATTTCTAAGTTTTTGAGAAATTTGTGTTTAAATCTGGGAAACCATTGGAAAACTTTTAGAAGACATATGTGATGGGCAAGGCAAATGTACAGAGTATCTGCACCATTGCAAGAGTCCTTTCCTGCCTCCATTCCTCATCATTAGTACCTTCCATCTGAGAAACTTTCACCTTTTTATATATCTTGTATGTACACAGTTGATTGTTTGCTGTCTCCTACAATAGGATACAGATCTTTGAAGAAAGAAACAGAATAGATTTTTTTTTACTTAGTATCTAAAACATAGTAAATGTTTAATAAAATGTTTATTGACTAACTGAAAAGAATGTTTGAGGTTAATGATTTAGAGTCACTGGAGTTGGGAAAATTGTAATTTCTCTTCACATACTTGCACAAATATCTAGATTATGTGAAGTTGGAACCTTTTTCATTATAAAAGCTTTATTTTGGTAGTCAAGGTGAAACAGACTTTCTTCCTATTGGTGCTATAGAAGAGATATGTGAAAAGTTCAGAGTGTAAGTTTATGGAACTCTTATTTTCCTTAGGCAATGACTTAGTAACTAAAATACTGGAAAAAATTCTTCCTGACCTTACCTGATTTGATAAGACCTATTTTTCTTTGCCATCCCTCCTATCTCAGAGATAGAATGAGAGTTACCTGGGGTATTTAACAAAATGTATTATACTTCAAGACATATCCCGATTCTTGGGGAATAGTATTCACCTTAATGACTTTGAACTTTCAAGTAGAAATGGTGCCTTTGGAGTTATTACAGGAAAACATAATTACAAGGAAGACCTGGCTCTGGTTTTGGACTGGCTGGAAATTGTAGGCAAAAATCCTAGATGTCCCCTCCCCCAACCCTAGTTCTAAAACCACAAGACCAAAAGATGTCTTCATTCCTTTATGTCATTCTAACAGATGCTAAAAATGGAGGATATACATATATACATTTATGTATATGTATGTGTGTATAATTATATATATATATGTATATAGCATTTACACATTTTCCCCATTTATTCAATGTAGACTTGCTCATCATGATTTTAATAAATTATGACTATTTAGAGAAGTCTAACAGAATAAAATGTTTGTATTCTAATAAGGGGAGAAGAAACAAGAGGATTCTTTGGAACCCTAATAGTATTATAGATCATAGAAGGAATTAAATAAGATAGAAGGTCATAGAATGGTCTTTTAATATGTTGATGATTTGAATGAGAGAAATTCATTCAGAAAATATTCTAGGGAAGAAACAGGAAAGAAAAGAGAAGTTACTATCTACCATAATTGTTTTTTCAAGCAGAAGATTATAAAAAGTGGAAAATGTGTAAACAGTAGGCATCAATTGAACTTCATTTTCATCCAAATTGGTCAAAGGAGGGTAGAACACAAACAAAGTTTTCAAGCTAATTTAATCAAACATTCAAAGAATAAAAAAATCTGATGTAACAAACTGTTTACAAAAAAACTGGTAAGATGGGATCTTTTAATTCCTTTAAACTTTTCATTTTATTATTTGGTAAGCTATCTCTTTTTTAGAGACTTTCTTAAAATGTCACAGGATATATAAGTCCACATCAATATCTATATATAATACTACTACATTTATGAATAATATTACCTAAATTAAAATTTAATTAAAATCACTACTAATTCATTTTGTATTTGTTTTCTTGTTGCTTTTGTAGTGTACTTTGAGACCTGGTGCTGCTGGTTACCCTTTTAAAAATTATTATGATTATGATTATTATTTTAGTTTTTGCAAGTCAATGGGGCTAAGTGGCTTGCCCAAGGCCACACAGCCAGGTAATTATTAAGTGTCTGAGGTCAGATTTGAACTCAGGTCCTCCTGACTCCAGGACTGGTGTTCTATCCACTGCTGCCCCATACCCTTTTTTTTTTAAAGCATTATCTTTACCTTTTATTTCTTCATCATTTCCCATGAGATTTGTGCCCTTTTGTTTCTCCAGTTGAATTTCATTTTTACTTTTTTCTATTTATATAGTCATTTGGTTGTTATGCATTGAATCAGCAAATTAATTTAGGTAGTTTTATCAATTTCATTACATTTGCTTGAGCAATTAATATTTATGTTTTGTAGTTTTAATTATATAGTTCTTGCTTATTATACTCCCAAGGGTTTAATGCAACTTCTATTTATTTTAAGTGGATTTCTCTTTTTTGTCTCATTTTGCTGGGTTTTATTGGTATTAAAAAGAAATCTTGTGGATAAAGAGTTTTGGGGCAGCTAAGTGATGCAGTGAATGAATAAAGCTCTAGAGTGAGGAGGACTTACATTCAAATCTGTCATCTATAGTGTCATCTTCATCTCTTCTCTCTCATAATCATTTCTTATATAGTTCTTATCAAATCTTGTTTCTACTTGCACAACATGTTTCCTATATGTTCCCTTCTCTATTTTCATAAAGCCATACATCTTACATGTGCTGTCATCATTTCTTGCCTCTTTATTTAATAAAGTGATGGAGAAATGATAATAATGCAGATTATTATTAACTTAAAAATACATCATGTAGACAAGACTGGTTGTTTCTTTTTCTTCACAGTATAGATAAAAGTTTTATTTTCTCTTTGCATCGCAATGGGCTTGTTTGTTCTCTCTCCCTCAAATCTTTCCTTAATCTAATCTATCCTCTACTCAGCTGCTAAAACAACTTTCCTAAGGAGTAGTCTGAGCATGCCATTCCTGTCCTCTCCCCACCCACCCCACTACCCCTCCCACAGTGGACCTTATCATCTTTAGGATTAATTATAAAGTCCTATGTTTGGCATTTAAAGTTCTTTATTTCTGGTCCTTTCCCCCCCCTTTTAGCTCACTTACTATCTAGAATTATCGGCCATCAACTCTACATTGTGTATATCTACCTTACTATTTACACATTGTCTCTCCTATTAGGTTGTGATTGAATGGTCTGAGTCATGTTTGCTCACTTCTTTACCAGAAGCATTAGAAAAAGAAGCTCACTTTGAGTCTGGCTGGTGAAAAAGAATATAGGAACATAGGTCCATGGGAAGCGAGTACCAGGTAATCTCACTGGCATGGTAGCTCATTGTTCCATACAACAGCCAAACGTCCATTTGAAATCATTCATGATGAAATGTACTTCTGAATCCCTTTGCTCTCAAACTCCATCATGAATTCTTATTGTATATTTAGATCTAGCAATATATTTCTTGGGAGAAGAAATTGGGGTTAAGTGACTTGCCCAGGGTCACATAGTTAGTATGTGAGGTTAGATTTGAACCCAGATCCTCCTAACTCCCCTCCAGCTGATGCTCCATTCTCTGTGCCACCTAACTGCCCCAAATGTATCTTTAGAATAAATTTTAATCAATATATTTTGTTTTCATATTACTTCCATTCTCCAAATATATATATATATATATATATATATATATATATATCTTCTCAACTCCTTATAATAAAAATCTTTTAATAAACAATCAAGATTATTTTTATCAATTAAATAATAAAAGAAAAAATCAGTTAGTATATTGAAACTATATATGTATGTATATGTATTCTGTAATATATGTAATGTCCCATGTATACAAGTTGGCAAAGGATTTGGGAGAAGTATCTATTCTCTGGAACCTAGTTTATTAGTTGTTAGCTTTCATTATTTACTTTTGATATTTTGAGGCTGTTGTTCTTTACACTTAGATTTTTATAGCTTTATATTGTTTGCTTGGCTTAGACTACTTCACTCTGCATGAATTTGTGAAAATCTTTCCTTGTTTTTCTGTATTCACCATATGCATCATTTATTATAGAATAGTAGTATCTCATTATATTCAGGTGCCTTTTTGTTTCCAGTTGTTCTCCCCCCGCCAAAAAAAAAATAAAGTGCTGCTATCAATATTTTAATGTAAATATGGAACCTTTTATTTTATTAATGAACTCTTTAGGGCAAAGAATGTGGGCATTTCAGGCACTTTATTTACAAAACTATAAATTGCTTTCCAGAATAGCTATATTAATTCACAGTTCTGTCAACAATGTCTATCTTTCCAAAACACTAATACTATTTTGTTGTCTTTGACAACTTTTGCATGTTCAATGGAAAGCTTCAAGATTGTTTTGATTTATACTTTTATTATTATTGGTGTTTTGGAACATTCTAAAAATATAGAACACTTCATAACTTTGCATGAGAATGTTCATTCTTGAATGACAAAGGGCCTCGAAAATCTCTGAATTCTACCAGTTCTGATTCTAATTCCAACACTCTTGGAATAAGCATATTTTGAGAGGTATAGTGTATCAATAAAATGGCATAATCATATCAATCAGCTTTTTCACTTGAGCATATATTATAAAGAAATATAGAGGCACAGAAATGGTTTTTGAATATAAATCATTTGTTAGGGTTGTGTGTTCTCTACTGAGATTTCCATGCAATTCTTATTTTGTTCACACTGTCCTGCATCTAAGAAAAAGCTCAGAAGCTTCTTTTTCCTCTACCACAGACTTTAGTGGAAAGAAATAATTTTAAAAAATCATTTTCTAAAATAGTCTGATGCCCTGGATATTTATCTTAATTCAATCCTGAGCATTATTATGAACATTCAGAACTCAAACCATTCATCTTAACTTAAACCTTCAATTAAATTCCACAATGCAAACCTCCCAGCACTAGAAGAGCATTTCATGTTTATAAACTAAACCTGAAACTAGAAAAAGTGATGAAGTTTGGATTTTTTTTTTATGAGAACCCACTTTCTGACATCACATTGGCAGTGTTTCTGATTGGCTGCTAGAGAAGACAAAATAGTTTATATCCAGCAGGAACAAATGAGTGAGCAGAGGAAAAATTAAATCTGTGTCCACTCATTCACTTCTGCAAGCTTGCCTGCTCATCTCAGCTCTAAAAAGGAGTAAGTTTTCGTCCCCTGACATGGGGTGGGGTGGGTGAGAGGGAGACTGTCTTTGGTTTCTTAATTTCAAATTCTAAAATCTTTCTCTTGTCTAGAATGGTAAAATAATTTGGGGTTTCTTTATTGTATTTTTTCAATTTTTAGATTCTGTCCAAAAGGATGTACTCTTCAATTTGAAGTTCAAGCTCCTTAATATTTTGGGAATTAACTTGGAATCATTGACCTTATTCTAATTTCTGCTTGTCACAAATATTCATTTGTGATCTTCCCCTTCTCTTCTATTTCTGAGGTATAAAAGAAACTGTTAATCTGATGCACCCAAGAATTTTTTTTTTGCAAGGCAAATGGGGTTAAGTGGCTTGCCCAAGGCCACACAGCTAGGTAATTATTAAGTGTCTGAGACCGGATTTGAACCCAGGTACTCCTGACTCCAGGGCTGGTGCCTTATCCACTGTGCCACCTAACTTCCCCTACCCAAGAGGTTTTGCAGAGAAAGAAAACCATTTTTGTAATAAATTGTAACCTATATCATACTGTATCTCATAATGCTTTAGACTTTAATGTAATATGCATTAATTTTTTAAAATATTGTATTCTGAGCACTGTGATAGATACTAGGGATATAAATACAAAGAACTGTATTAATTAATTTTAATTTCTTTTCTTAAAGAGTTTATATAATAAAACACTATATATCAACTTTTCCAGTGTTTTATATATATACATATATGCAAACATACAAAAATATAGTCTTAGAATTTTATGTCTATACACACACATATATAGATTTAAAATTCCTAGACTTTCTTTGCAATCAGGAAAATGTAGAGTACTTGATGAAATAGAAATTTAGTAGCATATTATATATTCATCTTCTATCATTAGATTGAGTTTGATTCATTCAATGTATTCATTTGATTCATCATCAAAGAAAACTATAGGGTTAAGGTTAGAATTTAGGGTTAGTTTTGTGTATAATCTGTATTACAATCTGAATGGATCATCTGGATCTAGATTTTGGATAGGGGGAAAAATTTTTAAAAAAATGAAATTCCAAACCACATTCCTATTACCTTAGTAGTAGATTGGTTGTTGTCTTTCAGACTTTGTTTTTTATTGCTATATGCCTTATTTTTTCCTCTTGTTTCTGTGATCTAAAGACTTTCTTAATTTAAATCAATTCCATTTTAGTCAACAAACATTTACTTAGTATATAGTTCTTAGCTAGTAAACTACCTAATATAGACTACTTAATATAAGGTATTGTGCTAAGTGACAATGATGGAAAGATAGAAAATAGGACAAACCGTGCCTAGATGGTCCCAGAATTTCCTGAGAAATACATCATTTTCACATATTAGTATAATATAAGATAGAATCTAAAAGAAATCAGACAGTGTCATTTGGGAAGAGCTGGGGAGACCAGAAAAAAGTGCCCAGGGAAGATGACAAGCACTGACACTTGAATGAAAAATAGAATTCTGACAGGCTGAGGTGAGGAGGACATGTGCCAATGGGCCAGTGAGGAGACTTTTACGTGGGTCCAAGTGAAGGGTCTGAAGTAAGGTAATCAAGTAGAAAGATAGTGATGGGTGAAAGAGGGGTTCTGGAGAGCAATTGGACAGAGCTTGTCATTTATTTATATTGGAAGGAAGGGGTTGGTAAAAAGGCCAAGGATGATTCTGAGGTTTGGTGTGGAGATGTACTGTGCCATGGTTACATGTAACATCCATGAGAAGAGCAAGTTCAAATCAGAGTACAGTTGTAGTAAAATGCATCTCAATCAGTCAATAAGCATTTACGAAATGCCTTCTATGTGACGGGCATCAGGTTAAGTGCATGTTGGATAATATGTTAACTATTACATGTATGACAAAAACATCTCATAAATCCCGACTCTGTAGGAATTGGAAATTTTTTCCTCCCTTATTGTAGAGCCATTGCTCAGCTCCACTGATACCCGGGGCCCTGTTAAAACCTGATTACTATATTCTGAGTTTTCTGGATGAGAAGGGTTTGGTCAGTGATCATTTCCCCTATATTATGTGTTCATAGTATATCCCTCAATATCAGATAAATTACATAAGGTTAGCAACGTTTTTTCTTTTAATCTTTGTATTTCCAGGCCCTTCCACAGTGCCTGTCACCTAGCAGGTCCATTAATAAATGCTTCTCAATCGATAAAAATACAATGTATTTGTTGATGCAGTAAATATTACAATAATATAGCAGTAAATAATTGAATAGCAGATTTATAATTCCTAGGAATCAGTTCTTCTTCCCTCCCTTTCTTTCCCTTTCTTTTCTTCCCTTTCTCTCTCCTCCCATCTTTCCACTTCTCCTCCCACTCCCATTGCCACTGTCAAAAAGAATACTCTTGAAACATGGGCAATGGGGTACAAAGATGAATGGATTGTACCTTTAAACAGAACATAACAATCTAGGTCAAAAGTCTCCCTTTAGGTTTCCCACCATAGTAATGGCTTTATTTAAGAAAGATAGTGTGGAGTTTCAGATGGAGAAGCAAAAACAAACAAACAAACAAACAAACCCAAATCCCAAACTTTTTAAAGATAAAGAGCTAGCCTTTGAGCCAGGAAATCCTGGGTTCATCTCCTAACTCTAACATATACTGGCTTTGTGAATCTGGGCAAGTCACTTGACCTCTCGCTGCCCCAGCAAACCCTCCAAGATTCTGTGCTATAAAGCAGATGTCTGCTTTGGCATTGCCAGAGGAAATTTCTTCACTGAAAAAGTTGCAGACATGCCCTTCTCCAAAAAACACAGCAGTTTTGCAATGAATGTTGGTTTGTGATGACACATCAAGAGACATTTGGAAAGGAACATTAATTTTGTAATTTTCAGTATACTTTGTAATATGTAGTTACTGGGATTGTATTTTACCGGTAACTTCCACTAAAACTTTACTTAGAGGCTACTTTGTGCTGTATAAATACGTCTAGCTTTGAATATGGGCCTGGTGATGGTCTGTGTCTATTTAAGTACCAGTCTGTTTGTAAAGGCTGTGATGAATGAAAAGTTCAAGACATAATTTCTGGGTAATTAATCATTTTATTAATTATGACTAACAAGTAATTAATAAAAAAAATGGTCATTTGACCTTGTCTTGTAAACCAAAGACAATCATAGGGGTCTCTCAACACATGCCCTTGGAAGAGTGGGTGTTTCCAAAAGGCAGTAATAAAGTCTAGTTGGCTATAACAATTAATGAGAGAATAAGTTATAATAAGAAGTGGGGCTGGTTTAATGAGGGACTGGGGGACTGAATAATGCCACTCTTACTCCCAGACCACCACCAGCCTTAAACAATTTAGACAAAAGGATCTTACCTGATTCCTGCCTGCCACCCACCCCCTGGGTTCCCTGAAGAGATTACAAAGAGACAGAATTTACTTAGATTACATTCTTTTTATAAGATTTTCTAGTTGGGTTAACAATTCTACCTAGAATAAGACTGTATTGTATATAAGACTAATTGGGTAAATTTTTGGAAAGGTCAGTAATGTTTATTTCTAAATGAAGACATAGAAAGAAAACATGGTAATCTCAATTAATAATTAGTTATTAATATAAAAGAGAAATACTCATTTCTCTCAAGGTTAATCACTAAGTTCACTTCATGTTGATGAATTCTGGGAACACATCAGTGTCCAAAGAACTGCTTCAAAGTTTCAGATGGGCAAGCATTTGATGCATAGGTGGGGGGCGTACAAGCACCATTTAAATTGCAGGTCCAAAGTTTTCCTGGAAAATGACCATTACCATTGATAAAACAATGCTAAAACTACAACTCTGTTCTGTTTCTTTTTTATACAAGAGACAATATACTCAATTGGCTTTTCCAAGTGAGTGTTATTCAAACTTAATCTCTTAATCTCTATGACATTTCTTTACAAAAAAAAAAATAGAAGGTTCTACAACTTCCTTTTCCCTACCTTCCCCATGTAGGAGACAAAAGAGACTAGATTGTATATGGAAATAGTTGAAAAAGTCCATATGATACATTACCAAATGCAAATAATCCTAAAGATGATAAGGTCCACTGTGGGACAACATGACCCTCTTCTCCCATTTTTCTTCTCTCACATCACCCAGGTGTCTTCCATCACTATCTTCTCCTTCATCTCCTCTCCCATCCTGAGGTGTCCATTCTCATTGCAAACCTTTCTTTTTGCATACATGATCCCTTTTCCTGCTTTCTCCTCCAGTAGATTTCCCCCCTTTCATTCTGTTACCTCAGTCTCTTTCTTTCTATGAGTTGCTTCCCCTTTGCCAACAAAATACCTGTGTCTCCTCAATCCCCACTAGCTATTGTCCCATGTCTCTACTCCTTTTTTGTGACTAAACTCTAGAAGGCCATATACAATCAGATGATTCTCCTTTTTTCCTCTCATTCTCTTCTACAATCTAGCTTCTGATTCCATCATTCAACCAAAACTGCTCTTTCCAAAGTTACCAACAGTCTTTTCATTGCCAAATATAAAGGCCCCTTATCAATTCTCATCTTTCTTGAAGTTTTGAAGTCTTTCATATGTCATTCATTCTCTTCTCTGGTGCTTTTTTCCCCTCTAGTTTTTCATGACATTCCCCTTTCCTGGGTCTCCTCCTAACTAAGTGCTCCTTCACTATTTCAACCAGGTCAGGACTCTGACCTCTTCTTTCTCTATACGCTTTCCAGTTCACACGGACTTTATGATCATCTGTATGCTAATTATTGCCATATCTACATGTCCAGACATAACCTCTTTGCTGACCTCCTGTCTCATATCTCCAACTTCCTACTGGGCATCTTGAACTGGATGCCCTATAAACATCTTAAACTCAATACCTCCCCCTCCAAGCTTCCCTGTTTCATAATTAACCCTTTTATTGTCAAAGATACTATTATCCTTCTAGTCACCCAGGCTTCCACATAGACATCATCCTTGGTTTTTCTCTCTGACCCTCCCACCCCCATTCCCAGTCTAGTGCTAAGGCCTGTTAATTTTACCTTCACAACATCTCTTAGTCTTCTCTCCTCTGACCCTGCCGCTCCTCTTATCATCATATTCCTGGACTATTCCTGTGGTCTCCTCACTCCTGTCTATTCTCCACTCTGCTGTCCAAAGTGATCCTCCTAAAGTTCAAGTTGCTTATACCACTTCCGTACTCAATAATGCTCCTGACCATCTGCAAGATCAAACATAAAATCCTCTGGCATTTGTAGCTTTTCTAGACCTCTCCACTCATCCAGTCTTCTTACATCTTACCCCACCCCAATCATATATACTATAATCCAGTAACACTGGTCTTCTTACTGCTCCTCACACCAGACTCTATTTTTTTGGAGGCTATTGAGGTAAAGTGACTTGCCCAGGGTCACTCAGCTAGTAGGTGTGTGCAGTCAGAACACACCATCTTTTGTCTCTGAGTATTTTTGCTGACTACTATTCCCAGAGCATTCTCCCTTTCATTTCTATCTTTTGACTGGTTTTTGCTGGCTTTCTTCAAGTCCAAGTTAAACTCCTGCTTTCCACAAAAAAGTTTCCTTGATCATCTTTCATTCTAGTGCCTTCTTTCTAGTATTATTTCAAATATATCACATATAGCATGTTTGTACATAGGTTTTCCATGTTGTATTCCCCATCAGGCTGTGAGCTCCTTGAGATCAGGAGCTGTCATTTGCTTTGTTTTTGTATCCCTAGAGCTATGCACAGTAGCTAGAATATAGTAGATCTTTGAGAAATATTTGTTGATTGACTTACACGAGTAACACTTTACTTGTAAATTAAATAATTTCAAAATATTTTAAAAGGAATGCCTTTAAATCCTAATAGGCACTAAGAAGTTCCTGGAGAAGATTACCACTGGTTAGAGTAGACTGATAAAAAAATTTTAAAACCTTTTACTTAGTTTTCATTTCTTAGATTCATAATTAAAACCAATGTTGTTCATTTGACATGAGCTAGTTAAATTAGGCGCCTCTTCCAATGGAAGAGGTGGACCCATAGGTGAAGTAACTGATCATCCATAAGTGCAGACCCTATCCTCGAATAAGTTTTTTTTTCTGTCTAACATACATAGGATTTGAGAATTCAAAGGTTGTTAGAGTCCTAGAGCATAGCATTCATCTTTCTTGCTCTACCTCAGTATAAGTCCCCATAGCTCCCTAGGTTCTGCAGCTCAACTGCCGTTCAGTCATCATCTTTATAAAGCTGATTTCCTGGAAGAAGATCTAGGGACAGCTTCAGTTCCCATTCCTAAGAGAAAGGGAAGGTCTCAGTAGTTGTCAATGAATCAGAGGACCCAGGTGCTCCTTCTGTTTTTTTCTACATGAATGAATTCATTCATCTGGGGTTGCATATTATCCAACAGTCTATAATTAGTTTAAGAAAGGGCTCTGCCTCTTTCCTTGAAACCTCAGACCAGGCACAAGTATGATATTATTTATGAAACCTGGATTTTTCTAATTTTTGAAATTCTAAACTCACACAAACACAAACATCTCTCGCTAGACTGAGCAGAAAAGGTGGCCATAGCAATAACCCAAGTTCCAGTAGAACTAGGTTTATCACAATCTCCCTGGTTCCTATTCCATATCTTTTTATTTTTATCTTGTGGTCTTTGCCTTTTCTTTGCTACAAGGTCTAAATGAAAATGAAGACTAGGGTAAGGGGGAAGGGTGAATCCTTTTAATTTTTTACCCTGATCGCTTTGGGGACAATCAGTTTTATCGTGTGTGTGTGTGTGTGTGTGTGTGTGTGTGTGTGTGTGTCTGTGTACAGGATTTTTTGGTTAAGGTGGGGAGCTCCCAGTGTGAAGCCTAGCTTTACTGGTGACGCACTCTAACAACTCATGAGTAACTTAGAGTTGCTACCAACTTTCCCCACTTGTACCTTCAGGGAGGTGAGGAAAGAGGAAGTCAATGATTACAGTACAGTCATAGGAGATATCTTTCTGGTATCCAAGAAGACAATCAGAATATATTTTCTCAAAGAATTTTTGGTATTGTTAATGTATTCAGGTACATCAATCAATCAATAGGCAGTCTATAAACATTCATTAAGCTTGTCAACCATGTGCCAGTCAGTGTACTAAGAGCTGAAGATTCAAAGATAAAAAGACAGTCCTTAGCCTCGAGGAGCTCCTAGAATAATGGGGAAGAAAACATGCAAACAGCTATGTACAAACAAGTTATATGTAAGGATAAATATTAAATAATCAACAGAGGGAGTTATGGGAGATGGGGATGTAAGGGGTGATAGTGACAGAAGAAATATTAGTAATATTAGATGAGAACTAGAGAGAAGAAGGAGATTTGGCAAATAGCCTTAATTTTTCCAAGCATGACTGTGCTTTGTGTTGGCAATGGCAACAGAAATGCAAAAAGAAGATGAAATAAAACCATAAACACAATCCTTACTTTCAAGGGACTTAAATTCTATCAGAGAGACATGTAAATATATACATATATACAGAAGAAATATAAGACAAATGGGTAAATCAATACAAGTAAAATAAATTATGGGCTGTCCTAGAAGTCACGTGTTCTGATAGCTATATATAAATCACATTTTCTACCTGTCTTTTCCCCTTTCCTTCAAGTAGTTCTAAGGACTTGCTATATCACTAAATGCCATCAGAGGGCACTTGAAGATTGCCATTCTCACTACTTCACCCAGACACAAGAAGCATTTAAGGAAATAGCCTCCCTACTGCCTTCCTGGATTCCTATCTAATCCAGAGGTTTTAGATCTTCCTATGGATATTATGATATTCCTGTTACAGTTTTTTTGTCCCCATCATAGTGGATCTCATTTTCTTCTCTCAACATGAGCCCAAGAACTGTTGACTCACATAGAGATTAAAAGGAATTTTTATCTCAGGGAAAATGAAAATCTTCTCCAAGTAAGGTCTTAAATCTTGAATCCCTCATCTTTCTGTTTTTCACTTATTTCTTTCCTTGGATGCCACAGAAGCTTTTTAAAAGAAATGCTTTGGACTCATTGGTATAATCCTAAGGCAGATTCATACTAACTACCACATACAAAATGCCAGATTAAACATAAGAGCATGCAGGATTGGTCCTCTTATGGACCAACAAATAGGTCAATATACTTTGGAACTTTTATTTTACTTTTAATTTATGACAGAAAAAAAGTATTTCCATAATGTGGTACAATTTAAAAAGATGATTGCACATGAAATCATAAATCTTCTGTGCATAACTTGCTAGTCTTTTCAAATATGCAACACTATGTGATTTTTTCTTCCTCCCAACCTAGAGATGACTACCATTAGATACAAATAGGTATTATGTATATATATATACTATATATATGCATACATATTTATACACACATCTATATAAAATATACATACAAACATCAAATGCACATGTATGTGTGTGTATATGTACATATATGTATATGCACACATATATAAAATTATCCTATACATGCTTCTACTTATCAGTTCCTTCTCTGGAAGCAGATAGCATCATTCTTCATATGTCCTCTATAATTAATTGGGGTATTTATAATAGTCAAAATGACTTATTTGCTCAAAGTCATTCTTAAAACAATATTGCTGTTATTGCATGCTTTATTCTGTTCATTTTGCTTTTCATTATTTTCTGAAAGTCTTTCCATGTTTTTTCTAAAATCACTGAACTCATCTTTTCTTAAATCACAGTTGAATTCTATCACAATCATATACTACAGCTTATTTAGCCATTACTCAACGTATTGAAGCCAATATACTTGGAAATAAATATATAAATGAAAGCCTTAAAAATTCCAAGTGAAACCTATGAACAAATTCTTCTCTGGATGTGGGAGGAAATACAAAAACTGTTTTTGCAATCATAATACATTTGCAACCTGTTTAATTTCAGAAAGCAACAAAATGAAGACTGTCTTAATTTTGCTCGGCCTTTTGGGAATAGCCTGTGCCTTTTCAGTAAGTCCTTTTCTTACTCTCTTAATTTATCCAATGTTGACAGATGGATAGAAAGACAGAAAAATCGAGAGATAAATAGATGTACTTTTAATATTGATTTCTCCCTTTCAGGTAAAAAACTTTTATCGAAGGGCCAAATTAGATGATTCTGAAGAAAATGGGGTAATTGATTTTTTTTTACATTGTCTTTGTAATAGGCTACTCAAATGGCAATTTTTCTTATAATGTGACCTCATTAGTGTGGTTATTTCCTCCAATGGTATCTTTAACAATATAGTTTTACCTACCCATCAGGAGCAACTCTTGTCCACATCTTCTCATAAATCTGACCCAGGTAGGTCCATCCATTATACTAGGATCTGCCTTAAATTCTTCTGACATTGAGGCTATCAGTCCATCTTCTAACATACATTTCTTAAATGATGTCTTATACCTGAATTCTTGGTTATTCAGAGATTGTTGTGTCAAATGACTCCTAACAATTCATTGGTGGAATATTGATATTGGAAAACGGGAATATATTTTCTGGAAAAAATCGGAGTCATTAAAGAAGTTTTGCCATTTCCAGAAAGCAATTCAACTTACTCTCACTGTTCTATTTAGTTTGAATACCATTATATTTATTTGTATAGAAACTATAAACATTTTATTTTATTTTTTTTCCTTAGGTTTTCAATCACAGACATCGATATTATGTTTACAAATATTCCTACCTTTACCCACCTCTAAAACGAATTCCAGTTCAGGTAATTACCTCAGTTAACTTTTTATTCCATTACAGATATTTTTAGATCAAAACACTTAAATGAAAAAAAACACTTAAATGATTTTTTGAAAGGATAATACATTTTAAATAAATAAATATATATGCATATATATGAACAATATATTATATATACAGACAGTTTCATACATGTGTGTGTGTGTGTGTATGTGTATGTGGAAAATCTATTATTTTTTGTGACCAAACCTAGGCAAGACCAACCACCAGTATTCCAAATGTTTCACCAAAGTAAGGCTGTTTACGTTTTAAAGAAAGACTATCCCACAGTGTATAAAGCACTGACCCTGGAATCAGAACGGGAGTTCGAATCCAGCTTCAGATACTTGCTGCCTACTACCTGTGTGACCTTGGGCAAGTCACTTCACCCTGATGCCTCGCATTCAGGGCCATCTCCAATTGTCCTGATTCATATCTGGCCCCTAGATCCAGATGGCTCTGGAGGAAAAAATGAGTCTGGTGCTAAGGTACAGCACCGCCCCCCCCTAAAATCCAATTCATGTGCTTGTCTTAGCATCATCTTCCTGATGTTGTAGTCTTATTCGAAAAATGAAGGACAATCATTACTATTGAGCCCATAGAATTTAAAAGTATTCTCCAACAAGTTAAATCCAGTTGATTTGACTGATTGTCAAAAATTAGTTTATACTGTCGATAATAATTTATGCACCCAATATTGATTAATAATTAATTAGTAATAATTTAATTTACACAATATTTTAACAGAACATTTTACTATTATCCTATGTTCTACTCCTCTTATTTCATTTGAATTTCAGAACAGTCTTGTGAGGTAGATGGAGCACATATTATTATTTCTGTTTTACAGATGAGGAGACTGATACTCAGGGTGGTTAAGTGATATGTCCAAGGACATATAGTAAAAATTTAAAAAAAAAATATTTTTGAACCTAGGTCTTCTATCTCCAAATCTAATGATCTTTTTACTGTGTATGTATGTATGTATGTGCGTATGAAATGATGAATATAATGAATTAACTGGTACTACCATAGCTGATTCAGAAAAGTCATAAGAAAATGGTCTAAATCTTAATATCAAAAATTCAGGCAACCCCCCCCCCCCCCCCCCCCCAAATCAGGCCAATTTAGAGGTTCTCAAGGGTGAAGACAATTTGGATGTTGTCTTTGACTCCCAAGAACCTAGCATATAATAGGTACTTACTGTAAGTTTGTTGAATTGAATTGGGAAAATGGGAAAAGTGAGTGGACAAAACTTTGTTAAGTCAATGGAAAGATCCAGGGGAACCTGATGATCAAAGGAGGAGACATAGCATGGAAGCCTTGGAGAACTTCAAATTATATTTTCTAATTTATTCATTAAAGTATAACTGATATTGAAGACTGGTACTAGGGAAACTGTTTTAGTGTACTATATTGACAAAGGGAAATGGAAGGAGAAAATAACTGAACCTCTTATGAAGAAATAGAAAATCAAATAAGAGATGAATTTCCATCCTCCCATAGAAATCTCTTCTATGTAAAGGTATTTTATTTTTTGATCCAAGCCTGATTTCATTAATATAGGGAGCTCTTAATGTAGAAGCTTCCTCTACTGATGCAAACTGGTAACTTACCTACACCTATAGCCTTAGAGAGTTGTCTGGGAAGAACTGAGAAATATGGGTTTTCTCCCTAACATGCTACATCAGAGGTAAGATTTAATTCTAGGTTTTCCTAAATTGAAGTCTCTATCTAGAACATTACACTGCTTGTCTTCTATGGGGAATTCTATGTCCTCTAAAATTAAAAAAATAAAAACAACAAAACAGATACTTGCCCTCACCACAAAAATGCAATAATCTGAGATTTAGTTATTTTTAAAGATTATAATGTAATTTACGTTCAAATATCAATCATTTATCATAATCTGAGAATGATGGTCTTAGCATGTTGGTTTGAATATTTCTTTAGGACTTTTGCATTGAATACTTTCTAACTCTTACAATGTTAAAAAAGGAGCAGTTGATTTAAAAAAAAATTTTTATTAGGTTTGGGTTTTTTTTTTTTTTTGCAAGGCAATGGGGTTAAGTGGCTTGGCAAAGGCTGCACAGCTAGGTAATTATTAAGTGTCTGAGGTGAGATTTGAACTCAGGTACTCCTGACTCCCAGGGCCAGTCTCTATCCACTGCACCACCTAGCTGCCCCCAGAAAGGAGTAGTTTAATATATTTTCAATGTTGTTTAGAATTCTTTTTTTAAGGGCTATTTTTCTTTTCTTTTCTTTTTCTATTACAATAGAGACAATCTTCTTATGGTGTGCATAAATGGGAAATAATTCTAAGAATTCACAGTAGTCTATTGAGATATAAGTAGAAATAATATGGATAGCTAAAGGTTGTTAGGATTATACTGTACTATAATAAATACATTGGAGAAATTAAAAAAGAGAAAGAAAGAGGAAGGGAAGAAGAAAGGAAGGTAGGAGGGGAGGAAGAAAGGAAGGAAGAAAGAAGGAAGAAGAGGAAGAAGGAAAAGAAGGGAGGAAGCAAGGAAGCAAGGAGGCAAGGGCACCTACAGAACTGAAGATGTCTAGAATTAAATTAATAAGCTGAAGAGAATATAGAAATGGAAATCAGGATTTGTGACTTAAATCCAAATAAAGATTAGTTGAAATCTGAAAAAAAGAAAGAATTTAGAGATGAAGGAGTAGGGTAAGTGTGAGTTGACTTCAAGTTCTTGAACTGAAGTCAAGTAAGCAGATGATTAGCTTTATTCCACTTGCCCCAGAGCACCGAACTAGGAGCAATATCAATGGAAGTGGCAATAAGCTAATTTGGGGCTTGATATAGAGAAACTTCCAAATAGTGAGATAGCTGAAAACAGAAAAGGTTTGTCTTGGGTTGTGCGTTCCCCTTCAGCAGCTGTTCTTCAAATAAAGACACAACTTGTTGAGTATGTTTTCAAGAGATTCTTGTACCTACAGGATAGACCGGATGAAATCTGAGGTTACTTCCAATATTAAGACTGAGATTCTGTGGTAATGGATATTATTTCTGCAAAACAGTTTGAATTTGTACACTGTTGTGGAGGTTTTTGTTGCTGTTTTTGCAATGGAAAACAATATAGAAAAACAAAAAGATTAAACTCCACCTAGAATAGAAAGTGAATTTATGGGAAGAAAAAACAATTATAAGTCTTTATTAAGTGAGGGGCATTGCGCTAGGCAGTGAAGATACCAATGGAAAAGCATTACAATGCCTGCTGTCAAGAAACTCACATTCTAAAGAGGAAGGCAATACATATAGGAAATCTTAGTTGCAAGTCAAATGGAAGGGTCCTGTGGTTCCTGGGGTAGAGTGGCAAAGCAGATGGAAATGCATTTTTTTTTTTTTTTTTAGCAAGGCAAACGGGATTAAGTGGCTTGCCCAAGGCCACACAGCTAGGTGATTATTAAGTGTCTGAGACCAGATTTGAACCCAGGTCCTCCTGACTCCAGGGCCGGTGCTTTATCCACTACGCCACCTAGCCGCCCCGGAAATGCATTTTTTAATGCTGTTTCCACCGATAAAAAAAATACATCCATTTCTGATTTTCAGCCATTTGATAGTGCTAGAGATTTGGTTGGCAAAAATGTTCTTTTTCCAGTTGTTAGGAGTTACGGTTGCTGAGAAGACAAGATTTGCAGGTCCCGTTGAAGCAGTTGCCAAGTCACATCAGCATATAGTTTTTCTGGATATGCCCTGGTGGTTGATGTTCTGGAGAATGCTGCTTTTTCCTAGAACTCTTGAACTTAGATTAGCTCTTTAGCATTTTTATCAATAATTTAGATCATGGCACAGATGACTTGCTTATCAAATGTTCAGATTATGTAGCACTAGAAAGGACAATTAACTCAGCTCCTCTTTGATAGTGACTAGTAGTAGTAGTAGTAAGATGTCAGATAGGATTTCTTAAGGCCCTTCATTAAAAGGAAAATTCTCTTTTGGGGCTTTTATCCTAAATAGCCAGGCAAGTCTCAGGACAAAGGGAATTTAAAAGTTTATTTAATACAATTTGTTGGTTGCAACAGATCAGTGGGGATCAGCAATGACTTCAAGATGGAGCCAGCTTTTATTGATCACTTTCATAATGATATAAGGACAATTTAGATAGATCTATGTTGGTAAAAAGGGATAGGTCAATACTTTTCAGTTTCTCTCCAATGTAGCAAGTACACAACAATTTCCAGGCACAAATAGGTAGGAGAATGACTTCCTAGAGATACATATCAGGCAATAAAGCTTCAGGTTGTCTGACTTCTTCCAACATTGATTGACAAGCAGATCTGGGAACTATGGGTCATTGAATCAACCTTTCAATAATTTGATAGGCAAGAGGGTTAGGCTGAATCTAAGGAAATGAAATTCAACAGGGATTGATGTCCAGCACCCAAAATGTCCGACATTCAAAAAATGAACCTCTGCAGTATGGAATGGGAGAGATGTGGTCAGAAAGTAATTTCTCTGGGGGTGGGGGGAGGGAAGTTCTAGTCTAGGTGATTTTGTACACTTCAAACTCAATAGGAGTTGGTAATGTGAGATGTCTATTTAAAAAACCATGCCAATATGGACTTGAGCACCATTAACCCAAGTAGATTTTCCAAGAATAAAACCATGATAGTTCCGCTATGCTCCTAACCTGGTAAGAAGTCATTGGAATATTATGTTTAATTCTGAGACCCCACAGTAGTGCAGCTAGGTAGTACATTGGATTAGAGCACTAGCCCTGGAGTCAGGAGGACCTGAGTTAAAAAAATTGGCTTCAGACATTGCTGTGACCCTGGGCAAGTTATTTAATCTCAATTGCTTCAAAAAAATAAAAGAAGAAAAGAAAACAAAAAGAAAAGAATTGTGGCATAGAGTGCTGAGAGGAAGTCAATCAGGATGATAGAGGACCTTGTATTCAGGTCATGTAGGGATTGGTTGAAGGAATGAAATATATCTAATCTGAAGATGAGAAGATTGTTAAGGGATGTGGAGACTGTTTTCAAGTATCTGAAGGGCTGCTATGTGGAAGATGGATTAGATTTGTTCATTTTAGTCCTAGAATAGAGAAACAGTCCCAGTATATGGGAATTACAAAGAGGCAACTGCTTGATGTTTATAAAGTTGATTAATCATAATGTGAACTATACAAAAATGGAATGTGTTACCCCAGGAGGTAAGACATTCCCTTTCACTGGAAGTTGACTAGAAACCAAAAGTCTGATGATTATTTATTATTTATAGATACATAACAGGCAATAAAACTTCGGATTGTCTGACTTCTCCCTCCAACATTGATTGACAAGCAGATCTGGGAACAATTGGTCATTGAATCAACCTAACTTTCAATCATTTGATAGGCAAGAGGATTAGGTTGAATCTAAGAAATTGAAATTCAACAGGGATTAATGCCCAATACCTGGGTTCAAAAAAATGTAGTGATTCTTTTTTTGATATATGACTTTTTGTGAATGATTACTAAATTTCCCCCAACTCTAAAATTCTGAGATTCTATGATACAACAAAAGAAAATCATACTCATAAGGGTATTTAGTTTTCTTTTTTTACATGACTAAATTTTAAAAGACCTAGCTCAAAACTAAATCATTATAACCAAAGTTTAAATTTGCTATAACTTTATAGAATCTCAATTCTTACATCTTTTTTTTCCAATATCTCTTTTGATAGTCCTAGAAAGAGAAAAAAAATCCATTTTGATCTATTTTAGGGAAAGTGAGGTAGCATTAAGTATTTGATAATTAAGAGTAATGGTAATTTTTCAATTAAGAAAAAATTTTTAAAATATACTAAGGATAATTATAAGATAACTGACTTTACAAACTCCTAAAGTCATCTTTAATCAGAAAATTTTCTTTTACTGAGGAAACAATTGACCCAAATTATGTATTATATTCAAAGTTTTTCTTCTATTTTCTCCTGTTGTTTGTTTTCAATTGGTTAGAGTAGAGAGAACATAGAAAATATTGTGATATACAAATTGAATCAAGTATTATTTTCAATGCATTAAATATGACTATTACTTAAAACAACTCTAGAGCTATAGCTAATTATGTTGCTATCTAATTCCCCTACTAGACTCCATGAGTGGGAAAATGATATCTTACCTAAAAGTTTTCAATCACACACTTTGCTTGTAAAATTAATGGTACCCTTTGAGTTGTGAAAAAATGATTTTTTATATTAAAAATTCATTAAAAAACAAAATAAAAAATAAAAATTCATTAAAAATCATTTCATGTTGATTTTTAAAAGGCATATTAAAATAGAACTAACTACAAGCTCCAGTTCCAAGTTAGCCACAGGAAAGTGACAGTATTTCTGAACTTGAATTCTCTTATCTGTAAAATGAGGGATTTGGATTTGATGATCTCTAAGGTCCCTTCTATTTCTAAAACTGTAACTCTGTGTTCTAATTTTGCTTTACTATTATTTTGACTTTAATACAATCTAGTATACACATAGCTACATTTGATATTCTAATGTGTTGGGTGTTATTTATGGCCAGCTGTAAAAAATTCTGATCGTCTTTTATTATATATTTTAGCATAATGGTGATTCATCTGAGGAAGGTGATGGTGAAAGCTCAGAAGAAGAGGAAGAGGAAGAGGTGGGTAATTTCTGTGGTCAATGTCAAAACAAACAGAACAGCATAAAAATGAACAAGAAACTAGAGATGCTATACTCACCAAATGGCCATTTCCAGGATTACTTGCTGCCTACTACTTTCTATTTTGGAGAGCACTGATGTTAGGTAACTCCTTCCTAATTCAGCTAAAAATTGAAACAATTTCCCAGACGTGGCCATAACTTTCCAGTTAAAGTTACCTGGGATTATTATACTTCTTCCGAAGTATTTCCACTTTTGAGGTAGGGTTAAAATATGAGAAAGCAACTGAAAATCTATAATTAGATAAGTAGGACTTGCTGATAGAAGTTGAGTAAATGATAATCTCAGTAATGTTGGAGTGGTAAATATTCAATGACTGAACTTTAAAATTCCCAAAATCTCCTCCACCCATGCCTCATGGTGACATGACAGTAACTTGGGATTTCAGAAGATCAAACATCTAGAGCTGGAAAGGAACCCAATTGCCATCTTGTCCAACTTTCACCTTTTAGGGAGGAAGAATTTAACCCAGACTCTCTGGCTCCACAGCAGTGTGCCAACCACTGTCCTATGCTAAAAGGCTATACTTATAGTCTTCAAGCTCTGGGAAGTTGTAGTAATGATGTTGCTAAAGATTTGAGTTTCCTTCCCAGAGGAAGGCTGAGACATTTTTTCCAAGAGTCATCAACTGAATATAGACAGGTTCATCACTAACAGGCTAGAAATTTGATGATAAATTTTTTTAGCATCTTTAATGGACACCCATTAAGCAAAGAAAAAATATAAATGACCTCAGTCCTATACGCCTCACTTTAAGCTTGGGCAGTAACTATGGCAGATTGACCATAAATGAACTAAACAATAGTAACAAACGCCATGTCTTTAAAACATCTCTAATATAAACTTAGTTGTTGATATTCAAAATGTAAGATATTTGCCAAATGATCAGAGAGGGGACATGGATCTGGAGGAAAGAAATCATATTAAATGTTATGTATTTGTCATAAACAAAGCTCAAAACCAGAAGGAATGTGCAGCTAAATTGAAGACTGGTTCACAGATTTTTAGTAGGCAAAACAAGGGAGTTGATAGTTTGTTTCATTATATTACTTAAGGCGAAAAAAGGGAGGGGGGCATTATCTTGTAATGTTCACAGTATTTTCAAAAGGATCATTATGAAAATAAATGCAGCCTAGCTATTAATATATATAATATTGGGAGATCTTACTTAATAAGACCCTCCAAATCAATCAATAAACATTTAATTCTCAGTGACTTCAAAGTGTGTAATACCACTACTGAGATATAGTTCCTTATTCCAAATCACAATAACATGATACCATATTTGTGGTAATACAGGTGGGGGTTCTAGTCACAAAATTGGGTATAAAGCCTCATTCGGTGTCATTCTTGAGGTCTCATACCTCTCAACTTAGTTTGTGAGACACCCTGGTTTAGCTCACCCTACCAAATTGTGTTCATATTAGTAGATTTAATCCTAGAGATAGAACATCCCCAAGTGGTTACATTCATACACCCTCCTAAGGAGTCCTAGGAGAATCATGTTGAGAAGCATGCTTCCTTCCCCACCACTTTAGATCTTGAGACTTCAACCATTATGCTTTATCATACACATTTAACCTCTCACAAGACAATGCTCCACATGATTTAATGTTTCTATAGCCAATGATTCAAAATAATGGCACTTTTATGTTTTAAAAAATGATTTATTTAATAAGGCTAAATAAATATTATAGATAACTAATGTATTAAACCAAATATATCACAAGATACATATAAAAGCTATAGTGAAGAATGGCTATATACCTATGGAAACTTGACAGGGAAACAAATAAAGGATGAAAATTTAGATTAAGCCCTAACTGCAAGATTCCTGACTGGATGTTGATCCTAACCACTTTTTAACCAGAAAAATATTTTTATAGTCTTTTTTCAATTAATCAGTACTCTTTTTTTTTTTAAAGTCCTTTAGAAAAATGTTAGCTCAAAATGGGAAACTCGGCTCTCATTACATCGAAGAACTGTTAATATCATCAAATTGGTTAGGTTTGTTCTCTATAGGGCAGCCCAGAGGGCAATGCCCTTACTCAGATGCTACATTGTCCAATCAGAGTAGAGCTCCAGGCAGTAGAATTAGGGCTATTTACAACTCCCTAGCATCTGTCAAACCCCTTCTGCATTTCTTCCTCAAGCCAGAGAAGGCAGCGGAGATCAATAAACCTTTATGGAAGGGTTTACCTACCTTAAACTCTAGGTGGCACTAAAGGGTAACAACTGGACCTGATCTTGACCAATGACATTGGTTCTCTCTGACCAATCAGTAATTGCTCCCTCCGTTAATGGTTTCTAATGGCCATAGCTCCAATAGAGCAATTTCCCATCCCCTCCCCGCCTTCAACTCCTCTCAGGCACCTCCTCTTCTGATATGATGCCTCTAGAACATCTATTCAGTAGTCTATATCAACCTTATTTTCAGTGATTTGCCTTTTCCTTTAAAAAAGACCTAAATTTCCCCTGTGAAATCCTTTTTTTACACCTTTTAACCACTTTAGTTTTCAAATACTCATATGATTTCCCATTTTCTTAATTTTATTTTCTACAGTCACAGCATGTATATGGAAATTAGACATCAGGTCACATATTTCAAAACTTTGAAGTTTTCAACACAGGAGACTCTGTGGTACTTTTTTTTTGGGCAAGGCGATGGGGTTAAGTGGCTTGCCCAAGGCTACACAGCTAGGTAATCATTAAGTGTCTATGGCCAGATTTGAACTCAGGTCCTCCTGACTCCAGGGCTGGTGCTCTATCCACTGCCCCACCTAGCTGCCCCTTGTGGTACTCTTAAAACTGTTTCTTTACACTGTCGTTTCTCTAGTTTTTAAAAATAAATTTTAAAATAGATTTTTCCCCACTTCTTTATAAAGCTCAATTATTCCCATAGGTTTGAGACATGATTCCACCTTGTTTTAAAAAGATTTGAATCTCAAAACTATACTCCAGATCACTTTCTTTCCAAAAATGTCCTAAATCCCATTTGGAAGCAATTTCCACATGCACATAATTTAATAGTTTATATAAAAGAAAGTTTATTTTCTATTTATAGTAGATTTCAAAATGTTCATCTGTACTTTGACAGTAAGTATAAATCTTTATACAAAACTCTTTTTTCTGTCCTTTTCTTTTTCAACTCTATCCACTAAGCCACTTAGCTGCCTGAATATAAGTATTCTTTATAGAATGGCCATTGATCACCAAAATATAAGGATAAGCATTTGATTTCATGAAAACAATGTGGTAATAATTGTAAGAACTACAACTATAGTGATCCTTGGTTCTATCTTAAGATTGACATCTTCAGTACTATAATTACCTCCAAACTACCTAAATACAAAAACCAATTCCATATCTCAAAAATGCCACTCACTCAACTATTTGATTTTTATTATATTTCAATTCTTCCTAGTTTCATAATTATAGAATTCCATACATTTCATCATTTTTCTTATGACAAAGACCTGGCCATGTGATTCTGTACTCAAAGAGTTATTGTGAGATAAATGTTTTCAGAAACTTCATGTTTTATAAAAGTGTCAGCTAAGTTCTCTGGGAAGTCTTTAAATTTAAAAGGATCTATTGGAGAAAACTTCCTAAATGTGATATAGTCAATTCATCTAGATCTAAATCTAGAGCCATCTAAGTTAAAGAGCTTCCCTATCAACAGCAAATACTTACTCGGAATTCGTATTTTATGCAATTTTCAACAAGAAATTTAAGACATTGATTGAAGAGACCCCATAACATCCCATACACATTGCATTGAGAATGAATTGAATTCCTCAGTTCTTAGATGTATAAAATATAGGTATTTTCTGGAAAGAAATAGATTTTGAGCTGAGTATAAAAGGAGAGGAACTCAGTAGAACTAAGGGAGAGAGAAGGGAATGGGAAGACATTATGGATAAAGGATGCTAGATATAAAGCTCAGCTCCCTATTAGTTTGTGGCAAAATCTGAAGCTTAGTTCACTCTTTATTGGCTAAAACAAAATGTTTGGTATGAACTTTCCTACCAGGAGACTTCAAATGAAGAAGAGGAGACTGAGTCTAATGGAAGTGAAGAATCTACCACTCCATCTGCTACTACACCTGGATATGGCGAAGAGAATACCACTGCAAGAGGGGATGTGGGTTTAGCAGCAGTTCAAATTCCAAAGAAGGTGATAATCACATTTTCCCCAAAATTAACATGACCTTGCTATCCCTCTTCCATGAAATATTCCATTTCTTCTATCATCTTTAGAGACATTAACACTTCTAGCTAGAATGCTTGAATAACTAGATAGCTGAATATTTTAGTTAACTAAAAATGTATTAGTTGGTTGGATTTGTGGCATTATCAATAGATACCAACTGCGCTAGTAAGCTCCATACATACTCCATCCTATGTGGCTCTTGTCCATGTCCTCCCATCAATCTAGTTAATTAATGAGGTGTTAGCCATAGAGCCCCCATCATTCAAACTCTTCCCTATAAATAATATAGTTGTCTTTTCTGCCTTATTGAGTCAAACTTTTTGGCCAGAATTGAATCTTTCTTAGTCGATTGGCCAACATTCTGATTCCCACTTATTATTCAGTACTAATGATATAGACACAAGATTGCAGATGTAGAGCCAGAAGGAGCATTAGATTATGAAAACATTAAGTTAGGAAGTTAAGTGATTTGCCCAATGTCTCACAGATAGTAAAAAATGAGAGGTGAGATTTAAATCTAGGTCTCCTGACTTCAGAGCCTTTTATTTCTCTTTTTATTTAGGAGATACACATATACACAAACACACAGAGGAAGAAAAAGATGAATAAAAGCAAACTCCTGCTCTTGAGGACTCACAATTTAATAGGTTTAAATAATGAAGAATAAAAGACCACAAAAATGTATTACAAGGCAGAGGGCCTGGGTAGCAGAATACTAGTTCTACTTTCTCTGTTTGTTTTTACAAGGTGATGGGGTTAAGTGACTTGCCCAAGGTCAGGAAGCTAAGCAATTATTAAATGTCTGAAATCAGATTTGAATTCAGGTCCTCCTGACTCCAGGGCCAGTGTTCGAACCACCATTCTACCTAGCTGGCTACTTCTTAATGGTTCTTGGTCTCATTTTTAAGGATATAACATGATTTCTATGATTACTTCAGACTCTGGGGACCAGGAAAGATTTCATGGATAAAGTAACATTTAAGCTGAATTTTAAAGGAACTATTGAAGGTAGAGTCTAGAGAGAAGGCATGACAGGAAATCATAAGGTGGTTATAACAAATAATTTTTCTGGAAGGTAGTTTTTTCAAAATTCATAATAATGGTTTCTTTCTTCTTCAAGTAGAATACGGAGGGGGGGTGGAAATCAAGAATTAGGGAAAGATTTTATATCTATCTATCTAGATGGATGGATAGATTATATATTGATATATACATATGGATGTAATTATATAGATATAGATAATCCCAACTTTTGATTTCATTGCTGTGGGGTAGTCATTCTCAAACTTTCTGGTCTCAGAATTCCTTTGCACCTTTAAAGATGAATGAAAACTGCAAAGTCCCTTTGTTTATAGAGTGTATATCTGATTGACATTTATCATATTAGAAATTAAAATGGATAATTTTAAAGTTATCCATCCATTTAAAATAATAAATATGTTAATATAAATAACATTTTTATTTAAAAGACATTATATTTTCAAAAAACTTAATGAGAGTAGTGGCATTGCTTTACTTTTTCCCCCACATTTCTTTAATGGGTACTAATAGGAGATAACTGAATTCTCATATCTGCTATTGCATTTATCTATTGCAATGTATTGTTTTGAATTGAAATATGTGAAAAAAAATTCAAGTTCCCACAGATATGTAATTAAAAAGGAAGGAGGTTTTTTAAAATAGGGAAAATGATGTCTTATTATTTTTGCAAAATTAGTTTTGACCCTGAAGACCCCCAAAAGGATTGCAGGGAACCCAAAGATCTGCAGATCCCACTTTAATAACCAATGATATAGGGAATTTCCAGGGCCTATATGGACAACCCATATTCTTAACAAATGGCAAGGAACACTGAAAAGTTGGGTACAGAGTCATACAACTAGTATGTATGTCAGAATCTTCCCAACTCTGGAGACTCATTCATCTACTATCTCTCAAAAAGGCTGGATATTTCTGTCACTAGGCAGACTGGCAACAAGCATTTATCAATACTAACTTCTGTGTGCTGGGCTGGGGACTATAAAGAAAGGCAAAAATATTCCTTTTGTTCAAGGAGCTTACATTATAATGGGGGAGATAACTTGCAAATGACTAAGTACATTGGAGGCTAGAGAAAGCCACTGGGGGAGCCTGAGTTGTTTTGAAGAAAACTAGAGAAGTATGGCAGTGGAGATGAAGGAGAGAATTCCAGACATGCATGGGACCATTAGGAGAACTGCAAAGAAACTGGTGGGGCTAGATCTTAGCTGGAGAATTATAGAAGGAAATAAAGTGTAAGAAGACTGGAAAATGAGGAAAGAGCAAAGTTAGGAAGAGTTTCATGTACCAAACAAAAGAGTTTATATTTGATCTTGGAAGTATAAGGGAAACATTAGAACCCTTAAAGCAGAGTGTGGTTAAGAGGGATCTAGGTGGTAGAGTGATTCGAGCACTGGGCTCTGGAATCAGGAAGATATGAGTCCAAATCTGGTCTCAGACACTTACTAGCTGAGTGAGCTGGGCAAGTCACTTAACCCCAATAGGCTCCCACCAAAAAAAAATCATTATGGGAGTTTAGAGGATAAAGACTAAGACTGAGGATCTCTGGAATTGCTGTTCAATTCATGGAATTACTATTTTACCACACACCACACACACACAGACACACACACACACACACACACACACACACACAGACACACACACACACAGACACACACACACACACACACACACACACACACACACACACATATACGGGGTATGGGGGGGAGAGAGAGAGAGAGAGAGAGAGAGAGAGAGAGAGAGAGACTGGGGCGGCACAGAGACAGCAGAGACAGAGAGAGAAATTTAGAGAATTTTGTTGTAGCAAGGTGCTTCTGGACTTTGGCAGATTTAAATTCAAGGCCTGATTCTGCTTCTGTGACTGAGCAAGTCACCTAACTTCTCAAAGCAGCTCTAAGAAAGTAAGTTACAGAGAACTTCGGTGGAGGAAATTTCTTTATCAGGATTTTCTGATACTAAAGAAATGATAGATTCTGATTAAAATATCAGCTTTCATACCACAGTAAATCAATTCACCTCTCTAACTGAAAAAGAAGGTCATTCAACCTCTTCATCATCCCAACCTGTATCTTCATTCCTAAGATTTTAATTTAACATCCAATTAGAAGATTATTAAAAAGCAAAATAGAGAGAACTCCCATGGATGGTATACTATGATTCCTATAAAATTCAGGATCCTTAATACCATTAAAAACTTTTCCTTATTCTAGAAATGATCCTATCAAAGAGAGGGACTGCTAGATAAACACTTCTTTTTCCTGATTGTTCTGAATCTTTTCCTATCTAGAGATCTTTTGTTTTTGTTTTTTTTTTAGGTTTTTGCAAGGCAAATGGGGTTAAGTGGCTTGCCCAAGGCCACACAGCTAGGTTAATTATTAAGTGTCTGAGACTGGATTTGAACCCAGGTCCTCCTGACTCCAAGGCCGGTGCTTTATCCACTACGCCACCTAGCCGCCCCTTAGAGATCTTTTGGAAGCTAAAGTTGTCTAATTCAAGATGAAGTTTGTATTAGTGTAGCTCACACAAAAGTGCACTGAAAAGACAGAAATATTCTTAGTTGTTTTAAATAGAAATTTAACTGAATACTTTCAAAAATATTCATTATAGGAAGAAACAAGTAAAAATAATAAAGCTACAAAAAAGGAAGAGAGTGAAGAAGAGGAGGAGGAGGAGGAAGAAGAAGGAAATGAAGAAAGTGAAGCTGAAGTAGATGAAAATAAGGAAGGAGGCAATGGCACCAACCATGAAAATGCTGAAGGAGATCATGGAAATGGGAGCAGTGGGAAACAGGAGGAAGAAGAGGAAGAGGAAGTAGAAAATGGCACTGAAGCCACAGAAGATGAAGAAGGGGTCAGCAACAGCACTGAAGTGACAACCTTGCTGATTGGTATCTATGAGTCTACTACCCTTTCAAATGGGAACTATGAAGTTACTTCTCCTCCATATGAGGAAAATACCAGCAATCTCTATGATGGTGGCTATGAAGAACCAGTCACCAATGAATATGATAATGGGTATGAAGGCTATGAAAATGAGAATACAGAACCTCGTGGTGACAATTACAGAGCCTATGAGGATGAATACAGCTACTACAAAGGGCATGCATATAATGGCTATGGAGGCCAAGATTACTACTATCATCAGTAAAGAGAGAAAATGGTTCTTATTACTACTAATGGTTTACTTGGTCATTGTTTTTTACAAGTTGAACTCAGGAAGATGCAATATAAGAAATCCACAGTATTATATGGAGAGGCACTGCTGCTTTAAAACTTACTTTTTTTTTTTGTTTTGGTTTTTGCAAGGCATTGGGGTTAAGTGGCTTGCCCAAGGTCACACAGCTAAGGAATTATTAAGTGTCTGAGACCAGATTTGAACTCATCCTGGCTCCAGGGTTAGTGCTCTATCCACTGCACCACCTAGCTGCCCCTTGCTTTAAAACTTTCTTTGGCCAGTTGGTCAAATTTTCAACTAGCTGAATTCCTAGTATTTATCTGGGGGTATAATGAAAACCCTTGCAAATCAGCACCTCTTCTTTACTAACAGGAATGGTCTTTAGGAATTATAACAATCCTGGAGAATGTTTTGGGGCTGCTGCACCAATGCCCCTTTACAACAAAGAAACAATAAATATTTTTAATGTCTAGTATTATTATGAAATTTAAAAACATGGTGCTGTTTCAGATTATGCCATCTCACAATGCTGTGGACACTATACAATAAATATATATTGACTTTTATAACATTGCCTATCAAGCACTGCTCAAGTGGAGTTATGGCCATGAATCTTTTGTACACCATTTATAATCTATTGTTTGTATTAAAATCAAATGCAACTAACAAAGCATGCTGGAATTTCAAAGAAATGTGGTTAACATTTAACAATTAAACTTTTACTGTATTTAAGAATTTGTTTGGTGAGATTAATCCAGCTTCTAAGTGCAATCAATCAATCAACCAGTATTTCATTAGGGACTTATCATCTCTTATGTGCTTTGTGTTAGGGATATGAATAGAATGAGGCAGTCCCCTGACCTCAGGGAGTTTCTTTTCTATTTCCATGACCAAATCCAGGTTATGTAGGAAAAGAATAATCAGTGATTTGGCAAAAAGTAATTAACAATCGGGAGACTAAGGAACAATCTCTCGACAAAGGCAACAGGAGGTCAGTCTTGAAGAGACTGGGAGTAGGCGGGGTTCCAAGAAAAGGAGATGAAGAGGAAGAATACTCTAAGGGGACAATGTGGAAAAAAGGTGTTAATCTAGGAGATGGAAAGCTGGAGCAGAGAATTCATTAAAAGCAATGAATGTAAAAGCTTGAAGTATTGGTTGAAGGTTTATGGTAAGAGACTTTAAGTGCCAAAAAAAGTTTGTATTATACCTAAGAGACAACAGGGAACAACAATGAACATGGAAGCTCCTGTTACTGGTGCTTTTGTTGGTGCTGGTTATCTTATTACTTCAGTGACTTCTGGTTATTTCTTAGCTGTATCTCTCCTGGTGCCAGGTGAATGGACTCAATATCTGGTCCTAGAATGACAGCTGTGGCCACAATGCTTCCTTGGTGTTGCCCCCATTTTGAATTCAGTACTTTTTTCTTGCTACAAGGTGATCTTTCCTTTGTCACTCTCCTACTAAGCTAAAACCATTTGAAAATTTGTGGAGGAGTACTCTATAGGATTAGACACGTTTCTTATTTAAGTGAACTTATCTTTGCAAAATAAAATGTTTGATGAAATGTTTTAGAACATGAGAACCAGTAGGATTGATATTGTCTATTTAAAATGCATCACGTGAATTGATTTAGACAAGATAGTGCCCTGTAAACTTCCTCTCTTGGTCATGAGTTGTCAATATAGATTGACTTACTTTTGCTCTTCCAACTCTGTCTATTTCTACTAAAATAGTTTTCAAAGAAACCATTGCCTCATAGCTTTAAGCTAAAACCTTGAAGGACTATATTAAACACTAGACTTTTATATTATAATGCTAGTATACTGCTAGTCACCAATTAAATAGAAAAAAATATGACAACCTCCTTAAATGAAACATTTTACTTGCAAGCAAAGGAATGAAGAATAGAAATACTGGAGGTTCCACTAGCCTCACAATTGTGCAAATCATTACCAAAATCACCAGGAGGATATTTGGACTGACTCAAAAAAAAAAAAAAGATTAAGTCTCCTTGCTTTTTATTTTAAGTAATTATTTGAGGGCTAAATGGAATGCTGTCAAGTGACTAAAATAGCTCCCTTAAACAAGAACATGTCAAGGTTCTCAGAAGGAACTGTTGTCAGTTCTATAAAAACTTCCTCACTTTTTAACCATAGACTCAAACAGTAAATATCAATGGATAGAAAAAAAAATCAAGGAAAAAACAGTGCTTTTCATGTTATTTTTTTCTGCAAGGCAATGGGGCTAAGTGGTTTGCCCAAGGCCACACAACTGGTAATTATTTATCTGAGGCCAGATTTGAACTCAGGTCCTCCTGACTCCAAGGATGGTGCTCTATCCACTTTGCCACTTAGCTGCTCCCTGCTTTCTATTTAAAAAAAAAAAAAGAACTGTTGGATTAAGACAGTCATCGATAATTCTGATCAAAATTCTAGCAATGTTGAAGAAAAAGTAAGCATTTTTTCCAGAATTATCTATTTACAGTAATTTGCAGTACCCTCAATTGTTCATATTCCCACCCTAAGTGTAACTGAGTCAACTTTCTTTTTTTTTGTTTTTGTTTTTTGCCAGGCAGTGGGGTTGACTTTCCTAAGGTCACATAGCTAAGTAATTATTGCCTGAGGCTAAGATTTGAACTCAGGTCCTCCTAACTCCAGGGCAGGTGCTTGAATCACTGAGTCACCTAGCTGCCCTGAGTTAACTTTCAAAACATCTCTCCTATTTATCTCTTCTCTCCATTTACACAGACATCCCCAAAGTTTAGGCATCATCACTTTCTCTTAGGACTATTACAATAGACTCCTTTCACCTCCTTTTTCTCTTTCATTTAAGTTTATTCTTGATTAAAAAAAAAGCTTTCTGATAATTGGAGTTATCCATAGGGGCAATGGACTACTTTGAATGTTAGTAAGTTCTCTCTTCATTGGAGGTCCTCCAATGGTCACTGCACCTAAGGAGAGACTACAGAACCATATTTTGGCCATATGCTACTGTGGTTTCCTTTCCAGACATCCATTAGAAGAGATGGTCATTAAAGGTTCTCTCCAACACTAAAATCTGTGATTCACATGATACCATTTGTTACAAGAACCCAAACTAACTCTTCTTTATTCTTTGTGCTTCAAACTTTTAAAAAATTTTATTTTAATTTTTTGTTACTTTTTAATTTCCTACCCTTAATGGGTAAATTAATCCTATTAACATTCAAACTTATAATTACTAGCTGTACATTTCCCTTCATCCTATTTTTCCTCAGTTTATTCTTTTCTTTTTATCTTTACCATCCTCAAACTCTAATGCCTTCCTAATCCATACCCATTCTGAGAATCCTTCCCTTATCCTCTCCCCTTATCCTCCTATTCCTTAATTTACCTACCCTCCTAAGAACCCTTCATTTATCCTCCAATTTCTTTGTAAGTTAAGACTTTATCTTTTTTAATCCAGTTCTAATAAGAACAAAGTTCTAGCACTAGCACTCCAAACCTGTCCTGCCTCCACTGTAGCAGTTCTTCCCTCCATACATACTTTGTTTGAGATAATTGCTCCATTTTACCTTTCCCCACCCAATTTTATTTTTTAAGACCATCCCATCAAACACAGCCTTTCATGCATCATATCCCAAGTCTTCAAACTCTACTCTACCCTCTCAGAGTACCCAAGTAATAACATTCTTAAGAGTTACAGTAAATAATTTCCCATATAAGAAGTAAATAGTTTGACCTTATTAAATTTGTTATAATTGATTCTTAATCTTAACCTTCTTATGTTTCTCCTGATTCTTAAGGTCAAATTTTCTGATCAAATTTTCTGGGTTTTTTTTTTTCTCACAAACAGCTGAAAGTCCTAAAATTCATTAAATATTTATTTCTTAACATGCAAAATTACATTCAGCATTGCTGGGTAAATTATTCTTGGTTGCAAACCTACTGTCTTTGCTCTTTGGGATATTCTGTTTCACGCCCTTTTGTCTTTTAATGTAGAAGCTGCTAAATCTAGTGTTATCCTGACTATAGATCCACAGTATTTAAATGTTCTTTTTTTTTTTCTAGCTGCTTGTAGTATTTTCTTCTTGGCCTGGGAGTTCTTAGCTATAATATTCCTGAGATTTTTCATTTTAGAATCTCTTTCAGGTGATCAGTAGGGTTTTTTTTTCAGTTTCTATTTTACTTTCTAGTTCTAAAACATTTGAATTGGCAATTTTTCTTAATAATTTTTTGCAGTATAGTGTCTAGACTCTTCTTTGACCATAACTTTTGAATAGTCTAACAATTCTTACATTGTGTCTTCAATCTGTTTTCCAAAGCAGCTTTTTTTTTGTAATAATATATTTCACATTCTCTCCAATTTTTCCTTTTGATTTTATTTTTATTATTTCTTGGTGTCTTATGAAATCATTAACTTCCCCCTGCTCACTTCTAATTTTTCACCTGCTCCAACTTTTAGCTTCAATGAGGTAAAGCACTATTGTGTTTCTTTTGCTCTCATCCATTTAATAGCCTATCAGCTTTAGAAATAGTTATTTCATTCCTTTCTTGGGGATGAAAAACCAGAATGTATGTTGGCATCATTTTTTTTAGATTTTTTTTTTCAAGGCAATGGGGTTAAGTGGCTTGCCCAAGGCCACACAGCTAGGTAATTATTAAGTGTCTGAGGTTGGATTTGAACCCAGGTACTCCTGACTCCAAGGCCGGTGCTCTATTCACTGAGCCACCTAGCTGCCCCTTACTTCTAATTTTTAAGGAGATACTTTCTCACATAAGTTTTGGGTCTCTTTTTTTTCCAATTGCTTGATTTTTTCATAATTTTCTTACATTATTCTCCCCGCCCCCTCATTTTTTGCTCGACCTCTCTTAATAAACTCTGCCAAAAACACCTTTTGGGCTTTTGACCATTTTTTTTCCTTTGAAGTAGAAGTAGCTACTTAGCTTCACCATCTACTTCAGAATCCAGGTCTTCTTTTATTATCATTGTAACTACCTTTTTTTCTTGCTTATTAATTTTTAGTGGCTCATTTCTTGGTTAATAACTTATATAAGAACTGTGTTCTAGTCCTGAGGTTGGGGGATAATGTTTCAGGCTGTTTGCTGATCTGTATCTCAGGGCCAGACCTCAGTTACTCCTCTCTATCCTGTGCCACCAATAGGACCCCACACCACAAATGTTTTTACTCCCTGTGGTTCTCATCTCATTTCTTTGTCCTGGAACCAAACCAGAGACTTTGCTCTCTTGCGAGTGCCCATTGCCGGTAGTGCCCATCTTTCCACAATTACACTCAACAGCATGTGCTAGCTTCTCCTCGCCCACAGTTACAACCCGGGACTACGTCTAGTCAGTGTACCTGGTCCACTGGTCAGTGCACCTGGGTCCACAACTGGTCTGTGCCCCTAGGACCACATCTACCCAGCAACAACAGAGGGCTCTTCCCCTGATCATCCATCTGCACCCCATGCTGTCTGTGGGGTTCCTGAGACTGCTTCTGACAGAGCTGCCCCCCAGGGATTGTTATTTGTTTATTCCATAGGAGTCCTGGTGCTATTGGGTCATTCCAAATGTCTTCTCAAGTTGCCTTAGGCAGACAGCTGCTTCACCCCAACTTTCAATTGTTTCTGTCACTCGAAGTTCACTTTGAGACATTATTTTAAATTCTTTATGGGGAAATTTGGTAGAACCAGATGGTTTCCTGCCTTATTCTGCCATCTTCTCAGAATCCTCTCCCACAATGGACTCCTAATTAATCCCTCAGCCTCCAGTCTCTCCCCTCACCTTTAACACTATTACTAAAGTTATATTTCTAAAGCATATTTAACCTACTCAATAAATTCCAATTTCCAAAAACAGCCTTCCCCTTCATTCATATGTCTTTCTTTGTCATGAGAGAATAGAATGTGTACATATCAATGAATAGGACCGAGAAAGGAGAGAAGGGGTGAAGAAAAATCCCACAAGCTTCTTTGGGGATATTGGAGGAGAGGGAGTGTTAACAGTTGGGGAAAATGATACAAGCCTTAACCTAAGTGTTGGCAAGTAGAGGCAAAATTTTGAGTTTGGTGAATGACTAGTGGAACGAAATGTCAGGAACTCGATTTGTGAAAGGAAATAATATGAAATAAATCTGAAAAAAGAAATAATATGAAATAAATATGAAAAAATCTGAATCATTGCAAAGAGGCTTAAAAACCAGATTAAGTAATTCATAACTTAGTCATAGTGGCAAAAATAGAATCACCAGTGGATTTTAGGTAGGGGTAACATACTCAGAATGCCATATTAGTACCATTGTGGGGACAGCTGTGTGAATGATGGATTAGAAAGGAGAGAGACTGGAAGCAGATAGACTATCTAAGGGACTATTGCAATAGTCTCAGTGAGTAATGAGAAGGGCCTGGTGGTGGCCATGGAAGGAATGAAGATGAATAGGAGATAAATCAAAGCAAGCCTCAAATAGTACATTTTGTATCTGGGGCAAAAGCACTAAAGGTGCCTTCAGCTGGGGATGAGTAGACAGGTACCAGTAAATTAATGAGGATGACAGGAAGGAACTCACAAGTAGGGATTGTCTGGTCCAATAGGATTCATTTAACACATATCAAGTGCATGTTTTATGCAAGATAGTATGCTAAGAGGGGAGGCTAGGTGGTGCAGTGGATAGAGCACCAGCTCTGGAGTCAGAAGTACCTGAGTACAAATCTGGCCTCAGACACTTAATAATTACCTAGCTGTGTGGCCTTGGGCAAGCCACTTAACCCCATTTGCCTTGCAAAAAACAAAAAAAAAGATAGTATGCTAAGTGTGGAAATATAAGGACAAAAGAAAAATGTCCCTGTCTTCAAGAAGCCTACTACATTCTACTGAAGTGAAATATATATATAAGCATAAAGATGATTAACCAGGGGTGAAGCAAGCACTATTCACTAGGGGATTGACATATACTTCCTGTAGAAAGTGGTGATGAGCTTAGTCTCAGAGGAGCCTAAGGATTCCAAGAGGAAGAAGTGAAGAAGATAGAAATAAAATATGGCAATCTATCTGAAACTACAGAAGACAGAGATGAAATGCTGAATTATGAAACAGCAAATAGGCCCAGTTTGGCTAGAAGATAGAATTCAAGAAAGGGAGTGATATAAAATGATCTTGGAAAGATAATCAGGAGCTAAATTTTGAAAGGCTTTAAAATAAAAAATTAAGAAATTTGTATTTTAAGTCTGAGGTAATAGAGAGCCATTCCAGTCCCTTAATCAGAGGAGCAAAATGACCAAGTATGTTTTAGGAAGACTATCTAGAAAGTTGTATGTGAGATAGACTAAAGAGAATGGATCCTAGAATGTAAATATTCAATTACAGTACTGTTTCAATAACCCAGACTAATTTAGTCTGATTGCTGTGTGTGAAGAAAGTGAGATGTATACTGTATGAGAGATGTTGTCATGATATGACAAGTGGATTTGGGGACTAAAGAGTATAATTCTAAGGTTGTCAATCTGGGTGACTGTAAAAATGATAGCACATCCATAGACATAGGGAAGTTTGCAGAAGGGCAAGTTTGAGAAGATAATGGCAAGTTCCATTTGGAACATGTTGGCTTCAAAAAAAAGTATATGATTTGCAGACCACTAAAACTTTCCAATCTTTGTAGATTTGGAACCGATGAGTATATCAGTCAATAAATAATCATTCATTCAGAACAAACTATGGCTTACATATTATGTTAAGCATTGATGTCCAAAGAAAAACAAAAGTCACCATCCTTTCTTCAAGAAACTCACACTCAAATGGGGAAGGAAGCATATAGATAACCATGTACATACAGGATTTTTGCAGAATAGACAGAAAGCAATGGCAGAGGGAAATAAATAGCAGCTGAGGAATCAGGAAAAAAAAAAAAACCTCCTAAAGAAGATGAGCTTTCAGCTGAGTCTTAAAGAAAGTCACAGAAACTACTAAGGGGAATGGAGAAAGCAGAGTACCCCAGACCTGAGGGACAGCCAGTGAATAATCTGGACAATCTGGATAATCTGCATAATTGAATGTTATCTGTGAGGAATAGCAAGCTGACCAGTCCAGCTAGATCATAGGGTGTGAAGTGGAGAAAAGGAGGCAGCAGACAGATTAATGTTCAGTCTGAGAGGCAAGAGGGAGTCATTGATTTTGATTTAGTAGGAAAGTAAAATGTTTGAATGTGATTAAGGAAAATCCCTTTTGGTACAGTGTGTAGGATGGACTATAATGGAGAGAGATTGGAGGCAGGGAGACCAGTTTGGAGATTTTTGCAATAATCTAACTCAAGAAATTATGGAAAGCTGGTTCTATGTTAGAACCCTAAGGAATCTAGATTCTTCAGACACACTTCACTAAACCTCTAGAAATGAACCAGAATAGGCAATGAAAAAGAAAACAATTTTAAAATTCTTCTAGGGGCGGCTAGGTGGTACAGTGGATAAAGCACAGGTCCTGGAGTCAGGAGTACCTGGGTTCAAATCCGGTCTCAGACACTTAATAATGACCTAGCTGTGTGGCCTTGGGCAAGCCACTCCCCGTTTGCCTTGCAAAAACCTAAAAAAATTCTTCTATCCAATCAAGGGCTATATCTGAAGAATCCTGCAGAAGTGTGTAAAAGAGAAAAACTAGGATGAATAAAAGCTAAAGTATGAAATGACCTTGTGGCAGAAGGAGGCAAGGACATATCAGAACTCAGAACAGAGTGACCAAGGGACAAGAGATAGTGTCAAGCCAGCACTGGGGCAGCAAGTTGGCATTCTGCCATACTGGGCCCAGACTAAAGCAAAAGACAAGAGCAAAGGATTGCCTCAAAAGATGGTACCACCTAGTCTAGCAGAACCAACCTATATCCCTATGAAGTACAGGAATGCAACAGTCACACTCAAACACACAAGCACAAAGAATGTGATATAGAAATAAATTAAATTCAATAAAGAAACAGGTAGGATCTGAGAGAAGGATATATAAGAGAGAGGACAGGAAGGGTGATGGGGTGTTCACAAGCAAAACAGATTTCAGTGTTGGAGAAGGAATGGGAAGGTATGATTAAAATAAAAGACAGAAAGAGTAGCAAGTACTTCAATCTAGTAAATGAGATTAGAGACATGAGTTAACAGAAGAAAACAGCAAAGCACAATGAAGAAAAAGTTTGGGTTGAGAAAAGTCCAAGAAGTAAACACAGAAGAAAAGAGTTAACTCCAGAAGAACAAAGGCCCAGCCACAAGGACTTACAGGACTTCCTAGAAAAAAAGTTAAACAAGATTCAAAATGGAATAATTAGGGGAATATAAATAGAAAGGAAATGTAATCCCTTAGAAGAAAGAGGGATAAATATTTACTGAAATCACTAAAATTAGAATAGAGCAAGCAGAAAAATGACTCCATGAGACAATGAGAAATATTAAAACAAAATCAAATGATTAAAAAATCAGAATAAAATATATGGAACATTATCAAAAATGGCTGATTTGGACAAAGTCAAGAAGAGATAATCTAGAATAATTAGACAACTTGAAAATAATGGAAACCATATTAAAAAAATAAAACTGCCCAAATGTCTTAGAACAAAAGGTCCAAATGAAAATCCAACATATCCACTAATCACTTTCTGAAAGAAACTAAAAAGTGAAATATTTTTAAAGAGGAGAACAAAAATGAAGAACTTTCCAGTAAAAGAAAAAAATATTACAAGCAAGCAAAAAGAAAACTTAGATACCAAAGAAACACAGTCAGATACATGTGGCAAGAATAATCTATGTGGCAAAATTAAATTGAACCTCCAGAAGAAAAATGGTCCTTTAATGAAAAAAAGGATTTTCAAATATTCCTGATTTGAAAAAAAAGGGTTGGAACTGAGTAAACACTTTAAAATGAAAATCCAGGAGACGAGAAAAATAGGCATAAAAATGTAACAAGTGGAATAGATTCTGTGAGAATGAATACTTTAATAAGGGAAGAGGAAACATGCAAGCTATCATAACTCTGTCTTTAAAAGTCACAGAGAAAGTTAACCAAAAAATGCAATGGATATAGGGTGACCAGCAAACTCTTGTAGAAGATAGGATGGTAGCTGGGACTTGAAATTTATGACCAAACAAAGGGGAGAGAGGAATAACAAATGACAAAAATGGATCATTTTAGTTACATGAAATTAAAACATTTTGTACAAATAAATTAAATGAAAATCAGATTTAACAGGAAACAATTGATGAAAATTTTTGCCTGATTTTCTCTAATAATGGACTCAATTATAAGATATACAAGTGACTTTCAAAATTATAAGATAAAAAGGCATTTAATAAATAGTCTCAGGATATGAATAGGAAATTATCAAGAGAAGACACCCAGGCTATATCAATATGAAAAAAAATCATCAAGTCAACCAGCAACTAGGGAAATGGAAATTAAAGTAATTCTGAGATTTCACCTCATACTCATCAGATTGGGGACTATGAGAAAAAATAGAACATGATAAATCTTGGAGGAGTTGTGGGGAAACAGGCAAATTGATGCACTGTTGTTGGTAGATTTGTGAATGTGCAAAACCATTGCATAAATCTTAGAATTATACAAAAAAATGTTACTAGGATGGTTACTCTATATCATTACTAGATCTGTACTTGAAAAATGAAAAATGAAAGGATTTTAATTGTATAATAATATTAACAGCAGCAAAAACATTACTAGCAATTAAAGAGGGCAGAAAAGTGAAAGCTAAAGGGATGTGTATCAAGTAAGGAATGCCTAAATAAGTTGTAGCATATGAATGCTACAGTATATTATTTTACTGTAAAAACATAAAGAAAAATAGATGCTTTCAAAGAGATCCAGAAAGATTTATAGAAACTGATGCAGAATGAAGTGAGCTGAAACAGATCAATTTGTGCTAAAACTATCATAAAAAATAAACAATTTTGAGAATTTTTCACAAACTAAAAGTGAAATCAGTAGAACAAGGAGAATAATTAATATGACATTATAATAGGAAACAACTTTGAGTGATGTAAACTATGATGAACCCAAAGACTATTCATGATTCCAGAGGAATTTATTTTTTCCTCTTTTTTATTATAGAAATATTTTCTTTGCTTTCCAATTAGATACAATAATAGTTTCTACCTGTCATTTTTATAAGGTTTTGAATTTTACAATCCCCCCCTCCTCCCTCTACTCCCCACCCCACAGAAGGCAGTTTGATAATCTTTACATTGTTTCCATGCTATGCATTGATCAAAATTGAATGTGTTGAGGGGGAAAAAACTTATCCTTGAAGAAGAAATAACATAATAGAGATAGCAAAATTATGTAGTACATAAGACAACTTTTTTTTTAAGAATTAAAGGTAATAATCTTTGGTCTTTATTTAAACTTCACAGTTCTTTCTCTGGATACAGATAGTGTTCTCCATCGCAGATACCCTAAAATTGTGCTTGATTATTACATTGATGGAATGAGCAAGTCCATTAAAATTGTTCATCACCCCCATGTTGATGTTGGAGTGTACAGTATTCTTCTGGTTCTACTTATCTAACTCAGCATCAATTAATGCTACTTTTTTAGGCTTCTCTGAAATCCCATTCCTCCTGGATTCTAATAGAACATTCAGAGAAATTTTAATGAAACATTATCTATTGCCTGCCAAAGAGATCATAGATTTTTCTCTTCCTTGCATAAGATGCTCTCTGAATTACTTTCCATTGGCTATGCCCCATGGTTCAAATGTTCTCCTCTCTCTTCTCTGTCTTCTGCCTTCTCTGACTTCTTTCAAGTCTTTACTAAAAACCCACCTTCTGCAAGAAACTGTTCCCAGTTAGATCTCTGTATATATCTATCATGTCTAAAGAAGTGACAGAGAAAATCACACAAGATAAAACGGACAATTTGAATTATATAAAATACAAAAAGTTTTATACAAACAAAATTATAATAAACATTAAGGGTAAAACATGTACCTGGGAAATAATTTTGCAATGTTTCTCTGATATAGTCTCATTTTCAAAATATACTAAAATTATTGAAATTTATAAGAATAAGAGCCCTTTCTCAAAAGTTAAATGATTAAACAGACAGTTTTCAAAGGACTATCCAATGAATGTTGGTATGATTCTCATTGCTATTATACTCTTTAATAAAATTATTTATTATTTCTATGATCTATTCTTCGACTACTCATTTTGGGGGATTGTTATATTGTTGTTTATTCATTTCAGTTGTGTCTGATTCCTTGTGATTCCATTTCAGATTTTATTGGCAAAGATACTGAAGTGATCTGCCACTTCCTTTTTAGCTCATTTTACAGAAAAGGAAACTGAAGTAAAGAGAGTTAAGTGAATTGCCTAGGGTCACATAATTAATAAAAATCTGAGGCCAGATTGGAATGCAGTTCTTCCTGATTCCAGGTCCAATAATCTATCCTCTGCACCAATTAATTTTTAATGTATATTTCCAAGGTCCTTTATTGCATGTTATTTTTTGGTATGTTATTGCATTATGGTCTGCAAAGGATACATTTAATATTTCTATTTTACTGCATATGACTGTGAGGTTTTTATTTCCTATTACACAGTCAATTTTGTGAAGGTGCCATTTACAGCTGAGCCATTCTATGCTATTCCCATTCAATTTTCTCCAGAGATCTATCAAGTCTAATTTTTCTAAAATTCTATTCATCCCCTTAAATTTATTTCTTGCTTATTTTATGATTAGATTTATCTAGTTCTGAGAGGGAAAATTGAAGTTTTCCCCCAGTGTAGTTTTACTGTCTATTTTCTCCTGTAAGTCATTTAACTTTTCCTTTAAGAATCTGGATACTAGGGGCGGCTAGGTGGCGTAGTGGATAAAGCACTGGCCTTGGAGTCAGGAGTACCTGGGTTTAAATCCAGTCTCAGACACTTAATAATTACCTAGCTGTGTGGCCCTGGGCAAGCCACTTAACCCCATTTGCCTTGTAAAAACCTAAAAAAAAAAAACAAACCCAAGAATCTGGATACTATAGCATTGGTACATATATGCTTAGTATTGATATGATTTCATTGCCGATGATACCTTTTTAGCAAAATGTAGTTTCCTGGCTTATTTCTTTTAATTAAGCCTCTTTTCACTTTTGTTTTATATGACATCATGATTATTAGAGCTGAATCCCAGTACTAGCCAAAGAACCTCTGTAATCTTTTTTTTGACCATCTGACCATCTTACCCCTTACCAGCTCCCAAAGCTGCTACTGTCACTTTTGTAGTCTCCTCTAAGTATGATAGATCATTCTGCCAACCTCCTAAGTTGTTTTAGACTGGAAATGGTTTCAACTTCAAACTGTGTGGACTCTGCTGTTCTAGAATTTGACTGAAGGTGTTGTTTAAAAATTGCTTAGAGGGAATGCTGGGAGAGTTCAAGTGAATTCTTGCAATCTTTTGAGATTTATTTCTAAGACTTTCTTATCTAAATACTCCCCCTTCCATCTTTCCATCAGACTCAGATATTTCTGGTCATTACTGCTTTATAAAATAGTTTGAAATTTTATTTAAGTCTCACTTTTCTCCATTATAATGTTTGATATTATTAACCTCCAAATGAATTTTATTTTTTCTTGTTCAATAAAGTATCCTATGCTTTAGTCTTAGAGTGTTCATTCACCTTCCTGCTAGAGTTTACCCCTCCATATGGGCATTTAATGCATTTTTATAGCATCCACATGGAGGTGGAAAGAGGTCTAAATATATCAATTTACAAATTAGGAAACTGAGGCCCTCAGAGAGATTACATGATTTGCCAAAAGTTACACAAAGGTAATAATAAAAAATATCTTTGACCTGATTATCCCCCTCAAGCTATCATCTATTTTCTATCTGCAAAATTTGCAGATAGAATAGTCTATACCCCATACCTGCATTTATATGCCGCTCCTTCCAAAACCCATTGTGACCCGATTTCTTTAATCTGTCACCACAGTAGAACTGTTCTATAGCCCCAAAAGCACTAATGACAATCCTTATTTTAAAATTTAGCATCATTTCCCTTTACTTGCTACCACTTATTGATGTGACCTTGGGTAAGTCTCTTAACTACTCTGGGTCTCATTTTCTTTGTCTGTAAAATGAGAGGTAGATAACATCTAAGATTCTTCTAATGCTAAATTTATGTTCCTTTGACTGATTATTGGGATAAGTTATCCAGTCACAGAATGATGATGGCGATCCACACTCCTCTCTCTTATAACTCTCTTATCTAGGCTTATTCTTTTTTACTTATTCCTTTATATCACATGTGATTTTCCTTCTTTCCTTAATTTCTTAAAGGCAGGGGCTACTTTGTTTTCCTTCTTTCCATTTCCAGAGAATAGCAAAGTGCCTTTTACAGTTTTTAGAGGAAATCCCACCAACATCTGCCTAGCAACTTAAAATCTTAGTTGTTTGGGACAATGAGAAGTTAAGGTCATACAGTCAAGATGTGTCAGAGATCAAGCTTAAACCCAGATCTTTATGACCATGAAACCGTAATATATTCCATTAGCTATACTTAGTAGGTGCTTAATAAATATGTTGCACTGAACAGGTTTCCCTTTACAAAAATTCCCTAAAATAGCTAACCAAAGTAATGAACAGCAGTACCCCAAGCCCTAAAATCCATTTCAATTATCTGGCAATATGACTTCTCAACTGGAGTATTTATATACTTTCTATTTATCCAACTTGCTGGAACATTTGATAACTGCTTCCTACCACAAAAACACATTTTTAGATGAAAATTACTTTACCTACTCTTCTCTACCCCATAAGCTCTCCCTGAGCTGGTACAAAGCCAACTAAAGCTGATTGGTCATTCAGAACCAGAGCAAACTTTAAATTTCAGCAAAGTGCCCAAGACTTGCAAAGCTTTCTGAAGAGAACAGACTGAAGATATCAGGTAATTCTGTAAGATGATGTCCTCAATAACAAGTAATTCTGATTATAGAAGCTAGTTATCTTACTTGTATGGTAATGCCATTTGAAAGATATGCATTGAGAAAGCAATGCCTACTGCAATTGATCTAAGATGGAAGAAGATGAATGACATATTCAGTAAGCCCCTTCCCCTCCCAGTGGCATTGTCTGGTCTCCTCTGTGCTGGGAAATTTTGATATTTTTAGAATGTTTGGGGAAGATGCTTATTCAAAATGGATACCAAGTATCTGTTGCCTATAGGCGCTTCCTTTTGTACAAATGGTGGGGCGATGAAAACCGGATGACATTTGTTAAAAGACATGGATGCAAACATCAAACTATTTTCTACTCAAGGAATTTTAGGAGCTCTGATAAGGACTAAAAATAAAACTTCTTTTCTGTGAACGAGGAGCATAGGCTATCATTCTCATTGAAACTTTAGGTGTGGGGCAGTCAGAGTTTGCTGTTTTATATATGTATGTATATATATATATATATATTTATTTATAATGCTTTGTCATAACAAAGAAATGCATCACATTAAAGTTGGTAATCTGCTACCACTATCTATTGTGACTGTGGGTAAGCCCCTTAACTATTCTAGGTTTCATTTTTTTTTATCTGTAAAATGAGGGGTAGATAAATTCTAAGATTCTTTTTCTTCTTCTTCTTCTTCTTCTTCTTCTTCTTCTTCTTCTTCTTCTTTTTTTTGCAAGGCAATGGGGTTAAGTGTCTTGCCCAGGGTTACACAGCTAGGTAATTAAGTGTCTGAGGTCTAATTCAAACTCAGTTCTTCCTGACTCCAGGGCCAGTACCCTATCCACTGTGTCTCCTAATTGCCACCCAAGATTCTTCTAGTGCTAACTTTATGTGCCTTTGATTGATTATTGGGGTAAGTTACTCACTCACAGAATTATTGACAATTGTAATAGAAATATCAATTATCTATGTTGTACCCCTCTAATCAGTAATACAACAAGTAATTTGGTTATTTTGATAGAGTTCATCTCTTTTTTTGTTATCATAGTTTCCATCATTTCCATCTATAAAGTTCTGGAAAAGTTAGTTTTTAGATTACTGAATAGAAGCTCAAAGAAACCTATGAATTCAGAAAAAAAGACCATTTTGAAGCATGGAATTTTAAAATAATTTTAGTTAATTTATTTCCAATGAATGAAATATTTCTTCAGTTGAATGAATCCTTTTAAATATTTTAAGATAACACAAGAATGCTTTGATTAGAATTTTCTATAATTGAGATTATTTTTACAGTTAATAGTGAAATAATGAAAATTTAATGACTTTAAATATTTTACATGGATTTACAATTTTATTGTCTTAATGCAGTGATATCAGTGTCATAGTTAAGGATCTAATTTAGCTTATCAATAATCAACAAATAACACATTATGCTTCTGTTAAAAAGTTCAGAAATACTGACAATGCTTACCTCATTAGAGGTTATTAACGTGAAATGCTTGAATGGTAATTTTTTAAGAACTTATGATTATTATAGTATGGAAACTTCCTTAGCCAATATTCAACTATGATTCATCTGTAACCTGGATGCTTAGAAAACTGCTGGAACAAAGAGAATTTAAGTAAATGGCCACACGGCCATGATGTGTCATAAGCACACGAATCCAAAGATAGCTCTTTGTCAACCTTGCCTCAGTGGGCTACTAATGATAAATTGTGATTTTTCCAGGATCTCATTTAGTCATTTTCTGAGTGTGCTTTGATACAGACAATTTCCAACCAGACCCATGACTGCATTATTGTAAGAAATTCCCAAGAAGGAAACTCTCCACTTAGGCAGAAGGGCAACTGAGCTGCAACTTAGAGCCTCAGAGAATCTTGAGGATACTGAATCACTGAGACAAATAATTTGTTTAGGACCATCCATATATGTTAAAGGGATTGACTCTCTATGCTATATAGCCTCTTATCATGGTACAAAATAAACTAAGTGAATACTAATATTGCTAAATATCAAGTCTCTCTACAATGAAGAACTGGCCCAGAATATTTTGTTTTAGAATTATAGAAAGAGATTTAGGTAGAGCTTATCTAGTCTAGTCCCTTCAGTTCTCAAAAATAAGAGAAGTTAAGTGAAATGGTCATGGTCAAATTTATTCTAGTGGTTTTCATCCCATCTCTACTTGAGGTGAATCCATTTAGTGGTTATTCTCATTTTGTTTTGCTTTTATTGGAGGTGGAATACAAACACAGACTGCCTAGCTTTTGTAGTTTTCAAGGTTGAGGTGGGTGGGATGCTTACTAATATACAGCAGGGACACTGGGAAGGATCTGTTGTGGATCCAACCTCCCAAGCTGACTGTCTATATATACTGTATTGGAAATAGGAAGAAAAGAATCTGGAAAAATAGGTAGAATGCAAAAGAAGAGCAGAGTCTTGGTCAAACTAGAATTAGAGGTTCAGACATGTCAAGATCTCCTGTTTCTGATTCTAGAAGCTAACTGAATGATGAAAAGATTCTTATCTTCCAAAGACCATCACTATGATAATTTCTGCATAGCATTTCCATTTCCAGACATCATTTAAAGTTTTGTTATAGTGTCATGAAATGTAATAATGGGTTGACTTGACAAAAAAAATTATACAACTGTTGGATGAAGTTTTGACTTCTATATTTCATACTCTGAATATACAAAGATCAGGAAATATATTTAATAATCAATAAGGAAGTATTTTTAAGCACCTTCTAATGGTCTTACTCTGTACAAAGTAAAAAATGAAACAAGAGACTCTCCTATTCTCAAGGAGTTTGCAATTTTTTCAAGAGAAATCTGTTATATAGAGTTGTATATATCAGTAGATAGAAAATCTATATAAAATATATACCAAGACATTTTGCGGGGTGGGGGGGGGTGGAAAAAGAGGAAGGCAGTAGTAGCTGGAATATAAAGAAAGGACTCAAGTAGGTGATTACACTTGAATTTTGAATGAAACCAGGGATTCCATGAACCTAAGATGAGAAAAAAGTACATTCCAGATATTGGAGGAGCAATCTGTTAAAGAAGACCCAGAAATGGGTAATTTGTGCGAAAAACAGCAAAGAAACCAGCAAAAACTATAAATCACTATTATTATCTGAGCAACAGAAAAAAATTCCTTTTCTGTGTTTTGTTTCTTTCTTTTTCTTTTTGGTAATAATCTCAATGAGCCAAAACTCATTTTGATCTTAGGAAATATTGAGAAATTGATGGAAAAAGAAATCCATGATATCTGAAAGAGGACACTATAATTTATCCTTTAAACTTTAGGAAAATTTGGTTATTGTAACATCCTTAATGAAGCAAACAATTGCTGTCTTTTATTAGAAATCCTCAAAGATGCAAGTGATCCTCTTGGGCCTGTGTTTCCTAAGTGTCTTCGGAACAGTACCAGTAAGTATCCTCTTAAATTCAAAACAGACTCCTCCCGTGGTCATTTTTAGCTCATCACAATCTTCAACTCACTTTTCAAGTCTCATCAAATCTAATGCCCCTTCACACTCTCTTCAGCTGAGCCAAGTTCACCCTTTTTTCCCTGGTTCTCATAAATAATATTTCATCTCTTGCAGGGTATCCCATGTTTGGAAACCTTCCTTTTCTCACTTTTCTCTCTTATAATACCCAGTTTTCTTTGGTAGCTAGTTCGTTTCACCTCTTATATAAAACCTTTCGTGTTGATTAAAAATGTTCAAGAGAGATAATTTCTGGAGAATTTAATCATTTTATTAATTAGTCCAGTATGGTATCAATAAAAGGATGGTTATTTGGCCATTTCTCTCAGACCAATTTTGGCAGGTTCACAGGTCATATACTCTTCAAAGAATAGGGGTTCCTAAGGGTGGCAGTCAATTCTAATGGATAACATTAAAAGAAGATGAGCTATATTAAAATGGAGGGCTAAATGTGACATTTATATCACCCTTGGACAGAAACATTATTTTTATACTAGACCACTCCAAGACTTAGGCTACCTGTCTTCATCCAAGGTTGAATGAATGAAATTCACCTGAAATCGGAGATTCCTTACAGGATTGGGTTGGATGAGGTAGAGTTTAACTTGATCCTCAGAGACTGAGGACTTGAAAATAAAAAGAAAGATAATGTCCCCAAATTATTAGTTATGAATATGCTAGATTAATAGCACCTTGAAAATTACATAAATTACAAAGGCATATTCAAATAAAAAGATGAAGAGAAACAAGCAAATCAATGCCATTGGTATGTCTATAATGTTTTATCAATACTGGCATCACATTGCAGCCTTTCTCATATTATAACATTTTCTCCTGTTGTCTAGAATTAGCACAGATTAACATTAAGTGTCTACAATCCATATTTTCTGACATGGTACCAATTTCATAAGGTGAGGAAAGGTTAAAGCATAATTTTCTTCTTTTTAAGAGTTTAGCATGCTTTTTGCATTTATTATATCATCTAAACCTCACAAAACTTTGATAAGTAATGAATATATTTATAGAAGAGTAAAACAATTCTAGAGACTTTGAACAAGTCACTTAAGTCTCGCTGAGAGGAGCCTTAAACCCAGGTCTACATACCCAATCATAATTTCCTTTTGCTCTCTCTCTCTCTCTCTCTCTCTCTCTCTCTCTTTAGATTGTACTTGAAGGATCACCATCCCACAAAGACAGCCCATTACTTTTATTTTTTTCCCATTACTTTAAAAAAATTCTTCTTATTAGGAAGTGCTCGAAAGTGTACTTTTCAAAAAAATTAAAAGAGATATAAAAAAATTCCTTTCAAAAGAAAAAAATTACTTTTGTCAAACACTCTACCTTGATTTTTTGAATGAGATCACTTTTACGGGCTGAGAAGGAATTCAGGCTTCCTTTATATAGTTCTTTTTCACCTTTCACACATCTCTCTGAATCATCCCACCCAACAGTTAGGATGTGACCCAACTTCTCCAAAGCCTGCTGTCGTATACATTATTTTCTACTGTAGACATAGGACAATTAGGTACTGTCTGAGGGGGTGTTGATTTTTTCAGAGTAACTCACTCAGCTATGGAAAGAGACACCATTCCCTTGCCACAGACACCTAAATATAGGGTTTAAGTGAGTAAGACTTCTTGGTACCAAAGAAAAATGCCATGACATCTGGTCAGTATGGTATAAGTTTCGGGAAGTATACTTCTTTGAGTTCATATTGTATTCCCAGTCGGTTATTGGCGGGGGGGGGAGTTCTATGATTATCCAAAGCCAAAATCAATCAGAAAAACCCAGTTCCCTCAGGTCTCATCAAACTGTAATCCTGGTGGTACCAGTACATGCTGGCCCCGCCTAGCACCAGAAGAATTAGAGAGGAGGAAAGGGAAGGGATTTTAAAAAATAAATAAATTTTAAGCTCTCTCTGATCATGAGGAACCTGGATGTTCTGAGGAGGGAGAAACTGCTTATTGTCCAAGATTAGAGTCACAGAAACTACAGAATGAGAAATCTCTATTAAAGGTCAGGAAAGGAAGATGCCCCGCTCACACATGCTGTCAGATGTTTTCTGAACTGATAAAATAAAGTCTATTGCCTTTCTGAAACAAGCATCTAAGATGGAGCAGACCTTACCAAAACAGAGGCCTATTACCGTACTCATACTCATATAGGCACAACTCAGGCTTCCTATTAGAGGAACCTAATGAGCTTTGCCAAAGGTTACCAATGCTTGGGCAAGATACCAGAGAGCTCAGGGAGACAGATTCCTCACTTCTGACCATTGGAGATGTGGGATGCATAAGAGGAAGCCAACAACTGGCTATCTAAGAAGGTACTGTCAAGGATAGGAGTGAGGTTTCTAGTCTGGATGGCTTAAATTACAAAAGTAATGGACAATTGGTAGTGATGGGCTGTACTTTTCTATTGCTCGGTGTCTTGGAAATCTAATCAAAGTGACTTTAAAATAAAAAAAGGACCACAAAGAGGGCAACTGCCTATATCTATCCATCAAGTCAGATATCATAAAGAGTAGTTCTATTATTACACAACATGCACTTCTGCACTTATAACCCTACATAGTCGTCTCATGTTTGAGAGGTTAAATGATATGTGCAGAGTCACCCAGCCTGTGTGTTTTGGAGGAAGGGCTGGAACCTAGTTGGTCCTGGGTCTGAAGCCTACTTCTAACCTATTAAAATTCAATCAGTAAAATGTCTATACCCTTTGAAGAAAAAATGCAGCTACTGGACATAAGGTCAAAAGAAGTCAAATAGAGTAGGTTAATTCATGTGTGAGAAAATCCAGGAACCTGAGTGAGTTGGTGAGCATGGTGAAGAACGTTTAGGTTAAGATCAGGGAAGGACATTACTGGAGGGTTGAATAATTAGCAATATATACATATATATTATATATATATATATATATTTTTTTTTTTCAACAGAGTGACTGATCATCACTAAGGTAGATCCCATGCAAGGCCCATGAAATCATACCAAGACTTGAAATTCAATAAATCTAGGAGCTTTTTAGGGGGTGAATTGTTTAAATGTTTGACCAACTATAGCAGGTTAATTTTTAAGTTTTGACCTCGGCAGAAAAAAAGACTACCCCCATCCCCCTCTGCCCTCCCCCCTCCTACCATGTAGAGGGAGGATCTGTCTAGATGAAATTATGAGTTCTTGAAGCATTTATTGTATTGGATATATGAAACAGGTGTAGGGGACTTCTATGTTCTTATTGCAAGCAGTCCCAGCAAATGTCCAAATTACCCATCTAACATTCAAATGACTTTTGGCAGATCAACCTATTAGTTTTAAGGGGCCTTGGAAATTCCCCCTTCTTTCTTAGCTGTTGGCATCAGGATTTCCTTATCCTCCCCTTATCTTCTCTTTAATTGGTGCTCTTGATCTTAATGCAAGTCTCCATCCTGGTCACACTCTGCACCTTGACCCAGGGCCAATCCTTGATCCAAAGTGACAGAACCTGATGCCAAAAACAGAAGGAATCAATCTGCATGGCTACTCTTGCCTCTCTTCCCCAATTGGCTCATCCACCTTCTTCCTCTCGCAGTGATAGCCCTAATAGTAGAGATGGAAACGAAGCACATTATCCTAGGCAGCCAAATGTTAGAGAATATAGGTATGAACAAAACATTTTTATAAGTTTATGCATCTTTTAATTTCCTAAATTTTTTACCATGCATATACTTTTTCAGTAGCTTAGCAAACAGTAAAGTTAGGATCTATTTAGTAAAATAGTTAAAAGTGGAAGCTACTAGATGATATTCATTACAACTATTTAGCCCTCCCTGGATTTTTCAATTACTTTTTGTAGTCTTTTCACACATCATGACTGATAAAATTGATTTGAAATTTGGTTTCACGGAGTTCCCCCTCCCCCTCCTCCCCCAGGCCCTGCCACCTCTTGTTAGAGTGCTAAAATGGCTAGTCCTGTATTTTTTTTTGCAAGGTAAAGTGATTAAGTGACTTGCCCAAGGTCACACAGTTGGGTAATTATTAAGTGTCTGAGGTCATATTTGAACTCATGTCCTCCTGACTCCAGGGCCAGTATTTTATCCCCTGCACTACTCAGTTGCCCTATCTTGGATCTTCTTAAAAGACTATCTTCTTTCAGGCCCTTGTTTCTCCTAAACTACACCATTAGTTACTATTTGTTTTTGTATTTTAAAAAAAGAAAAGAATAAGTAAGACTTAGAAAGTACTTTTTTTTTTTAAATCACTTCTTGTTAATCTATTGCTAAAGGTAAAATTCCTCAGAAAACTTCAGGGCTTAGGAACTTGTTCCAATGACAGGAGAACACAAGGGAATCTGTTCAAATGTCTTCTTTTCTTTAGTGATCTGGGGGAAGGAGAGTGAAAGAGGCATGCCACCTCAGGTGATGGCAGCAGAAAGCATCAGATGAGTCAAATCCTGGAGCCTAAGAAGAAAAAGGAAATCACAGAGAATTAGCTTGGCTTGATAAATGTACCAGTCTTGCATTCCTAAGGATCCTGTTCCTCCCTCTTCTTCTTCCCTGGAGCCTTTCCTCCTTCAACTGAACCATTCTCATCATTCTAGAACCCCTTGCCCCAAACCACTGGGAGTCACTGCGCCATTAGCCAGGATTCAGAAATCTGTGTCCATAGCTAGATAGGTAACAGCTGAGAAGGCAGTAAGAGTCACTTTCTCCTACTATTCCTCCCCCCCCCCATCTTATTTTCTTCACTTACTTGGTTTCTAGAAGTTTTAGCTTTCTGAGTGTGGCAAATGGAAGCTTTAAAGTAAAATTTGGACAACCTCTTGCTAGTGGAGAGTATTCATTTTTAGGTACAAGTCAAACTGCCACTCCCCACCCTACCTCAAGAACAAACAGACTATAAGCAAAATTGGACATTGGCAAGGATAGAATCTAATTTCCATTGGCATGGAAATCCCCACAGCTATTTTCTGATGAAAAGACAATAATACCGTGTTGGAATAAAATCTGTAGTTAGTCACCAATCTCATTGAGTTCAAGAGGGTCAGTAGGAAGAAGGCACCAAAAGTAATAATTTTTTTAAAAGTGTGTCTGAGGCTTGCTTACAGACCTTAAAACACTTGATCTGGAAGTAGACCAATCTATTTGGTTTAATTCATTTGATTTTATTTATGAGTAAAGAAATTGTATTGCTATGCCATTCTTGGGTGATTGATTCTACTGAAACTTATATTAGTCAAAGCAGGAGGGATTCCCAGTCCATGGGAACATCAATGCCATGAGACTAATTGAATCAATTCACTCAAATCATGCTTTTAGATTGAAATAGGAATGCTGTTGCCCCTAAAAGTGGCAGAGCTAATGGATAGCAGTCATCTGCTAACTCTAGGCCTTAATTTTTTCAGTTGGAAGCCAAAAATCCTTCTTGCATTCACTGGATGAGGAGGTTTGACAGTTCTTATTTCCCATTATAGTTCAGGAACATGAAAATGATCAGCAGAGATACTAAGATGTTAGAAAATGGTAACACGAGGCTCTAAATATTTAAAAAGAATCAATTTGGTTTCGGTAATATACTCCGTTTTTAAGTTTTCAGAGACAAGACACTTGAGGAATTCCATAACTAAATCTAAAAGATTGTTATACTACAAAAGTATTGAATTAAAAACAACTCCAGAAACAACAGAGAAGGAAATAGGGGATATAGCCTATATTGGCAATAAGGAGACCCAAGCTCTGGTCTTGTCTTTAACATTAATAACTGGGTGAACTTGCTAAGTCGCCCCTCCTCTAAGTCTCAGTTTTCTCAACTTCAACAAGATCTATAAGGAACATCCCTACAATCTATAATTTTCCCTATTAATGAATCATCTTCTTATGCTGCAACCTTGCAAATACTCTATTTTCAAGACAATGTAATTCAGTATTGATTTCCATCTTGAAACTCAGCTAAAGGAGTTAGTCATTAAGGCAATATCATGTCCAATATACAGAACTTTGGGGAATTGAACATTCAGAATTGAGTTAATTGACATCAAATGATTCCAAATTTGTTAGTAGGAAACATATTATTCTGACATCCAGAGAAAATAATTATTCACACACCAAAAAGTTTTCTTTTGATAATGAATGGAATATTAATGTCACATTTCCCACATTTATCAATTCTAAAGAGCAGCATGACTGACTATACATATAAACACATCCATTATATTATTTACATGTTAAAATTGTCTTATACTGGGGCAGCTAGGTGATGCAGTGGATAGAGCACCAGCTCTGGAGGCAGAAGTACCTGAGTTCAAATCTGGCCTCAGACACTTAATAATTACCTAGCTGTGTGGCCTTGGGCAAGCCACTTAACCCCATTGCCTTGCAAAAACCTAAAAAAAAAATTATCTTACAGCAATGCCTGCAATGTTTTTTTGTATTGGTATTTTTAAAAGTGGGTTCATCACTTGAAAAAAATCTTAATTGACAGTAAGAAAAAAGAGGTTCTCTGAGTGAAGTAAGATATGGTATCAGAAAATATTCTGATGCTTTTTATTTTCAAGTAATTGCCAGATATTTAAAAACATTTTCTTTGAAATTTAATTTTTTATCATCTTTCAACTATTTCATTACATAGAACATAAATTAGGATAAAATTGCTTGCTACTTCAAATTGCACAATTACTTGTCTTAGTATTGAAAAATAATTTATAGAAAATGGCATTAGTTAAGCTAAACTGAAAAACTTATTCCTATAATCTTAATAAGGAAATAAAACATTCTCATAGAACCCTCTCTCCTTCCAATAATCATGGGACTGTTTTCAGAGAAATCTATGACCCTGGCACACTTAGGTACATAGGTGAGGAAAGGGACTGCAGAGACATCTTCTGAACTTATAAATATGAGCTCAATGTGGACAGTGGGTTTTGGCAGACTGGCAGATTGGAAAATTTATGAGCATTGTTAGAATGCTCCCTCTGGTGGCCAAATCTGTACTTTTTTAGATAAGTTGCCATCTATCATGCTACTATCATTTGATATTTGTCCTTCATTCTCAAAGAAGACCATGACATCAGGGAGGTGAAGCCATGACAAGCATGTGAATTGGATTTCAGTGAGGGGGTGCTATGCTAAGCCACCAGCCTCGCTTTCTCCTCCAGAGTCATCTGGTTCCAGGGGTCAGATATGGATCAGGGTGATTAGAGATGGTTCTGAATATGTGACACTCAAGGTTAAATGACTTTCCCAAGGTCACACAGTTAGTGTCAAGTTTCTGAGGTCAAATTTGAGCTCATATCCTCCTGACTCCAAGTGTTTAATCCACTGCATCACCAAGTTGCTCCTACCATCATTTAACAAACTCAGAACTATAGTATCCTTACTTAGGAGAAGTGCAGTCAGCATTACTATTATTTTGTTTTTCCTGAGTGTGCCTTTGCATCTATTGGGAGGGGAAAGTCAAACTTATATAAAGGCAAAAGAAATCACAAAATTTATTTTCTGTTTTATGAGTTCAAACCTCAGAGTTGGCCCAAGACAAAACTGCAGAGGCCAGCAATTTATATTACTTGCCTTCCTTAATCATCACTTTATTGCTCCCTTGGAAATTTCATTCAGGGGGACTTCATTCTGCTCTCCATTCTGCTCCCTACTCCCCACTCACCTGTGACACCCTCTGCTCCATCATTCTGCACCGATGAGTGCTTTTTGCCCTCATCAACATTTATTTGCTGTCCAATTCTATCAAAGTCCTTCTTTGAGATTTTAAGGAGAATGGATCCTTTTCTGTTCTCTTTTTTCCATAAACAGGAGTTAAAATAGTGACTTTCTTTAAATAAAATGCTTTAACCCAAATATATCTGCATTTTTAAGAGTGGTAATTTGAAGATGTTTTTTTTAAGTTTTTGCAAGGCAATGGGGTTAAGTGACTTGCCCAAGGCCACACAGGTAGGTAATTATTAAGTGTCTGAGACCGGATTTTATCTCCTGACTCCAGGGCCGGTACTCTATTCACTGCGTCACCTGAAGATTTTTTTTAAAAATTATCTCAAATGAGATAATGTTTTTGAAGCCCTTAGGACAATTTTTTTTTGACACAGTAGGTTTTTAATAAACATTTATGCCCTTCTTCCTTTCTCCTTTTGGAGAGATGGGCAGGGTCAGAGAAGCCTCTTGGCAGTCCTCAAATGAAGCAATGCAGGTAACCACCCTTTATACTTAGGTATCAGTTTTGGTGTGTTGCTCAAAGAAATAGAAGTCAGCTTCAAAATTATAGTTATTACATTCATTTCATCCTTTTCTGCAGTTCTATTGACTTAAATCTGCAAAGAGTTAGAAATATAGAGAGTGGATACTGGATAAGTTAAATTTAAATAACTAAAAAAATTAATGAAAATCATCACTAGTCAAATAATTTTTTGATATTTTTTCTTTTAGATTTACTTTTTTTATTTCTTCTTATTTGCCATCATCAGGATCATCTTAAAAAGAATCTTTCTCCCTTAAAAGAGATTAACTGTGGCAAGTAGTTAATACAAAGCTAGCCCGATCTCTCTTTGTCTTAGGTATCTCTAAAACTCTTCATGAATTGCTGAGAAAGAAGCAATGATAGCCAACTTCAGACATTTTTTCAAAGCTTTTCTCCTGTCAACAGTAGCAACAAGCTAATTACTGAATTGTTAAAAAATGTCAGAACCTATTTTTAAAATTTTTTTTGGCAATATAATTTGTAATATACACCACTGTGATGCACATTGCCCTGAAATATTGCGCTGTTGTCTGACTTCTTCACTTTTGTTCATTTTCTTGTCCCAAGTTCCTAACAGGCATCTCCTGATAAAATGCAGTTTAGATCTTATAAACTCTACTTCCTGCAAGGTAATATGAAAGAATGGACAAAACGTCTGCCAAGAAACAAGGACAAACCAAAGCAAGTCTGTCTCTGGGTGCTTGTTTCTATCTCTGCCTCTATTTCTCTCTGTTTCTGTGTCTCTCCCTCTTCCTCTTTTTCTGCTCTCCTCCTCTGATTTCCCAGGTCTCATGTTTGGTGCTGGAGAATTATTATTTTTTAGATTTGTCCCATAATTCTTTAGTATAGAAAGCTTCAGGGGAGGAAATTCCTCTTGCCAGTACTTAGCTAAGCCTCCTCTGAAACTTGGAATCTTAGACAGTTGCTCGGGATACTGAGAAGTTAAGTGACTGGCCCAAGGTTAGCAACATATCATTGGGCCCCATTTCAGGTCAGCTCTCTCTCCAAAAGGTCAAGCTGCAATAGGAGTAACTTATAATATTCAGTTTTTATAACAGCCTGTGATTCTGGTACCATGAGTGAAGTTGAGTAAATAATGCCAAAATCTCTTTTGCCTCAATTGTTGTGGTTAAACAATCCATCATATAAAGTTTTGAACCTCTCTCCTAAATTATAATCTTATCTGATAAGTAGCAAGATATGTTGTAAAGACCCTGGATTGGAATCAGAAAATTCAAATCTCAGTTTCTTACTCTCCAATTTTATGACTGTGTCACTTAGCCTCACTAGTCCTCTCTTTATCTTTACAATGGGACAGATGGATTAAATGATCTCTAAAATTTCTTTTCGTCTTAAATCACAGGATTTCCAGATGACTGGACTATATTTTTATTTGATTATTCCATTTTCCAAATTCATCCTATTGAAAATTGAAATTTTCATCTTCTCTTCCCAAACCAGCCTCTCTTTCTGACCTCTCTATGTTGAATCACAATTTTCTGAAATTACTCAGCAAAAATCGAAACTTTGACTCTTTTTCTCTCACTTCCCACTGACGGTCACTTCATGCTGACTTCTTTGTCCAACCTGTACTGTGCCCTGATCCTCTCACTCTAGAATCATCTCTACGATGTGCCCACAAGTGATTGTCCAGTCTTAGTTTGAAGAATTCAGTTAAAAAAGACCCACAACCCTTTGAAACAGTCTATTTCATTTTGAACTGCACTATTTAAAAAATTTTAAAAACCCATTTTCAATGATTATTTATTTTTTTTAACATTCTTTTCTTTTTAAATTTTGTGTTCCAAATTATCTGCCTCCATTCTACCCCTTTCTATACCCACAGAGAAGGCACATTTTATATGTATATATAATATTATCAGGTTTACTTGTGAGATTTCTATATTGGCCTTGTTTCATAAAAGCAAGAAAAATAAAAATGAAGTGAGAAAATTATGCTTCAATTGTGATTCAGAGTTTATTAGTTCTCTACCGGAAGCTGGATAGCATTGTTTTCATCACGAGCGTTTTGTAATTGTCTTGGGTCAGACTAGCCGAGTTTTCACAGTTGATTATCATTACAACATTATTATTATCACCTTTGGCAATAGCTCCAAATTGATTTCCAAAATGGAACACAGCTCCATCGACTGTTCATTGGGTACCTAATTTCCCCATCCCCTTCAACATTTGTTCTTTCTCATGGGCAAATTTTGAGATCTCTCATTTAGGAGGTGATTGATGAATTCTCTCAATTTCTATTTTGCCACCTGATCCGAGATATTGGGACAGCTTTCTTTCATAATTTCCTAGAAGGAGATGGTCTTTTATCATGGCTATCTTAAATGATTTCTCTTTGATCTATTTTAAAGATCAGGTGCTTTTCTGATGAGATATTTTACATCCATTTTCACGGAACCACTTATCAAACATTTAGGAAGTGCTTACTATCATCTGGGAACGTTGTGCTAAGCCCTGAGGATACAAATAAAGGGGAGGAAATAATTTCTGTTCTCAAGCTCCTTCTAATGGGAAAGATCTACCCTGCATAAGGTATATAAAGTGTGGCTAAAGGTAACCTCAGAAGGGATAAATAGGAAGTACAATTTTAGCTGAATTTTGAAGGAATATACGGAACCCAAGAAGAATTAGAAGTAAGGAGAAAGGGCATTCCATGCATTGGGATCAGGAGGTGAAATGTAATATGTTACGAACAGTGATTTAGTCAGTGAGAGCAGATTTTTACAAAGTTCATGAAGGAGAGTAAAGACTGGAAACTTAAAAAGGGTCCAAGTTGGGAAGAGCTTTAAAGCCAGGCAACTTGACATTTAATAACAGAGGCCCTAGGGAAGCACTAGAATTTTTTTTTTTTTTTTGATGTTTGGATGACTTTATTAAACAAGTTCAATTGTTAACTCACAGCTCTTGTCCTGCCTGGAATGCATTTAACCAGAAAAAGGACCGCTCCGACAAATGTTGCTGCCATTAAGATAGATCCTATTTGCAGAGTAATACTTGTTCCTTCATACCAATGCCCTTCGGTTTCTGTGGGTCTTCTCAATGAAGGGGCCTGATTTGATAGCAAGACAACAGGTCCCGGAAGATAGGATAGTTCACTAAAGTGGATAGAGTTCTGAGCCTGGAAATAGGAAGACTTAAGTTCAAATTTGGCCTCAGACACTTAATAGCTGTGACCCTGGGCAAGTCACTTAACCCTGGTGGTTTTAGTTCCTCATTTGTAAAATGAGCAGGAGAAGGAAGTGATAAATCATTCCAGTATCTCTGCCAAGAAAACTCCAATTTTGGTCATGAAGAGTCAGACATGACTGAAACAACTAAACAACAAATGAGTTTGTTGAGTAGGGGAAGGACATGTAGAAGAAAGATTTAGACTTTACAAAAAATCACCTTGACACTTAATGGAGAATATATTGGAGATAGGGAGATCAATTAGAAACTATCGCAATAATTCAATCTTGAATTTTAGTTTCTTTTTTGGTGAAATCAGGGGACTCCACTAGATAACCTCTAAATTTAGTTTCAGCTCTAAGTCTACGATATTTTAATTGCTTTTTTTAATCTGCTCATACTCCAAAATCCAGCTTCCAGTCCATATCAAATCCTACCCCTTTCATGAAATCCTCCTTGACCATCTTAGTTCTTAGTAAACTCTCCCTTCTCTGAAGTCCTTTGGCAGTAGTTTCACTCATTTAGCACTTAGTCAAATATTTGTAATATCTCTTTTAAAATTGCTTAACTCATATTGTTCACTTATCATAGATAATACTAGGCTTATCTACTCGACTAGATTATAAGCTCCTACAGTCCCAAAGCATAGACTTTGTATTTTATACTTGCTTCTTGTCCTCCGCACCACCCTGGCATATAACTCAGTATTATGCACATAGTAGACATTTACTAAGTATTTGTTTAATTAGCAAATTGCTTTTATTAATCATCTGGTAGCTAATTTTATATTGCCTAATATTGGTCATATTTCCAAATTTAATGCAAAACAATTTCTTGTTTTTACAAATGCAATTTAGAAAAAAGAAGGTAATAAAGACCATGTTCCACTTCACCACATTGACAAGGGAAACAAGCAAGAGATATCTCTTAAAGAAAATGTTATCCAGAAAAGTGACAAAGCCCAAGATATTTCTGCTGGCTTACAAGTACCCATGAAAGACCGAGGCACTGGTAGTAGCAAGACTTCCTACCATGAGGATGCCATTTATATGAGCTTCACTGGAAATGATAAAGCTGGCCATGGGGTGAGTGGTAGCAAGGATCCACCTGACCAAGAAGCACATGGTGCCATTTTCATTAACAAAAATGTCCAACATGATAGAAAATATAATGGTGCTCCAAAACTCTGGGTAGTGGAAGAAGATGAAGAAGAGAATAAAACTGGGAATTTCATACACAATACACTTGAGGAAACTAAATATCCTGAGCCACAAGGCAAAGGAAATGAAGACATTGCTAATAAACAAAGAGGTGTCCAAAAGCAAAATATTTCAACAAACCTCAGAGTCATTAGTCATGTCCAATATACCTCTGATTATTCAAAACTGTCTCCAAAACACATACAATTTCCATATGATTTTGAAGGCAGTGGTCAAGGAAAAGAGGACGATGACTTATCTCCCTCCAGGGGAGAAACGGTTCTTCCGGATCCAGAAATCACAGATGGTTACACAAGTGTTCTGGACCCAGACAAAACTAAAGAAGGTAATAATGAAGTTCCAGAAAAAGAGGAATATGACTTGAATTCCACTGGCAGAAATTCCATTGGAAACATTGTTGAGACTGATGTCAGTAAAATACCAAGCAAAGAGAAAAGCATCATTGATAATCAAATTGCAAAAGGCAGTAATTCCATTATAGGGAGTACAGATTATAGGAAACTTCCTGGAAAAGAAGGAGATGGTTTTGGTGCCAACACAGGAGATACTTATCAAGAGACAGTAGGAATTCATCACTCTAAAGGATCCTTGAAAAAGCACAGTATTATTAGTCAACATTCTAGGAAAAATAGTAATGATATAATTGAAGGCAAAGAAATTTCTAAACATGACAAAGATGATACTAAGGTAGGGACAGGAAGTTCTATGAGGGAACAAAAGACTAAAACTGATAAGAAAAAAATTTTTAATAAAGGAAAAAGTCAAGGCCTTCCTTCTCATGGTCACACCTACTCTTTAAAAGGAGAAAATGAAATAAAAAATAGGGTAAATCTCCACTCTGGCTACAATAAAGACAAAAGTATCTCAAAATTCTCTAGTAATAACAGAAAAAACCATTATGCAACACAGAGAAAATTCAGCTCTACCAAGAGTCACCAGGTACCTGGAAGAAAAAGATTCTGGGGTCCTATAAATGCCCATTCCAATAAGAAGTTTAGACCCTCTAAAAGAAATGATAGCAGTGATTCAACTTCCAGTGACTCAAGTGACAGTGATAGTGATCAATCCACTGAATATTTTCAAGATGGCAGTGGTAATTAGTTACCATCTAGTTTGGGGAGATTAGAACCATCTGCCAGTTGAAAACAGTGATCAATTATTTGATTAGGACGGTAGATCTCAGGGTGATTTCTAATGCTATAATGACAGACAATAAGAGAATCTTTTCAAAGTTATTAAAATTTGAAGAAGAAAGCCTAATATAAGACTGAATGGTTTGACAGATAATATTTCACTTTATTTTGTTGTTTACTTAGGCTTTGTAAAGCCAGAATTTAAAAACAAATCTTTATATTATAATTTACTAAAATTAAAAACATTATAAGGATATTGGTTATCTGGGGTGATTCTTTATATACATACATTTATACATATATTACCACAAGATTCCAACTATTTATTATGAAGAAAAAATTCATGACATTATTTAGATTGGGAATCAAGAGCTTAAGAACAAATTATGATTTAGCCTAATTTTCTTTTTCCTTTTGCCACCAATAAAAAACAAATGTTCCTTCCTTTTTTTAATGTTCATCCTACTTCTGTAACTTCTCTATGGCCATTTCCTGGCACAGTTTCTTACATTTTCATCTTCCTTCTGATCAGACTTCAAGATATGGGGAATAATACCCTAAATTAAAGATTAAAACACGTATACCTTATCTTCAAATGTTATTAAAGAAAAGCAGGAATGAGCAGGAAGTAAGATGTATATTTTAGTCTGATGTTTTTCTATAAAGGAGAACTGGCATAAAAGTCATCAAGTAAGTCTATATATGAAGGGGAAAAAAGATGCTCTTGTCCTCCAATGGGAAGGAAAGTACAAGGGCCATTTAAAAGAACCAAAAGAAATCTCCCATTGCCTTGAGTCAGTCAATTATCTAGTATTTATTAAATGTCCACTATGTGTCAGTCACTGTGCTTAAGTACTGGAGATACCAAAAAAAACGGCAAAAAACAATCCCTATTTACAAGGGATCCCTAGTTACAACTCAGTGGGGAAGATAGCATGCAAACAACTGTGTAAAAATTAATTGGAGATAATCCCAGAGGGAAGGCACTTAATTTAAGGAGGACTGGAAAAGATATATGGCAGAAAATTAGACTTCAGCTGAGACTTGTTGGAAGCCAGGAGGTGTAGATGAGGAGGCTGAACATCTTAGGTTTAAAGGTAAGTCTATGTCCAATGTCCATGATGGAATTTCATATGATAGAAACAGCAAGGGTAGTGTCACCAGAGGAAAGATTAGGCAAAGGGGCATAAGATGAAGGAAAACTGGAAAGTGAAGAAGGGGCCAGCTTCTGAAGAAACCGAAAAGTGTCTAATTCTTGCTAATTTTATGGGGAAGAATGTGGATTTTACACCAGATTCCACTCTGATCAAGGCAGAGACTTTGAGGGCAAGTTACTCAAAGAAATGTTGACTTTGGCAAATATCAAAAAATCTAGAATTACTTCTTACCAAACTCAAGGAAATCCATAGCCTCAGACTGTGGTTCTGTGCAATCAATATGTATGTTACTCAAACATTATTTCTTACTTGATGCCATTGTGATCTTTCTCAGTAAATATCCAAAGAACCTACCTCCAACTTGACCCAGAAGGATCTCCTGGTGGTCTTATCCATGTATAAAGAATGCAAAAAAACCCTTGATAGACTTACAGATTGGGCAATATCTAATATTATGAAATTTAATAGGAATAATTGTAAAAATCTCATACTTGTTTTAAGAAATCAATTTCACCAATGTCAGTGGTTATGTATTTCATTAAATCCACCTATCCACAATATTATAAATTTGTGTATAAATTATACATGCTTTAATTAGACCAGTAGAAATGAATATTGCAAATAAAATTATTGTCCTTAGAGTAGACATCCTCAAGACCATTTTATCCTCTTTAAGCCAGGCAACAAACTCCTCCTCCCTTAAAATTCCACAAGAAAACTTGGCAAAACATTCACCCGGGTAACTTTTTCATTTTCTATTCACAGCGAAATCTCCTAGTGAATGAATATACAATCTATTGGGCTATCTCAGGAACTTCCAATACCCAACTAAATGATTCACAGTTATCGTTTTTATCTCTGTCCTTTAGCACCAGCAAGTATAACATGTTAGGTCATAAATGTCCTGGTTCTTACAGTCCTGTTTAGAGGGCAGAAGAGACAGAATGTTAGACACCGCTAGAAGGGATTCCCCCTGGGCAATGGATAGAAATATATTATACATACATGTTTGCATTTACAGATGTGGTATCCATGGGTTATCCATGTGTGTTATGTATGTTTGCATATATAGACACAGATTTGCCAAAGTGAGGTTCATTGGGAAATCAACTAGATATCTCTGAAATCTTATCCATCTCTTTCTAAGGGGGAGCTTTGGTTCCTTCCTGGAGGGAAACTTTGAGATTGTGGTCACTAGGTTTGACTATTTTGCTTACTTCAGAGGAGGACTAAAGACTAGAATTATATCTATCTCTCCCTTTAAGTATAGCTTGTCCCAAGGTGGCTAGGTGGCGCAGTGGATAGAGCACTGGCCTTGGAGTCAGGAGGACCTGAGTTCAAATATGAATTCAGACACTTACTAATGACCTAGCTGTGTGGCCTTGGGCAAGCCACTTAACCCCATTGCCTTGCAAAAACTAAAAAAAAAAAAAAGTATAGCTTGTCTGGGGAAATGATTTAGAGATTCAAACTGCTTTCCTGAGAAAGGAACACTCCAAGCTGTGTCTAATGACTGCATTTCCATCAAATTCGTTTCTACAAATATCATCATAACTAATGCCTAGTGAATTGTTGCATTTATTCAAACTGATAGCAAACAGAAATCAGAGAAGTCATATAGATTAGAATACACCAGACAATACAGGAGCAAACTCTTTAAACTCAACCAAGATATAACCCCCAAAGTCACCCAAAGGGAAATTTCCAGATATTTTTTGTGTGGCAAGTTTAAAATCAGAAATGTGTCAAGGTTCTTAGTTTTCAATATCTCTTTAAAGTTTATTTGAGATTTCTCAAATCTAGAAGACAGAATTAAAAAAAACCACCTCTTTTCTTCCAATATCTCACCAACTCTCCACCTCATGTAGGCAGAGGAAACTTAGTATTTTCTTCCCTGATGAGGAGAATCTTATTCACATATAGTGATGTTGAGTTCAACTGTGTATAAACATCTATGTATGCATTTATGCATATATATTACAGTCCCAAAGAGAACATATATATAATCAAAAAATAGAAAATATTGTCCTCTTTAATCTGATACACTTTCAGATAAAATATCATTAATTCTAAAAATTCACTAAACACTATAAACACTACAAGATACAGTGATTCAAAAGACTTTGGGATAAGTAAATGCAGTAGCTGATCAAAATGGACAGACCTAGAGACTACTAAATTTGGTACCGCTCCCCTTTCCCTTTGGGTAAAGGGACTTGTGGATAAAAGAAGCTGGGAGCCAAGAAGGAAAAGGGAGAAAGCAGGCAACAATGCAAAGGGGAGAAGTAAATGTGAGGAGAGATGATAACGATACTGAGTGGTTGTGGGGATTCCTGAGCCAGGGCAGTGGAATGATTAAGGGAAATGGGACTTATTAACTACTTTTACATATGCTAACTACTATGTTAAGCTCTTGGGATAAGAATAGAAAATCAAGAAAATCTACTCTCCAGGATCTCATATTCCAAAAGGGAGAGACAATACATAGAGTTGGGTTTTAACTGCAAAATTAATGAGAAGTCCTATGGTCTTTAGAGGGAGTGGCAAAACCATTGGTAATTCTGGATTCAAGTCTTGTCTCTCCCATAAATTGACTGTGTGACCCTGGGCAAGCCACCTAACTTGTCTGTGATCCGGTGTACTCTAAGACTACAAAGTGCAAAAGAGATCCAATAATAGGCATAGTTTAAAGGGGAAAAAAAATCATGAGTGGCAAAACAATATGGGCACATTGGCCTTGGATATATTTGAATTTCTTTCTTGACTCAGAACCTTGCTAACCTGTAATCATGGGCAAATCATTTAATTTCTTAAAAGCTTACCTTCCTAATTTGTGAAATGGGGACCATATCTAATTTGCAGAGTTGTTGTGAGAAAAACATTTTGGAAACTTTAAAGTGTTATATAAATTCATTCATTTATGACCACATTTTTATAATAAAGAGTTGAGCCTAGAAAAAAATAAAGTTAAGCTTTATATTGTTTCTTAAACCAGAAAATACAAGGATCTCTAAAGTCCTTTCAATCTCAGATAAATTAAACAAATGCTTATGGGACCTTAAAAACCTATGTTCCTAATGAAATATAGTGTTGAAGTCCTTACCAATATGGAGCAAAGTCTCCATCTTTTGGCAAATTGTGTGAATGGCATCAACCTAAAACTAGAAGTCAGTAAGATGTATATAGATATCACAGATCATGTCTATACTGAGGAACTTCTAAAATAAAAGACTATTATTACACTGGAGAGTGAATTTAAACCAAAAATCCGATTTCTTCCATTTCAGTTTTTGTCATTTCTAATTGTATAAATTTGATCTCTAATGTAAAACTTTGCTTCCATTTAAAAAATTTGACCTGATGAGGGCAGTAGTAACATTTTTTGATATGGCATCCCCTTAAAATCAACTCCATTGGGCTACTTTAGGAATCAGACCAACTTCCTAATTTGATTTTTTACCACTTATTAGCTACAGGACCACAGAGAATTTATCTTATCTCTTTGAATTTCAAATTCCTTATCTTAATAAAGGGAATAATAACACTTCCCTTATTAGGAGAGGCTTTTGATTCTGTTCTTGGATCTCAGTCCTTTCATAGGGTCCACCTAGACTTTGATTTATATTTGAAAAACCCAGTAACATGTATCTGGTGGTTATTGGTGGCTATTTTTGCTTGATAAAGTGTTGCTTGTTCCAAAAGGGTTTCTCTATTATGGCTCATGAGAATATTTGTCACTGCTGTTTCTCCTTTTTGACTAGGAAGTGCCTCAGGATACTTTCCATATTTTTATTGTCCATTTTACATTTCTAAAAGTGTCCATTATAACTGGTATTGCATAAGTATTAGCTACCATATATGTGTCCTTAGCAAAGGAGTTTTGATTTAAGGATGAAGGTTAAGTTTTTTGAATTACATAGTCGCAGTTTCTCTTTGATAGCTTTGTACTCTATGTATTTTGCATATAGGAAATCAAGGACTCTCTAAGTTAATCACCATAATTATATGTTGCTTCAATTTGGCCATTGAAGTCAAATTCAAAGCCTTCATTTTCTTTTCTTTAGAGTACAGCAAGAATTTTATACTTAGCAAGTTCAAATAATATTTTGATTCTCATTGGAGGAAGATCCCAAGAGATGATGATGATGATAATGTAATATGTTTGCAGGTTTTTCAATAATATTATTATATAGTAATTACATTATATGCTATATATGCTATGTATATATAACTTGCTATCATCTATATATGTAATGGTTAATAAGATATTTTGCTTCGACTGCCTCTTTAACTTGTAAGCCTTGCTGGGTTCTAATTAGGAGAGTTAAGGCTAAACCAAACCATATGATTTTATACTTTCTGAAAAAATGCCACTTTTTATTATTCTTTCCAAAACTGAGTTTATAGAATGTTTTAAATGGTGTGGGGCACTGAATTGACATTATTGCTGTTATTGCATAAATTGTTCTGGTTTTCCTCACTTCACTTTGCATTAATTTGCAAATGTCTTACCAGGTTTTTTTAAAAATCATTTTCACCAAGATGCCATATCTTAAATAGTATTGTTACATTTATATACCATCATTTGTTCAGCCATTCTCCAATTGATGGGTATCCATACCTTCAATGAACAACAATTCTTTGCCTCCACAAAAACGATCTGATATAAATATTTTTATACTCATGTCCTTTTTCTTTTTTTAATCTCTTTCGGGTATAGTCCCAGTTGTGTTTGCTGGATCAAAAGATGTTCACAGTTTGTAATTCTTTTTTTCCAGACTGTTTTCTGGAATGGTTATATCAGTTCAATATTTCACCACTAATTCATTAATATATCTATTTTCTCTTAACCACTCCAGAATCTGTCATTTCTAATAGATGTAAGGTAGTATCTCAAAGTTGTTTGTGAAGGTGTCTTTGGTAATCTATAATAAGTTAGAGTATTTTTATATGATTATAGATAACTGATTTTTTTTTTCTGAAAACTGCCTTTTCATATTCTTTGACCATTTATCAGTAGAGGAATGGTTCTTATTTTTATAAATTTGACTCAATGCCCTATATTTTTGAGAAATGAAATCTTTATTAGAGAAACTTGATCAATTTTTTTGATATTAACTTCAATATCTATGGTACTTTTTAACATGTATTTTTCCTTATTATTATTATTAATCATTTATTTATTTATTTTTTGCAAGGCAATAGATTTAAGAGACTTGCCCAAGGTCACACAGCTAAGTAATTATTAAGTGTCTAAAGTCAAATTTGAAAGTCCTCCCGACTCCAGAGCCATTACTCTATTCACTGCATCATCTAGCTGCCCCCTAATTATTTATTCATTAGGTCTATTTTTGCTTTTGATTTATCTGAGATCATGACACCAACCCCCTTTCTTAAATGTCTACTGAAGCATAATAGATTCTGCTTCAGCCCTTTATTTTAACTCTATGTTTCTTTCTGTTTCAAATGTCTCTCTTGAACACAATTTCTTGTTGGACTCTGCTTTCTACTTTATCTAATTTATTCCACTATTCTGTTTTATGGGCTAGCTCCTCCCATCATTGTTACGATTTCCATCTGTATATTTCCCTTTATCATATTTTCTTCTGTTTATCCTTCTCTCTTTCTTTTTATCCTTCCTCTCCTCAAAAGTCTGTTTTGTTTTGGACCACTGTCTCCCTTAATCTGCCTTCCTTTATTTTCTCATCCCCAATTAACCACATATATTTTCATATCTGTTTTACAGTTGAAGAAACTGAGGCAGATAGATGTTGTGACTTGGCTTGGGCCATAGAGCTAGTAAGTATATGAGGTGAGATTCTAAATCAGGTCTTCTGACACCAGGACCAATGGTTCATTATGCCACCTAGCTGCCAGTCAAAGGGATATGAGATGAGGGGAAAAGAGATGGCAAATGACCTCAACATTTTTGGTGGCATATGAGGAAATGTCCTCCTGGGGGGAAAGGAGTACTATTAAAGAATTAAGGTGAAATGAAAATATCTGGACCACCTACTGTGATAAGGATAATAAGGAACTGATTAATACCGAGATAATTTCATAATACTGTTGAGACTTTATTAGCTAGTGTCATTACATCCTTATTTTTTTTTGATAAGGCTTTTCAAACACAACAGTTTTATTTATAGAGAAAAGGACATGCAAAACAATCATTTTCAACCTTTCTGAAATTCAAGGAACTACCCCACTTCCCCTTCTTGCTTTTTTAAAGAAAGATAGAAGGCAGTTTGTTAGTCTTTACAGCATTCCCATAGTATGTGTTGATTTAAGTTGAATGTGATGAGAGAGAAGTCATATCTTTAAGGAAGAAAAAATAAAGTATAAGAGATAACAAAATTACATAAGTTAAAGGTTTGGGTTTTTTTTAAATTAAAGGTAATAATCTTTGGTCTTTGTTAAAACTCCACAATTCTTTCTTTGGATACAGATTGTGTTCTTTATCACAGATAGCCCAGAATTGTCCCCGATTGTTGCACTGATAGAATGAGCAAGTCCATCAAGGTTGATCAGCGCCCCCACATTGCTGTTAGGGTGGACAGTGTTTTTCTGGTTCTGCTCATCTCCCTCAGCATCAGTTCATGCAAATCCCTCCAGGCTTCCCTGAATTCCCATCCTTCCTGGTTTCCAATAGAACAATAGTGTTCCATGACATACGTATAACACAGTTTGCTAAGCCATTCCCCAATTGAAGGACATTCACTTAATTTCCAATTCTTTTCCACCACAAACAGGGCTACTATGAATATTTTTGTACATGTTCTTACCCTTTTTTCATAATCTCTTCAGGCATCCTTATTTTTTACCTGTTTCCAGTGCCTTCCCCATAATAGACATTTACTAAATGTTTATTGAATTGAATTAAATTTAACACATTTGGAAATTATCAAACTTCCTGTCCCTACCTTTCCTCTTTGTTCTGTCCTAATATAAACCTCTATGTTGGAGAGTTTCCATGTTAGTAACTACATCCAAAGCAAATAAAAACTTATTATAATTTTCATTAATATGAAAGAGAGGAAGTTAAGAGGTTTGGTGATGCCAAGGAGAGGAATCACCCAGGCCAAGAAAAGAATAACTCTCCAATCATATTTTATTTACTAGGCTATTATGGGAGGTCACTAAGTCCAGACTACTGTACTTCATAGTTCATTACCTCAAATATAAATAAACCAACAAAAAACCACTTCCATTGCAAATAGGTTTTAGAGAACATCCTAACATTAGGGCTATGAGGATACTAGTTTTAGCATAATCTCTACCTTCTGTTTTTTCCTATTATATTTCCTTTTTTGCTTCCTGTGGCTAATAGATTTCAGTCATTACGTTCATTAAAATCCTGAATCTCAGTATTCTCTTGAGATTATCTGATATTCAGAACATTTGTATTTTCTGAATCTTCACTTGAAAATAATAGCTGAACCTTCATGTAATTTTAAATTAGGCAAAACATGATATTTGGTATTATTGAAAGGGCAGAGGAAAATGTAGTACATGTGCAAAATCCATCAGCTGGCACAGCTGATGCAACTTCTGTCCATAGCTGGGAAGTTGCTATCCAGGAGACTTGTGGGAGAGGTGCCATGAAGAGCTGGGGAACACATAAATATTCTGTCATTGGTGCCAATTGGCTAATCACATTATTGACAGGAGCCTTTTTTGCCTGGCAGAACTGTTGGCATTTTCAAAAAGTTTGAGGCAGCTCTGGCCCCTTCTTTTCTTGATTCATAACCAGTTTGGTGATTTTTTTTTTCTTTTTTGTCTATGGTGTACACTGAGAAGCCATGCCATAAGGAAGATGGCCTCAGGTCCCTCAAATCCTCTGAGGTCATATGACTCCCCCAAAATGGAACTTCAGTACATAGCCTCTTTTGTTTATTTGGGTTTTGTTTCCACTATATATAAAGGGAACAGAGCTTTGATCATTTTGGGAGTTCAAGGAGTACAGGTCCTTGGATTGGGACCTGGGCAAGATGAAATTAAGAAGAGCAGTCTGATGGAAGCAAATCATATATTATAGATAGAACTATAACAGATCCCTGAAGATTACTGAATGGAAACGGAAATAATACATATTTTTCATCTGCTCATGGCACTTTCAAAAAAATTTGAGCATATATTATGTCTTCATTCAATCAATCCACAAGCATGTTTTTAAATATTTACAATGTCTGATGCACTGGGTTAAACTCTAGGAATGCAAATACAAGCAAAAAGTCCCCACCTAAAGTAGATTGCATCATAATGGAGAATATAACATAAAATTGGCAAGCTGAAAGGGGGAAAGAGGAGAAGGTATCTATGACAGAGAAGAAGAAAATGAAAAGTCTATGTGCCTTCCTTTAAAAAAAGGTTCTGGGAGGAGCCCTCATTAAAAAAAAATCTCATAGACACATGTAGAAAAGCATAATTATTAAACACACCCTTTACTGACCACAACACCAATTAGATTCAATAATGATATTCAATAAAATGATCTTTATTAAAGGATAAAATGAGTGGAAAATTAGATAGTCTAAGCTAAAGAATTAGTGATTCAAATAACAAATAATAAAAATAATTAGTTAATTTCATCAAGGAAAATAACAACCATGCGACAATTTACCAAAACTTTTAGGATGAAACCAAAATAATTTTGAGGAGAAATTTTATATCACCAAATTTCTTCAACAAGAATTAATATCTGATAATTAAACCAATTCAAGTCATTCAATCTTTTTTCTTTTTTCTTTTATCTCTTTGGAATACAGACCTAAGAATGATATTGCCTTTGGGCAAAGTTCCAGATTGCTCTCCAGAATGATTGGATCACAGTATCCCTAAGTGCATTAGTGTCCCAATTTTGCCACACCCCCTCCTTCTTTTGTCATTTTGCTTTTCTGTTATGTTAGCCAATTTGATAGGTGTGAGAAGGTAACTCAATGTTGTTTTAATTTGCATTTTTCTAAACAATAGTGATTGAGAACATACTTATATGACTATAGATAGCCTCTGAAATCTGACTATTCATATTTTTTGAGCACTTATCATTTGGGGAATGGTTTGTAAGCTTATAAATTGACTCCGTTCTCTATTTTTTTGAGAAATGAGACCATTTTCAAATAATCTTGCAATAAAGTTTCCACCAATTTCCTGCTTCCCTTCTTATCTTGGCTGCACTGATTTTGTTTGTGCAAAACCCTTTTGACATTAATGTAATCAGAATCATCCATTTTAGTAAATTTCAGTGATTCTCTTTCTTTTTTTGGTGACAAATTCTTCCCTTATCCTTAGATATGTAAATAAATTGCCACTTTTTAAAAGAAGTCTTTCCTAGTCCTCCTTTATCTTAATATCTTCCCTCTGACACTGTTCTCAATTTATCCTGCATATTGACTTCTTTGTATATGTTGCATGTACATGTGCAAAGAAGTACCCAATGAAATGTAAGTTTTTTTAAAGGGTGAAAATTTTCAAATTAAAAAAATTATTATTATTTTTTGCTTTTGTTTTTTTATTATTTGTTCCTAGCACTGTGTCTGGCACATGCTACTTGACATCCAAGTATGAATCAGAGGCACAGTTGAGAGTAGAACTCAAGAGCAAATAACAATGTCCTACTTCCTTCTCTTCTGGTCAGCCAAGAATTCTTCCCTAAAGTAATTAAGCCAGTGACAAGACAAACTCAAATGGTCCCTTGACTGATTTATCTAAGAACACACTACTTCCCCATGTTTCAACTGGATTAGAATAATGACCAAATTAGAAAGAAAAAGCCTTTGATTATTTTAGTTAATTAAATTAAGGTTGCTAGGCTACCTTGGTGGATAAAGATAGTGGAGTAAGAAAGAACTGATTTTAAATCTAGCCTTTCTAAACTTTACTAAAAACTATATGATCCTGAGAAAATTATTTAACCTCTGTTTTGCTGTTTCCTCATCTATAAAATAATGATTCTAATTGTATTTACTTCCCAAAGTTTTTGTGAAGATAAAATGAAATAATGTTTCTAAAGAATTTTGTACATTATATAAATTGTTGTTATCCCTTGAGTTCAACTTTGACCACCTAAGAAGAATTGTTAAAAGGGAGGTATCAAAAAGAGATTAAATGGAAATTAAAAGGAAATGATTCTCCAGTGATATGTTGAAAGTTAAATGACTATTATTTTGTTTTATGAAGCAAAGTATTAATTAAACTTAACCGTTAATTCTCTAACAGTGTTTTAGTTCTGTGCAATTTTATCTATTATTTGAGAATAAAATGTTTGTTAGAGAGAGATTTTAAAGTCATAATAGGACTTTTCATTTTTGATCCTTCTTTCAATCTCTATTTCACTGCCTTCCCACCAGCTGGCAAAAAAAAACGTAGATTGGAATATTCTAAATTAATAAAAATTGTTTCTGGCAGGCTTATGCCTAAAGTGCAGAGTATAAAATTTCTTTCCACAGATTTCACCTATGAAAATAGAAATTTCCTTTAAAATGCTAAACAATAATAAAAAGGGAAAAAAAAACAGAACTTGTTTAGTTCTTTTAGGTCATAATGTTTGGACAGGTGTTCATTTGCATTCTTGTCAAAGTTTCCCAAATATAGAGTTCTGTCTTTCTGATATCAGAAAGAAAGGCATTAACCCATTAATAAATGACTTGATTCTCTGGGCCCCCTTAATGCTAATACCTTTCCTCTGAAGTTATCTCCAATTTATCACATACAAATAGTATGTGTAAATAATAGTTTGAATGTGATCTTCCTTACTAGAGTGTAACTCCTTGAGGGTGGGGAATGTTTTTGCCTTTCTTTATATCTCCATGGTTTACTATATATATCGTATATGACAGATAGCATATACTTGAATAATGTCTGTTGATTTACTTGACATATGCAGAGTATATTGTCACAAAAAAGAGAAAAGGAGTTAGAACACATTTTAGTAATTATGACCACAGCAGCTCACGGAAAAACATCAGGATCATACCTTTTGTCTTACTTAGTTCATGAAATCTCAATGTGGCATGGCTGCTATAATAACTGCTATCACACACAATAATAATTTGTAAGCATTCTAATAATAAAATTATGACAATTGTAATTATTTATAGTGTTATTGTTCAGGGGGGCTTATAAAGCTTTTTTTCACAAAAGCTCTTTGAGACATTAAAGACAAGTATCATCTTCATTTTACAGATAAGAAAACTAGGGGTGAGATAAGTTAAATGTCTTGTCCATGGTCAAACATAGGAATAATAATTCAAAGGCAGGCTCCTAACTTCATACCTGGGTAAACAGGAAGGGGGGAAAGAATAAAAAATCTTAGACTGAAAGAATAGAAATATAGTCCAGCAGATTTTAAGTAAAGCTATATAGACATATTGGTTAATTCCTACAAATCTATTCTAGCAAACACCTGAAATTGTCCCAGACAGATTTAAAAGAAACTAGATTAAGAAACCTCTAGCATTTTCCAAAAAGACAGCTAAAAGACCACAGGTAAAGGGATGCATCAGCAAAGTCAGGACCAATAGAGGTAAACAAATTGGTACTCTCCCTGTTCAACAAGAAATAGTCAGTCTAAATGTCTCTTTGACTAGAGGAAATATTAGAGGAAGATTCCTCAAGAAAGTCTTAGGTTGCTTAGACATTGTCTGGGTGGTCAGTAATCCACAGTGGGGACCTAGGAAGTACCAGGCATACTTGTGATGGACGCAATGTGACAATGCTCAAACTAAGACAACCTGTGGAACCTAAGGCCTTGAAAGTCCTAGCACTCTGTTGAGATGTCCTAGAGTACCCTTCAGATCTTGAATGATGAACCTCAGAGATCAAGGGGAGGGGTTTTACCTTTAGAAGCACTGGAACGCAAGTGACCCCAGGGGAGACTAAGCAGTGACTACAACCTCACACTTAAGGGCATAAGGGGACAGATCCTGGCCCTGGCACAAAACCCATTTCAAGAACTAAAGCTATAGAGATATGTAAACCAAGGAAGACACCAGCCAGGGTTGGAATGCTGAGTTATTAATAAATTGATTGGGGTTAAAGGAGAGGTATAGGAAGGAAGCAGTAAAGTGATCAACAAATCTGCCTACCTATTCTCTAGCTCAACTCACAAAAGAAATCATAACTGTTACATATATATATATATATATATATATATATATATCAAGACATGAATAAATTTTGGAGGCTCGCCAATATTGAATTTAGTGCTTAATGTTCTTAGACATGGAATTACATTAAAATGCAATAATAATCAACACTATAATATTTTAATGCTTTACAAAACTTTAGAATGCATTAGATGTCACAACAGTCCTGGAAAGTGGGCATAAGATTGATGATGATGATGATGATGATGATGATTATTTTGAAGACTTGGGTGATATCAGAAGTAGAATTTGAACTAGAGCTGTCCTGATTCCAAGTTCATACTCCATATCCTATACCAGATTCATTTTATGATTCTAAAATAACATGAACTTCCTAGTAATACGTAATCCCTGGTGCCACCACCTACTCTAAAGTGGTCTGTGGGCAGTTTTCAGTCAAAGTGATCAAAGCTCTCTATAGTCATATGAAGAAATGTTCTAAGTTGATTAGAGAAAGGCAAATTAAAACAACTCTGAGATACCACCTTACACCTATATGACTAACATGACAGAAAAGAAAAACAGCAAATGTTGGAAGGGATGTGGGAAATTTGAGACATTAATGCATTGTCAGTAGAGTTGTGAACTGATTCAACCATTATGAAAGCAATTTGGAACTTTGCCCAAAGGGTTATCAAACAAGACAAATCCTTTGATCCAGCAGTACCATTATTAGGCTTGTATTCTAAAGAGATCAGAGGAAAAGGACTTGTTTGTACAAAAATTTTGATAGTATCATATGTATATATACATATATTCAAATATATGAATATACATAAATATATATATATATAAATATCATGTGTTTGTGTGTATATTCTTTTTGTGGTGGCAAAGAATTGGAAACTGAGGGGGATGCCCATCGCCTGGGGAAAAGCCAAACAAGTTGTGGAATATGATTATATTATATTATATATTATATATATTATATTATATTTATTATATATATTATATTATATTATATTATATAAAGAAATGATGAGCAAGGTACTCTCAGGAAAGCCTGGAAGATTTATATGAATTGGTGTAAAGTGATGTGAGCAGACCAGGAGAAAATGGTACACAGTAACAGCAATATTGTTCAAGTATTAATAGTGAAGGATTTAGCTATTTTTAGCAAAACAATGATTCTGGTTAATTTCAAATGATGAAAAAAATGCTATCCACGATGGAGTCTGAATACAGATCTTTTTTTTAAACTTTATTTTTCTTGGATTTTTTTTGTCTGCATTTTCTTTTACAGTTTGACTAATGAGGTATGTATATAACTGCATATGGTATATATTATCTATATCAAATTGTTTACCTTCTCAATAGGGTAAGGGGGAAAGGAGGAGAATTTGGAACTCAAAAAAATTTTTAAAGAATGCTAAAAATTGCTTTTGTGGGGCGGCTAGGTGACACAGTGGATAAAGCACTGGCCTTGGAGTCAGGAGTACCTGAGTTCAAATCTGGGCTCAGATACTTAATAATTACCTAGCTGTGTGGCCTTGGGCAAGCCATCTAACCCCACTGCCTTGCAAAAAAAATTGCTTTTGCATATTTTGGGGGACAAATAAAATATTTAAAATGGTTTTTTGTACAGAAAAATGGAAACCTTTCAGTGAGGTGAAAAATGAGGTTTCTTATTTTCTTCTTCAATTTGACATTATATCTATATTATTTATATTCTATATATACTCTATACTACATAGTATAATAAATATAGCATACTACACCTATATGGAGTATATATATTGTATATATATTATATATATATATAATATATATACAATATATATACAATATATACAAAAATACAACTAGAAAAAAATCAGTTTATAGAAATGATTCTAGCTGCTAATCTAATGTCAAAAAGTATACTATTTTTCATTCCTATTTTGCCACATACAAATATACTTTTCCTTGAAAAAGCAGTATTTTAGTTAAGCTATAAGGATAATAGAATCTTTTTCCAGTTACATAGAAACTGGAAAATGTGAGTAGTATTATCAGATTTTGATAATCCTGAGACTAAGCATTTCTATTTTCCCCTCTACTCTGTACACTCTTTAAAATTACTTCTCTGTCTTTTACTAAATATAGGTCATTTCCTGTGTGTTTCCCAACAGAAGGTGGAATTTCATTAGCAAAGTAGAAAATAAGAATCTAACTCTGACAAGTCAAAGGATCACCTGACTTCTTGTTATGATGGAAAAACTGATCTTTAGAAGTTGTGAAAGACTGCTACAGAGGAAAGCTCAGTTAAAGTAGCTAGCCATCCTTCAGCACAGGCAGAGAGAAGGGGGAAAGTCTTCTGTTGGCCATTTTACCAAAAGAGGCAATAGCGAAAAACCAGATAAAAGAGAGGAAGCAGACCATCTCTTCCTCTTCCTAGTCAGGAGTATATTGCTGCAAGACTTTGATGTTCTTAGTTATTTTCAGTGCTGTCTAACCCTTTGTGGCCCCATTTGGGATTTTCCTGCCCGAGATACAAGGATCGTTTGACATTTCCTTCTCTAAGTTATTTTACAGATAAGAAAACTGAGCAAAACAGAATGAAGTGACTTGTCTAGGATCATACAGCTAGTAAGGGTCTGTGGCTGAATTTGTAAACAGGAACACAAGTCTTCCTGACTCCAGGACAAAGATTCTATCCTGTGAACCACCTCCTGCCCTATAGCTGCAGGTCTACAGTTGTTTGCTTTTTAATAAAGGAGGGGGAGATGTTGAGTGATTTCTCCTCTTTAAGCCAAATCAATACTGCTTTTCTCTGCTCCCATCCTTTATGAAGCCTTTCCCAAGTTAATACTACCTCACCAAAATTAACTTGTAATCATTTTCTAAATATGCTGTATATGTGTTTTTGTTTGCTTTCCCAATCAAATATAAACTTGAGGGCTTTTGTTTTTATTTCCTATGGGCTAAGGCAAGTAAGCATTTAATAAATAAATGCCTATTGATTTATTCATATCGGTTGACTTTCTTGGTTTCCTTCAAGATAAAATATAAATTCTTTAACTTAACATTCAAAGCTTCCCCAAAATTGGTTCCAGTTTTATCATTTTGATATTGTATCTTCGATATTTCAAATAACACACAATGGATATACTAAAGTGATTTACCATTACACATGCTGACTAGTGTGACAAGAACATTAAAACAGACTTAGATAATCATGCTTTATTAACCAACTACACACAATTGTGTATTCCAGGATCCAAATATCAATATCTCCAAGAATAAGTCATCAACAGGATCCCTAAAGGTCCCAATAAGTATGTATTCTATTGGGGCTTATGACAAGATCTCTTCTCTGCCCCACCAGAAGCCATGGGTCTCCTTCCAAGATGTATTTCTAGGACATCTTTGTCAGTTAGCATGGCTCTCAAATGTCCAAGTTAACACTCATATTTCTGAATTTAATGAATGATCCAGGATCAGACTTGGGCCTCTGGTGGATTGTCATGGTTCTGGTTAGACCTTTTTATGTTATATCTAAGTTTTGATTGGTTATTGATTACATTAGTTAGTTTTATGTGTGAATATATGTTTGTCTGATTGTCTTCCCTTTTGAAAATTTCATTAGATTTGATCTGACATCTTTATCCTTGAGATGTTCTGGAAGAATTTGTTATGCTTGCTCTTTTTGAGGTGTCAAATAATTGGAAATTGAGGGGATGCCCCACAATTGGGGAATGGCTGAATTAAATTTGGTATATGAATTTGATGGAAGACTATTGTTCTTTTTTTTCGTTTGTTTTTGGGTTTTTTGGGGTTTTTTTTTTTAGGTTTTTGAAAGGCAAATGGGGTTAAGTGGCTTGCCCAAGGCCACACAGCTAGGTAATTATTAAGTTTCTGAGACTGGATTTGAACCCAGGTACTACTGACTCCAAGGCCGGTGCTCTATCCACTGTGCCACCTCGCTGCCCCAGGACTATTGTTCTTTAAGAAATGATGAGCAGGATGATTTTAGAAAACCTGGAAAGACTTACATGAACTGATACTAAGTGAAGTGAGAAGAACCAGGTGAAAATTCTACATAGTAACAGCAAACTTATGTGATGATCACCTATGATAGACTTAGCTTTTCTCAACAATACAGGGTTCTACATTATTCTACAGACATTTCTAAAGATGTGGTGAAAAATTCCATCAATATTCAGAGACAGAACTGTGGGATCTGAATAAAGATCAAAGTGTACTATTTTCACTTAAAATTTTTTTTAATTTGATTTTTTTCTTTCTTGTGGTTTCTCCCTTTTGTTCTGATTCTTCTTTCACAGTATGACTAATATGGGAATATGTTTAGCTTGATTGTGCATGTATAACTTTTATCAGATTGCTTTCTGACTTGGGGAAGAGGGAAGAGAGGAAGAAAGTACACAAAAATGAATATTGAAAATAATCTTTACCTGTAATTGGGGGAAAACAAAATACCATTAAAATAAAAAACAAAAACAAAATTTCTTTTCCAAGGAAAATGGGGTTAAGTGACTTGCCCAAGGCCACACAGCTAGGCAATTATTAAGTGTCTGAGGCCGGATTTGAACCCAGGTACTCCTGACTCCAGGGTCGGTGCTCTATCCACCTAGCTGCCCCCCAAAAATGTTTTTAAAACGCTATATGCTTTAGAGCATGATTGTCCAACTTTTTAGTTCTTCTGGGGCTCATCATCCTCCAAAAACTTGTCAAGGGCTGCATGTAGAATTTATTATTTACTTATGACTACAATGAAACTATATTACCAATGAGTATCATAATATAATGCAATCATGCCACATGAAGGGACTTTGAGGGCCACCTGCAGCCTGCAGACTCAATGCTTTGTCCTTGATAAGCTCTGCTCTAATTTTTCTAATTTGAATGGTTTTAAGAAAATAACAAATGAAGTTAAATAATTAGTTCTCAGTGAAAGAAATACCAGTAAGAAAAAGGAAATGTGTTTGTAAAACTTTCACTAGTCTTGTAATATTCCTGATATTCTCTTGAAAGAACCCAGTCTGATAAGTTTTATCAGTGATATCTAATCCTAAACTACATGCTAAGTGATCATCCCATAAGCTAAATCAATAAAAATACCCCAGTGATAAAACAAAGACCTAGAAGTAGCAATCAGGAGATAACTCTTTGTCCCTTTGAAAATTAAGATTAGGGCGGTTAGGTGGCACAGTGGATAGAGCACCGGCCCTGGAGTCAGGAGTACCTGGGTTCAAATCCGGTCTCAGAAACTTAATAATTGCCTAGCTGTGTGGCCTTGGACAATCCACTTAACCCCATTTGCCTTGCAAAAAACCTAAAAAAAATTAAGATTGCAGGGGCAGCTAGGTGGCGTAGTGGATAGAGCACCGGCCTTGGAGTCAGGAGTGCCTGGGTTCAAATCCGGTCTCAGACACTTATATTACCTAGTTGTGTGGCCTTGGGCAAACCACTTAACCCCATTTGCCTTGCAAAAAAAAAAAAATTAAGATTACAGAAAGTCCAGAATAGAGGTTGAAGAGGGAAGTTCAAATGTAGCTTTATAAATAATAAAAATGATAAATTAAACCAATTCACGTTCTCTGTTCAAATGCATGGTTCTATATGATAGTTGCTGTTTGACTTTATTTTTAGAGGATCAATGACATCATGTGTGACATTGCATATAAATTGGACTGAAGTGAGGCAGAGTTGTACCCAGTCATCAGTCTCATTCTCCATTCCTGAATCATTGAAGTCCAGTGGTAAGGCAAAAGTCAAGGCAAATGGTAATGACCCAGTATATGGTAGATGACCTTGATGTCTTTGAAGACCTACTAAGCTCTAAGTGCTTCACAGGACCTCCTTCAGCTGCCTTTGTGGCTCATCTGTCCATTCCATTGGAACAAGTATTCCCCTGCTTAGAGTAGACATACCCCTACCTCACTACCAGGTTAGCAACTTATTGGCTACCCTCAAGCTGATTTAGTGCTAAGATGGCTTACTGGGGTGTAGCCACTGTGCAAGCTACACCTTCCCAGAGTCACAGGTGAGAGTTAGGTGAATCAGGTGGACACCAAGGTGGATGAGCAGTCCTGAAAAGGGCTGGCAAACTCTCACATCAAGGGTGCTAATCTTCCTGAAACCTCCATGCGCCCTATATGATAGTGCAGGGGAACTGTAGCTAGTTAAACAAAGGCAGTCACATCTCGCCAGTCTTTAAGATTATGGAATAGTCTAGGAGTCATCATGGAACAAAAGTGCACCAAGGGTATGTATGATGTTATTTCTTCACTAAAAAAGCCAACTACTGAGTATATCCCAAATGTGGAAGGAACTAATCACTCGTCTTGGAGGAACTGAACATAATGCTATGAAACATAGTGTTGTCACTATTCCAAAGAACATTTTCTCCCTAAAACTAGATTGTTTTGAGGTTTGGGCTCTGCTCTTGACTGTCTCCTCTATTTTTTATATATGTTCAGGTCTCATTGGTTCATTTGTCATCTCTTTATGGATACCCAGCTTCATCTCCTTTCTTTGTTTTAGTCCCATATCACTATCTCTACTTAAATGTCCCATAGTCCTATAATCTCAGATTCAATATATCCAAAGCAGAACTCAATATCTTGCTCCAAAAGTCCATCTATTTGTTATTTCTTCTACTTCTGTCAAGATCACTCTTCTTTCAGTCAACTGGGTATGCAACCTTGAATCTAGTCTTGCCTCTAACTCTCATTTCCCATTTCCAGCAAATACCAAAGTTATATTTTGGAAAGGGATGTGGGGAAACTAGGATACTGATATATTGCTAGTGAAATTGTGAACTGACCCAACTGTTCAAGAGAACCACAATATCTCCAGCATCCATGCCCTTCTCTCCAATCACACAGCCTTAGTTCAAACCCTCAGTTCTTACTTATACTATCATGAAAGTCTCCTACTTTAGCTATCTCCTCTGGGCTCTGCCTTCTCTTAATACATTTTCAATTCTTGAAGCATACATCTTACATACTCAAAATATTTTTTTTTAGTTTTTTTGCAAGGCAATGTGGTTAAGTGGCTTGCCCAAGGCCACACAGCTAGGTCATTATTAAGTGTCTGAGGCCGGATTTGAACTCAGGTACTCCTGATTCCAGGGCCGGTGCTCTATCCACTGCGCCACCAAACTGCCCCTATACTCAAAATATTTCAGTGTTTTCCTATTGCCTCAAATACTAACTACAGAGTCATCTATTTGCTATTTAAAGTCTTTCACAATCTAATTTCAACCAATTTTTTCAGAACTTTTTTTGTATTACTTAACCCCCTCCCCATGCATTTTCTCTTCTGGTCAAACTGGTCTTTCTGTTCCTTACACACAGCCCCTGCCTCTGTCCCCCAAACTCAGAGTCCCCTCCCTCCTCATTTCTATTTCTTTATGCTTTCCTTTCTTCCCCTCCCAATTCTTAATCTTAATTTGGTATTTACTAATCTATGAACTACTATATCTCTATATTACCCCAGTAGAGCATAGAGGGAATGCTAAGTCCTGATAATTATTTTCTAGTAGAATACAGTAGAATAAGAATAATTTTTTTGTCTTAGTATAGTGCTTCACAAATATTGGTTGAATTACGTTGAAAATCTAATGGTAGAATTTGTTATATTTTTCAGTTAAATAAAAACTGTAATATAAACTTATGTAATAAGCAAACTAATATTACAAATGATTGAAAAATTCAATATTTTTTATTTAATTTAATTTTTTTCCAATTACACGTAAAGGTATTTTTCATTATTCATTTTTTGGTAAGATTTTGAGTTCCATATATTGTTCCTTTCTTCTCTGCCTTTCCCTCTCCCCATGACAGCAAGTAATCGGATATAGCATATTCACGTACAGTCATGTTAAACATATTTCCATATCAGTCATGCTATGAAAGAAGAATCAGAACAACAGGGGAAAAAACCAGGAGAAAGAAAAATGACATACAACAAATTTTTAAAAAGTAAAAAATAGGGGCGGCTAGGTGGCGCAGTGGATAGAGCACCGGCCCTGGAATCAGGAGGACCTGAGTTCAAATCCGGCCTCAGACACTTAATAATGACCTAGCTGTGTGGCCTTGGGCAGGTCACTTAACCTCATTTGCCTTGCAAAACCTAAAAAAAAAGGTAAAAAATAGCATGCTTTGATCTGTTTTCAGATGCCTTAGTTCTTGCTCTGGATATGGGTGACATTTTCTACCACAAATATTTAAAATAGTCCTTGATCACTGTAATGCTGAGATCTATGAGAGCTGATCATCACATAATGTTGCTGTTAAGATGTACAGTGATCTCCTGGTTCTGCTGACTTCACTCAGCAAGAGTTCATGTAAGTCTTTCCAGGTTTTTCTGCTCATGATTTCTTACAGAATAGTATACTATCAGATTCACATACCACAGTCTGATGAGTCATTTTTCAATTGATGGCCATCCCCTCAATATTCAATTCTTTGCCACTACAAAAAACTGCTTTAAATATTCTTGTACAGTGGAACCTTTTCTCTTTGTGATCTTTTTTGAGAATCAGACCTAGTAGTGGTATGACTGGATCAAAGGGTATGCACAGTTTTATTTCTCTTTTTCTCTAGAATGGTTGGGTCAGTTTACAACTTCACCAGCAATACTGGTGAAGTTGTAATGCCCTAGTTTTCCTACACCCCCTCCAAAATTTATCATTTTCCTTTTCTGTCATTTTAACCAATCTGACAGGTATGAGGTAGTATACTTCAGAGTTGTTTTAATTTCCATTTCTCTAATCAATAATGATTTAGTATATTTTCCATACAACCATGAATAGCTTTAACTGAAGAAATTTAAAGTTACATAGGATCAGCTCTTCCTATGTAGTATGAACACAATATTATTCCAAAATCAGACTTAAGAGCTCAGGAAACTGAAGGATAAAATCTAAGGGTCACAGTTGGGCTTTTATTTGGAGATTTGTGAAGACTTGAAAATATGTCATTTGAGGAAACACAAACACAGCCCTGATTTTTGTTAGAGCAATAGGAAACTGAAAAGAAAAATAATTATCTAAATATCATTACTATCAGTGGAAAGCAGGGTAGAATAGTGGATAAAAGTGACTTGAAATCAGGAAGACTTGGGTTCAGATTCCCAACCAAGACATGCCCTCAGCAGTATGACCTGGAAAAATCCCTCAATCTCCCTTTGTTTCACTTTCTTTTCCTATAAAAATGAGACAGATTTGATGATCCCTAAGGTCCCTTCTACTTTCATAATTCTATCAAACTAAATGTTAATGAAATTTGGACTAAGAAAAAAGGAAACTTCATGTAAAAAGAATTAGCAGTTGGGAAATGGTTTTAAGTGAGCTGTTGAAAGCTATGGAATATCTCTTATTGAAAATTTAAGAGAATATATTTATAGTGTTATCCCTGTCCCAAGATCCATTGGTGGGAGACACTCCATATTGGTGGGGATGAAGTCTTTGCTCTTTGTGAGAAACGAAGTAAAGGTAAAGAGAGCTTTGGTTTTCAGCTGGTCTCCACTTTAAGGACTTTTTAATTGGGAATCTCCTTCTGGTACTCTCCAAACAAGAATCTTCCTCAAATAGAACATCAAATCAGCTTCCACATTACACAAAGAAAACAGAAGAAGCTAATCTCACTTCAGATTGCCAAAGGAAAAGACATGGGAAGACATGAGAGGAACAGGCAGTCTCCATAACAACCCTATTCCCAGATTATTACTCTAGAAATTTTGGGGAGTTTCCCCTTGGGTAAGACACAGGATACTTCCTTTTGGTCAAATTTAATTATCTCATTCTTAATGGGAGAGTTCTTTTATTCTGTAGTGTCTGGTCCATGTTCTCCTATGTATACCTTCTCTAATTTCTGTTTTATTCTGATTTGTATATATTGGTTGCTTTACTATTATTCATTATGTGTTTTGAGTGTGGAACTGGTATTAGGTAGGAAGGGGATCAAACCCTGGATGTAGAGTAGGGTCTCTCTCTCTCCCCAAAATGACAATGTCATGATCAAAAGTCAGATGGAAGTCAAACATATCCCCTAGACAAACAACATATAAGGGAATAGATAAAAATAGTTCTGGCCCGGGGACCCCCAGCCCCCCGCCACAGGATCCTCTGGTCTCAACCTTCTGCTTCTTGTCCTGGCAAGAAAGAAAGTCTCCTTTGGAGAAGTCAGTGGAGGGGAGAGAGTTAGGAATAAGGGGCTAGAGATGTCTCTTCTGCTACTCTTCAAGCACTGCACAAGGACAGCATCCTCTCACACAAGTGGAGGTTCTCTATATTTGTAGGGCACCATTTGACAACAGGTTTGAATAAGTAAGATTTCCTGTTGAATATTATGCTCTGTGATTTTTAGTACAATATAGTAAGAGAACCGGATTGTACAGAAAACATACTTACAAGTGGAGTCATAAACAAATAAAAGCTGTAATTTGGAGGGGAAAAAATTGAAGTGTCCTCTTCAGATTTGGGAGATTTTTAATCTTGGAAAGGCCACATATGTAGTTTCAATATAAACATGTAATCTTTGGCTGAGACAAATGGATCCTCTTGTAGATGACATGTGGCACTAGTTACATCCGTCACTTTTTGCTTTGGTCAGACGCGACAATCTTGCCACATCCTTCCTGATGGTATTCTCGTCCTCTTTCACTTTATAAACTCTCCATGATCCTTTAGCTTGTAGCAAAAGAAAACATGAAAACAGATACTCACACAGGACTTCAATGCTTATTGAATTATTGTCTTTGATTTGAAGAGCTTTATTAAGGAGACATAATTCATATCAAAAAAAAAGGACTGAACCGGTCATATATGACAATGTATAATAGAGCTACAACCTGCAATTAAACAGAACAAAGCAAATTTGTTCATAAACTCTGGTCTCATTGCCCAAGCCAGTTAACCAGTCAAAGGTATGTAAGCAGCTAAGTTCTCCACTCATTCACATATCCCTTAACTCTCAGGTTCTATGATCTAGCACATCCAAAGGTATTTGTTCGACTTCCCTCCCCTCCCCATATCTCAAGCCATAGCGAATTATACCCTCTTTCCATTTTTCCTTCATCAAAAAAAAACAAAACTAGAAAGTTACACAAAGTATCCATAGAGGAAAATAATATAAATTCAGAGATAATCATATTCCACCATTTATTTAGCTCAAACTAAGGCAACAGGACACAATAGTTAGACTAGAATGAGTAGACAGGATTGGATTCTTATTTGCTAATACTATTTCTGTGGTCCTAGACAAATTATTTAACCTCTCTGGACCTCCATCTTATCATCTATAAAATGGAGACTTGGCCTCTATCAAGTCAAAATCTTTGGTATTACGAGTTTAAACCCAGAGAAGAGGGTGAGAGAAATGACAACCATTATTAAGTTTTTGAAAGACTTTCATATGAGGGAATGATTATATTATCTGGTCCCAAAGAAGTAGGAGCAAGTAGTGAAAGCTGAAGAGAGGACAATTTTTATTTGAGAGAAGGAAAAATATTCTAACAATTAAATCTATCACTAAATGGAATTATATTCTTTATATAGTATAAAGTTGTTTAACATTTATCAGAATGTAATCAAATAAATAAGAACTTCTGTCTCTTGTTTATTCTTTTTTCTTTTCAAAAATTTATTTTATTTTTAATTTATAGAATAAAAGAAGCATTTCTATAACAGTATAGTTTTAAAAGATGACTGCATATAAAACTGAAATTCTTTTATATACAACTTGCTATTTTTAAAATATATGATAATTTTCATGTACATTTCTTGTTTCTTCTCTTTTGCTGCCCTAAAGATAGACATAAATGAATATATGCATAAATATGTATATGTATGCATGTATATAAAATAATTTTATCCAAACTCCTATTTATCAATCCTTTAGCACCTTCCTTCATCTGCCTTTTGCAGTTAATTTGAGTATTTGTTAATAATAAAAATGATTTATCCATTCAAAGTCATTCTTTAAACAATATTGCTCTTAGCATATATAATGTTTTCTTGGTCCTGCCCAGTTTTCTCTTTGTTCTTTCATGCAAGACCCTGTTTTTCTAAGTATTTGTTATCAGTAGAGTTTTTGGTAATAATATGTTTTATTTATTTTTTATGTGAAAGATTTTATTTATTTTGAATTTTACATTTTTCCCCTGATCTTGCTTCCCTCCCACAACACCGCCCCCCCCCAGAGAAGGCAGTCTGTTAGTCTTTACAGTTGTTTCCATGCTATACATTGATCTAAATTGAATGTGTTGAGAGAGAAATCATATCCTTAAGAAGAAATAAATAAAATTTAAGAGATAGCAAGATTATATAATAAGATTTTTTTTTTTTAAATTAAAGGCAATAGTCTTTAGTCTTTGTTCTATCTCCACAATTCTTTCTCTGGATACAGATGGCATTCTCCATTGCAGATAGCCCAAAATTGTTCCTGATTGTTGCACTAATGGAATGAGCAAACCATTAAGATTGATCATCACCCCTGTGTTGCTGTTAGGGTATACAGTGTTTTTCCGGTTCTGCTCATTTTGCTCAGCATCAATTCATGCAAATCCTTCCAGGTTTCCCTGAATTCCCATCCCTCCTGGTTTCTAATAGAATAATAGTGTTCCGTAACATACATATACCACAGTTTGTTAAGCCATTCCCCAATTGAAGGACATTCACTTAGTTTCCAATTTTTGCCAACACAAACAGGGCTTCTATGAATATTTTTGTACAAGTGATGTTTTTACCTTTTTTCATCATCTCTTCAGGGTATAGACCCAGTAGTGGTATTGCTGGATCAAAGGGTATACAGATTTTGTTGCCCTTTGGGTGTAATTCCAAATTGCTCTCCAGAAAGGTTGGATGACTTCACAGCTCCACCAACAATGTAGAAGTGTGCCAGATTTCCCACAACCCTTCCAACAATGATCTTTATCCTTTCTGGTCATATTGACCAGACTGAGAGGTGTGAGGTGGTACTTCAGAGATGCTTTAATTTGCATTTCTCTAATAAGTAGTGACGTAGATAAATTTTTCATGTGACTATGGATCTCTTTGATTTCCTTATCTGTAAATTGCCTTTACATAGCCTTTGACCATTTGTCAATTGGGGAATGACTTGGTTTTTAAAAAAAAATTATCGGTAGAATTTTTAAAGCAGATATTCACACTGTGGTTAGTATCCAGTTTTTTGCTTCGGATTTGATAAAAAGTAAGATAGATCCCTGATTCATAGACATGTGTTAAATATGTAATTAAAATCTTGCTATCACATTTAATAAAAAAGGAATATGCTTCTCCAAAAATACAGCAAAAATTTTGTAGCCTTACTTGTTAGAAATCAATGTGGATTTTCTTATTATCGAGGAGCTCAATTAATTCTTTTTTCACTAGGTCGTTCTGGTTGACTTTTTTCTAGCTTAGTATCCGAACATCATTCATTTCATTTTGGTCAGTTATTCTTTTGCCTGTTTCTTTCAAATTTTTAAGATGTTCTGTAATCCTCCCTTCTATCCTCCTCCTACATGATATTGTTCTCTCTCTGATTCATAGTGTATATCTCTGTTTTTATTAACACTAATTGTTTTAGAATTTTTAAGCATAATATTATATTTATATATTATAATTATTATAATGTACAGTTTTAACAATAAAGAATATGGCCTTTTCTTAGACTTTGTCCTTCTTGACCTTTCTAGATCAATCACCCCCTTTTCCTTGATGATTCCCTTTTCTTTGGTTTTCATAAATTCATTCTCTCCTGTTTTTTCTACATATGTGACTTATCAGTCTCCTTTTATGGATATTCTTGTGGGACACATGGGTATTCTCAGGGTTCTCCTGTGTCCTGTTTTCTTCTCCCTACTTCATTGGATGATCACATCAGCTGCCAAGGATTTCATTATCATCCCTACAGTGATGATTCTCAACTCTCCCTATTCTTTTCTAATCTCTCTGCTGTTCTTCAGTCTTGTTTCTCTAACTGCCTTTTGGATATCTCAAACTGGATGATCAATAGATGTCATCATCTCACCATGTCCAAAATTGAACTCATTATTTCTCTCTCCAAATCACTTCCCTTTCTAATACTGTCAAGCTCATAACCCAAGTGTCATCTGATGCTCCTCACTCTCTTCCTCCCTCCACTTCACCTTGGCAGCATCTTTTGCATATGCCTCCCTTTCTCCCCTGATTTTTGCCACTGCTGTGCTGTAGGTCCTCATCTCCTCATACATGAGCTATTGTAATAATCTGCTGCTGTTCTGTCTGAAAGAAGTCTAATCAGACCTCAGTTGCCAAAGTGATTTTCTTAAAGCATGTGTCCAACCATGTTACCTTTCCTACTCAACAAACTCCAGTCACTCCCAATTACCTTCAGGATCAAATACAGACCCATCTAGCTGGCATTAAAATTTTTCATAGCCTATCTCCACTTTTATTCACCCACACACAACTATTTACACACACATTCTTCACTCCAGTGATACTGGCTTACTGGTTTTTCCATGAACAATCCATTCCACTTCTCAGCTGTAGGCATTTTCTCTGTTTGACTCTCATCCCTGAAATGTTCCCCTCTCCTTATCTCTATCTATTGGCTTCTTTGGCTTCCACCAGTTCTCAACTAAATTCTCACTTTTTTGGCAAGGCAATGGGGTTAAGTCACTTGCCCAAGGTCACACAGTAGGTAATTATTAGTGTCTGAGGCCGGATTTAAACTCAGGTACTCCTGACTCTAGGGCCAGTGCTCCATCCACTGCATCACCTTGTTGCCCCAAATTCCCTCTTTCAATAGGAAGTTTTCCTCAATTTCTATTTTATTGGGATTTCCCAATTCTAATAATTAAATTCTAGTGCCTTCTTCCTCTTGATTATTTCTTGTCTATCCTTTATATAACTTGTTCATTCCTACCTATTTGTGTATTGTCTTCCCCATTAGACTGTGAGCTCCATTGGGTCAAGGTATGTCACCAGAGAGCCAAGTGATTACTATAACCTTATTTCTTTGTTGACTGATTTATTAGTTAAATATTTTCTGTACTCTCCTTGTTAAATTTCTCATGAACATATCACAAACTGGGAATCCCTTCCTTAAAACAAGCATAGAATTAGGATCTTTTCTTTCCTCAATAACTTAATCTCTACACCATTCCCAAAGGGAAGAATAAAATGTTCCTGAGCCCTTTGTTTCCAATTTTGGCTTTGTAATACATAACTTCACGTAAATGTAAAATGTCCTTTAACCTATTAAGTGTTTTCTGAAAAGGAGAAGCAGTTCTCCCCTTTCCTCTTGCCAACAGAAAAGAAAATACTGAGCCGACATGTCTTATTTGATTTAAACTCTGTCTCCAAAGGAGAAAGGAAATTGCCCACACAGAAAAAAGCTAACAATTTTCTATAATTATCTTCTCCCCAACTCAACCCCAAATAGAGAGCATATTCATCTCAGTGCCTGCAAACCACACTAGTAGGGGGAGGGAAAAAGGAAAGAAATGATTCATTCTAAGGAGTCAAACCAGCCAGTCCCTCAAATGACCTGGTGAAAGTCAATGAAGTCCCAGTGAGCCAGTGGAAAAGAGCTCCAATCATCTGTTTGACAAGGCACATTTTAAAAGGAGAAACTGAACCAATAAAGGAAGCTTATTAAAGGCAAGCGTACTCTGGAAACTCTACCAAAATTTCTTCTTCACCTTCATCATGAATGTAATTCCAAAGCACATCATTAATTAGTGCGTTATATTTGGAGAGCACTGCTTTTTTTCCACACAGAGATACAGAACCTAGTAGGAACAAACAAACTATAATCAAGATGGAAAAGAAATAATCAAGAGAGGGAAGGCTTGGAATTGGGAAATCCCAATAGAATAGGGATTGAGGAAAACTTCCTCTTGAAGGTGAGAGATGTGACCAACCAAAACCACTGACTAGTCACAAAAATCAGGGTCTTGAATTTATATAGTTAAGTGGTGCAATGTATAGAGCTGAACTTGGAGTGAGGAAGAGGAATTCATACATTGCCTCAGGCCTTAACCTTTCTCAGTCTCAATTTCTCCATCTGTAAAATGGAGATGATAACACCTCAGGATATTATGAGGATCAATGAGATACCATAGGTAGTGTGCTCTTCAAGCCTTAAATTATTTTAGAATAAGGTATAAAATTTTAGAATAAGGTATAAAAAAAGACACTCTTATTTTCTGAAAAGTTTACAAACTTTGTATGCCCAAAATGAATAGAATTGGAGTTATCTAAACAACTTCTGTTGTTATTATATCCTTAAAACTTTTTAACTTTATCATTTGAAGACAAATATATTTTCTTTTTTAAATTAAAACTTTTATGTGCTGATTTTTTTTTAAAAAATGAAATGCCTAAAAACTAAATTGCTAAAAAATTATCTTACTGAATTAGAAAAAATAATAACAGTTTATTTGGAAGAACAAAAGGTCAGGGACTTCAAAGAAACCAGAAAAAAAGATTTAAAGGAAGCAGATTCAGTAGTATCGGACCTTAACCTATATCATAAAGGTGGGATTATTATTGAAGTGTAAAGTGGATAATTTTGATTATCTTAAATGAATATTTTCTTGTATAAATAAATCCTGTACAGTCAAGAATAGAAGGAATGCAGAAAATTGGGAAAACACTTCCATAATAATCTCTTAGATAGCATTTGATTGGATTTTAATATTACTATGGTATACAAAATGATTAGCTGGTTGAGTTAGAAAAACATCGAAAGACTTGGTCTTATGAAGGAAGATGCTATCCTTTCCAGAGGAAAGAGATAACAAGGGGAAATAGGCTAGTATGTTCCTACATACATATGTGTGTGTGAATGCTTATATGTGTATGATTTATAGATATGTATTATATATATGCATATATATACATATCAATCTATAGATAAATCTATAGATATATTTATATCTATATGTGTATATAGTTCTATCATCTATCCATCATCTATATAGCTATCATCTATCTATCAATCTATATCCATGCTTAATTGTAGCCTTATTTGGGGTGTAGTGGGGGGGAAGGAGGGGGGAAAAAGAAAACAGCTCTGGACAGAGGCAGGGTCAGAGAAGAGGTGTCTACAAGAGGTATTAGTAAGATACACGAAACAGATCTTGGCAACTGATTGAATATTAGGATTGATAATGAGAAGGTGGTATTCTTGTCAGTAATAAGGAAATTTGGAAGAAGAAAGGCTTTTGGGGGGAAATAATGAATTCAATTTGGATATGTTGAATTTAAGATGTTTATAGGACATCCAGTTAGTTATCTCCAATAAACAGACAGAGGTGGGAGTCTGGAGACTGGAAAAGAGGCTAAGGTTAGAGAAGCAGAGCTAAGAACCATCAGCATACAAATGATCAAAACAGCAGAGAAGTAGAAGAGAAGAGGGTCTAGGACAAAGACCCGATGACAAACAACATTAGCGGACATTTCAGGGCTGCCTAGGAGCTGCATTGTTCCCTCTTCCAGGTAGAATGTGATGTATAGAAAAAATTCACCCTTCTTATGATTGAGCATGAGCCCAAACCTGAGTGCTCCCCTGATCTAGAATGAGCTAGAGTGAGCAGATCACTGTATCTCAGAGTCTGACCTGACTTTCTGCTAGTACAGAACATAATGAGAAGATATTGGAAATAGATTATTACTCAGGAAGAATGAGGAGGAACAGGATCCCCAAAGAATGGTCCTAAGATCCTTAGACACTGATTAATTATCCCTGTTTATTTTGCCCTGAGGTCCAGGTCTCCTCCATTTGAGTTGGAGGAGAAGCATCTATCTAGTGAACTCTGTTCCTACCTTCTCCTTAACTCAGGATCAACCTCCAAGTGACCTAAAGTCCACATTCTCTTCCAGGAGCAAACTTCATTCACCTCTCACCCAATAGCAATACCACCGCGGAAGGACTGGTCTTCTCACCCAAGTTAGAGCTCTGCCTGGTTCCATAAATTCAATCATCTATAAGAAAAACTACTCCCAAATTCACATACCCAACAATTTTTTTTAATTTTGTTTTGTTTTTTCAAGGGAATGAGGTTAAGTGACTTGCCTAAGGTCACAGAACTAGGTAATTATTAAGTGTCTGAGGCTGGATTTGAACTCAGGTCCTCCTGACTCCAGGGCCAGTGGATACACTGTACCACCTAGCAACCCTCACATACCCAACATTAATTTCTTTTGAGCTCCAGTTTTCAACACACTTTACCCTGGATACTCAATATGTTCAAAATGAAACTCTTTCTCCCTTCTGCAAAATTCATTCCCATATTCCACCTTTCCAAATCATACCCATTCTGAAAAAACCAATAGCACTTTCTGCTTGAAGCTTTCCCTAGTTGTCTCAACCAGAAGTTATCTCTTTGTCCTTGAGCTTCCATAACCCTTGATTCTTATCCCTCTAATGGGATTTATTATATGCATATTATCTTGTATTAGTCATTTACATAGATGTCTGTAAAATTTTTTATTTTATTTTAAATTTATGGAATAAAACAAGTATTTCCACAAAAAGGTGATTGCGTATGAAACTTCCAATCTACCATGTCCAACTCGCCATTCCCTCTAAACATTCAACAAATAGATGTCTACTCTCTTCTGCTAGACTTGAATTCAAGAATCCTACACAGTCCTCTAAACTCTAGAAATACTCAACAAATATTTGCTGACTATTCAGTGAATGAATTTCTCCTACTTTGTCCAATAATAAGAAGCAGGGATTTGCCTCTTACTTTTGCCAGTGTTTGGAGTAAAGGGCTTACTTTAGCCACTATGTCTTAACATCTTGCCCCAATGAAGAAAATCCAGTTTTTCTTCCAAAATGTTAATGAGCCTTAATATGTACTGACCTTAAACATTTAAGGGCTCTGCAAATAAACTGCCAAATTATATCCCTTTGGTGGGTTAGAGGGAGAGGACCCTATAGTTTATTTGAAAATTAATTAGTCATAGTAACCTACCTGCTTCCTGAGTAACAATGAATCAAAATGTTTTAATAGCACTGGTGGAAAAACTAAAACCAAAGGAAATATTTTGTAATATTTCTAAAATTCTAAGCAGAAAAGAAACTTCTCTGTGTGAGCTGTGCCATGCACAGTTCACTTGCAGCTGATGTTGATTCACTTCCTTCTTTCCTTTCCATCTCTCTCCTTCCCTTACCCTGTCCCCCTACTCTGTCCTTGCTTCTTTTTTCTCTTCCTCCCTTCCATATTCCATTCATTATTTAACAGGTTAGTCAAGCAGACTGAGGGAATCAAAACTAAAAAGCTCACCAATTTTCAGGATAAGAAGGAAGAGACTGCAATAAAACTGAAGGAAGTATTTCTATTATGGTAAAGAGAATTAGGATTTTTTTAAAGTACAAATCTGAGATTTCACCATTGTGGCAAAAGTCCCTGTTTGGAAACTGTTTCCATTAATGCAGAAAAGCAACTTATTTGTCATTCTCATCATGTGAGCTGACTGGCGCATTGACAGGTTAAGATCTATGCCCAAGGTCACAGAGCCAAAAGTAAGACTTCATGAGTCTGAGGCTAGTTTGCCACCACTTGGTTCTGACTGCTTTGGAACACTCAGATGATAAGTCCTTCAGATTTTTCCATGGTAGCATATTAAAAAGATGACAAACCCTTGACTCCAAAGAAGTCAGTACTAACTTTGACACATTTCTTACAAAAACCTTCTAAAATTCCATTTCCTACTGCCCATTTACTTCTCAATCTTTTCACAGTCATGCCCACTACTCCACTGAAACAAGTTTCTCAAATGCTACCAATTCTCACCGATAAATCTAATAACTTCTCAGTCACTATTCTTCTTTACCTTGAAACCTCATTTGAAATTGTTAACTACCCTTTTCACTTAACATTTTTCTCTCCCTTGGTTTCCATGACAACATATTCTCTTTTTCCTAATCCTATCTCTATGATTTTTTTTATCTTTGCCTTATTTACTGACTCCTTTTTCATTTTACTAGTCCTTTATTGGGGGGGGGTTATTCTCCAAAGTTCTACCCCTGATCTTCTTTTCTCCTTCATTTATTCAGATAACGTCAATGACTACTTCTCTGCAAATCTGTTTCTTCTGTTTCAGCTTCATTCTTATGATTTACATTTACTGATAAATATATTCAATTTCAATAAAAGTTGAAATATGTTAATAATAGTATGCTTACCTTAGATCACTACATGCCTACAGCATCCTGGCTCACAACAATCCTAATTAGAGGGGTGAACATAAAGCAATTAACTTGACCTTGGGCCTACTAGTTATTCTGGTTCACAACTGCTCCAATTATTATCTTCAGGACTCTAGGAATAACTATTGTGGGTAGATATTCATTCTCTCTTACAGGTCATGAAGCATCACCGCTATGTTTCCCATTAACAAATAAGCTGAGACTTAATTAACACAACAAAAATCATTTCCAGAAAGAAAAAAATCTGAATCAATATGTTCTGAAGAGCAATGGAGCTCAGGATGCCAACCCAGAGTGATCTGTCTTACCCATTTCAGGATAACCATGTATGAAAAAAATGGATATTTAATAATAAAGAGATTTAATAATAAATATATCATTGTCAGAAGTAAAACTAGAACAGAAGAGACTGTTTGCTTCTCAAGTACCCTCCAAAAACAGAAATAGAATGAACAAATGCATCAGGTAAGGATAGCAGTAGCACCAGAGTGCCAATAGACAGACCACCAAGAGACTTCTTTCTAAATATATAGAAGGAGACAGGAAAGATGGTAGAAATGTGTTGTGGGTAACAGGGTGACATTGTGGAAAAAAATCTGTTGATATCTTGCCTATAGGTGAAACAATGTTGTGTGTGTGTGTGTGTGTGTGTGTGTGTGTGTGTGTGTGTGTGTGTGTGTGTGTGTGTGTGCGTGCGTGTGTGTGTGTGTGTGTGTGTATACATTACAGCATGGGAGGGCACATGAAAGAGGAGGTGGAAGTAAGAGTGCCTAGGTGAAACTGAGGTCTAGTGATTAAGGGGCTGTGACCTCTGTGGTCTCAGAAAGAGAAGGCTAGTGAGTGAGGATGAAGGGGAAAGATTGAAAATGGGCGGGGGGGAAACAGCAGACTCTGGTGATGGGAGATGGTGCATGGATTACTGTTCCTGTGGGTGAACAGATATGTCTGGGAACGAAGATGAAAATCTTTCATGGGGTGTAGCCTGGGGAATTTAGTGCTTGAAAAGTCTACTCATACATAGGGAGAAGAGGATTTGTGATTCTTTGGGGGCAATTGGCACTTGTGGTGGGGGAGAGCATGGACTCAGGAAGGAAATTTTGGGATAAATGTGGGACAAAAAATAACTAGAAGAAGGTATGGACCAGTGGTGAACTGTAATCATGGACATCATGGAGTGAGCGGGCACTGCCCTGGGGCATCACTTGTAATAATTGGTATTGTTCTGGGAATGAGGTCCATTTGGACAAGGAGAATTTATGACACAAACCATATAAGGCAGAATAAAAAAATAACCCCAACAAAAAGACCAAGAGAGAAGAGCCTAGAAGGATGCAAGGAATCTTTGATTACATAAACATACAAAGAAAAGAGAGACAACAGATAATTATAGGAGTCATGAAAAATTGAGGGTCTAGAGTAGATTTAAAAAAAAAACAGAGGGAATAATGTAGACAGTGAGAGAAATCCTTTTTGGAAAGAGGAGCAAAAAAAATGTGAACTGGGGAGAGAATGGAGAATCTCTGACTGGGAGGATAATGCTTGCTCTTCATTCTCAAACAAGGCCATGACATCAGGGAGGTGATGCCATGATAAGCACATGAATTGGATTTGAATGGGGGGGGGGCTGTGCTGAGTCACCAGTCTCACTTTCTCCTCTGGAGTCATCTGGGTCTAGTGGTCAGATATGGATCAGGATGACTGGAGGTGTTCAAGAATGTGAGGCAATCAAGGTTAAGTGACCTGCCTAAGGTCACATCGCTAGTAAGTGTCTGAGACTGGATTTGAACTCAGGTCCTCCTGAATTTCAGAACTTGTACTCTACTCATTGTGCCACCTAGCTGCCCTCCCTGAGTGAAAGGATAAAAAGGAGGGAAGAAGAATATAATTAGATAAAAACAGGACTCTGACTGCATTGAGGGCACTATTATCGGTAAACAGAAGATCACACACCAACTCTCCCTCAACTTTGATCTTGGCTTATAGCCTTTTCAAGTTGAAGAATTTGCTATCAGTGCAGTAGCTGACCTTGGTGCTGAGGAGAGAAGGTGTTTCATAACATGTCTGCAAATATCATGCTAAAAAGCACAAGAGCAAGGACACATCCTTGTATCACTTTGGTGACCGGGAAATCTTGAGATCATCGTCCACTATCCAGAACCCAGCCACACACACTGTCATGTGATTAACATACAATACTGATGAAATTCTCTGGGCAGCCACATTTTGACATAATTTTCCATAAATTCTCATGACTGACAGTTTCAAAGGTCTCGGTTAGATCTTCTGAGAGAATAACTCTGACTGAGAGAACAAAAAGGAGAAAAGAAATATGTAAGCAGATAAAAGCAGGAAAAAAAAAAGGAACCAATAAATAAAATCCCCAAAGGAAATAGGTAACAACAAAACTCCCAAGTCAAAGAGAAAATACTAAAAGCTGCCAGAAACAAACAATTCAACTACTGTGGCTTCTATACTCAGGATTATACAGGATCTGGCAGCATCTACATTAAGGGTTCATAAGGCTGGGAATATGAAATTGCGGAAGCAAAAGATCTTGGTTTATAACTGAAAATCAACTACCCAATAAAACTGAACATTCTGTTTCAGGGGAAAAGATGGAATCTCAATGAAACAGAGGACTTCCAAACTTTCCTATTGAAATAGCCAGAGCTGAACAGAAAGTTTGATCTCCAAGTTCAGGAGAGCATAGCCATAAAGGGGAGAATGATAAAGAGGGTGGACGAAAAGGACTAATTATGAGGAACTTAATGATGTTGAACTGTTTGTACTCCTGCAGGGGAAGAAGTTACTGATAACTCATATGAACTTTCTCATTTATAAGAACAGTTAGAAAGAGCCTATATGGGCAAGGCACAGGAAGGAGCTGAATATAATAGTACAATATAGTAAACAGATGGAGTCAATGGAGATAAAGGAAAGTACTGGAAGGAAGAGAAAGGAGAGGAAGAAGGGGCTAAGATATTTCACATAAGAGTCAAGAAAAAGCTTTTACAATGGAGTGGAACGGGAGAAGGCCGGGGGGAGGGGAATGAGTGAGTTGTCATTCTCATCAGAAATGGCTCAATAGGGTATAGAAATCTATCTTACCCTAGAGAAAAATGAGAAGAAAGGGATGGGATCAGGGAGAATAGGGGAAGGGAAGGGGGGAGAAGGTGGTAGGAAAGGGAAGATCATGGGAGAGGGTACTCATATACAACACACTTCTGTTTTTTCTTTTTCTTTTTTCTTTGTTTATTTATTCTTTGTACAAATAATGTCTTTTTATACATTACTAAAATATTCTTGTTTAAGAGTAAACATAATACTCCCTCTCCCCAAGAAAATATAGACCCGTATAAGCAATAAAGTAAGGGGGAGAGAAAAAATTAAAATTAAATAATATTAATAATAACAATAATAGTGGTTTTGGCCAGGTGGCGCAGTGGATGGAGCACTGGCCCTGGAGCCAGGAGCACCCAAGCCCAAATCCAGCCCCAGACACCCAACAATCACCCAGCTGTGTGACCCCATGCAAGCCACCCCAACCCCATTGCCCTACAAAAAAACAACCAAAAAGACCCCAAATAAAATAAAATAGTAATAATAATAGTAGTAGGGGTGGCTGGTTGGCAGACAGATCAGTGGCCCTTGAGCCACGAGCACCCAGGTCCAAATCCAGCCTCAGACACCCAACAATCACCCAGCTATGCGGCCCCAGGCAGGCCACCCAGCCTCATTTGCCCTGTAACACCTCCCAGAAAATAATAATACTAAAAAATGTCCTTCAGTCTGTGTTCCAACACCACCAGCTCTGTCGCGGGTGGATCGCATTCTTTATGATAAGTCCATCACAAAAGTTAATTCTATATTTTTCCACCGTTGACATTGCTGATCACAACTTCCTCCTTTCGTACTTCTCCACTACCATGTACTATATTCTCTCTCTCCTTTCACTCTGATTCTGCTGTAGGGTAGCTGAGTGGCACAGCAGACAGATCCCTGGCCCTGGAGCCAAGAGGCCCTGAGCCCCCATACCACCCCTTACCCAGCATCCACCCAGCCCTATGGTCCCAGACAGGCCATCCAATCCCAGCCCCTTGCAAGAAGTAAAAAAGAAAATGTACAACACACTTTTTTTTTTTTAGATTTTTGCTAGGCAATGGAGTTATGTGGCTTGCCCAAGGCCACACAGCTAGGTCGTTATTAAGTGTCTGAGACCAGATTTGAACCCAGGTACTCCTGACTCCAAGGCCGGTGCTTTATCCATTGCGCCACCTAGCTGCTCCTGCACAACACACTTCTGAACAGGGACAGGCTGAAAGAGAGAATTGTATAAATGAGAGTGGGGAGGAATAGAGTAGAGGGAAATACAGAGACAGAGTTGTTGGAATCTGAACACAGACTGAAGTACACTTTCTTTTTCTTTCTCACTATTCTTAAGGTTTCTCATCTTTCTGGGGGAGGGGTTTGTGTTTGCTCTCACAGCAAGATTATTGTAATAATATAAAATAAATAAAACAAAAAAAGAAAAAAACAATAAATCAGTGTTAGTAATAAATTTGTTATGTGCTCCAAATGACTCAGCATCCAAATTAATAAAGGAGAGACTGAGTTTCAAGAAGACATAGATTATAACATAATAGTGACAGGAGTCTTCAATTATCACTCTCTAAGTTTTGGATATGTTAAACAGAAAGATAAGTGAGAGGAAAAAATATGGAACTGAGCAAATAACTCAAGAAACAAGAATTAAAGACATATGGTGTCTTTTAAACGGGATAGGAAAAGAATACAAATATTTCTCAGCACAAAGAAGTTTTTACAAAAACTAACCATATATAATTTCACAAATATTGTAAACAAATATAAAGAGGTAAAAGTAGTAAAAATCCATTCTTTACAGGCCATAAGGCAATAAAAATTATTATTGTTTTGGGGACCAAAAACAAAAGACAGATCTAAATGGAGAATTAACAGTGAAATCTTAAACAATGAGTGGGTTAAAAATTGAAAAAAAAATTAATTATTATGTTAAGTAAAATTATAATGATGAAGCAACATACCAAAAATTTCTAGGATTCTGCTAAAGCAATCTTCAGGGGGAAAATCATATCATTACTGAATTGTTTCATACAAATCTTTCCATGCTTCATTAAAAGCATTTATTTCCTCTTTTCTTGCAGCATAATAGTTTTTCATTATATTTGTATATTCACAATTTGTTAGCCATTTCCTAATTGAAAAATATTCCTTCAGTTTTGAGTTTGGGGTACCACAAAAAGAGATGTTATTAATATTTTTTGCACATAGTGCTCCTTTTCTCTTTCTTTGATCCTAAGAAATATGTCCAGCAGTGGAATAACTGGATGAAAAGGTATATACTATTTAGTAATTTTTTGTGAATAATTGTAAGAAGCTTTCTAGAATGGTCATACTTTATTTTCCCATTAGTTTCTTCAATATTTGTCATTTTCTTTTATTTTGTCACCTTTGCCAAACAAGTAGGTCTGAATTACCTTCATTTTATTTCCCTGTTAATGATTGGGAGCATTTTGGAAATATGGCTATAAATAACCTAGAGACTTACCTGCTTATATCATAGATTATTTATGAATTGTAGAGTGACCCTTATTCTTATAAATTTGAATCTTTTATCTTGGAAATTAGACAAATCAGAAAAACTTGCTGCTAAGGTGTTTTTTTGGGGGGGAACAAGGTTTTTTTTTTTTAACCAAGACACTTATTTAACTTTTTAATCTTAATTGTATTGAATTTGTTTGCATGACAACATTTTAATTTATATCCATTTAATCAAAATTATATCCATTTAATGTTCTGTGGTCCTCTCTTTTTGGCTATGAGCTTTTATTTTATCAATAGTTCTGATGGGTAATTTTTTCTTTATTTCTAGGTTACATCATATGTAAATTAGAGAAACAAAGAAAAAAATTACTATCTCATCTATCAATAAAAGGTCTAGAGGGCTCCTCAGCACCCTACCATTCTAGAATTTGGGTTTGCCATCACCGTGGATGAAGTGGACTTCTTCCTACATCCATAGTTTACTGTATCTAAGCTCTAGACTGGTCAAATTCATAAGGTCATATTTCATTCCTTTCACCTGTCTACAGTTAAAGGTTTTCTTTCTCCTCAGAGTGCTGAGCCAAAGCGGAGTGTAATTGAAACTGATAGGACTTGTTGAATGCCTCTTCAGTCAAAGAGCTCTTTCTTCATTACATGGTTGGCCAACCAAAACAAATTTAAGAATTTCTTTGCCTGCTCCAAGAGTTTTTTTTTCTTTTTAGCTTAATTTTGTGGAAGGTGTGTAATGTTGATATAAAGTTAGCTTCTTCCATACTGTTGATCAATTTTCTCATCAGTTTTTATCAGACAGTGAGTTCTTATCCCAAGAAACATTCACCAAACAGCAAGCTGCTAGGTTCATTTGAGTCTATATATTGTAAATCTAATGAGTTCTGTGTATTACTCTTTCTACAATTTAATCAATGTGACACTATTTTGAGAATTGGAACATATAGGGTATTCAGGTAGGCCTATACCTCTGGTATGAGGACTGTTGAGCCCATTTCAGGGTTGTTCATTCATGTATGTAAGCCATCTATCTACCTGTAGCCTGCATGGTAGAACTATCCTAGTAGAGAGGCTAAAAAATACTGAGGACAACTAACCAACAGACCTCAAACCTGTCCATGACTTAAAAGCAATATCTACTCCAAGCAAATGAATGAAAACTTCCCTGGCAAATGGGAAAATGAGAACAATTTGTTCCAAAGACCATTAAGGCAGCTGAAGCAAGTACTGTGGAACACTTAGAGTTTGGTCAAACATCAAAGATACCCAGGTCATCTACTGCATCCCAGTTCATCAACTGTTTTGACTATTGTCTTGCTTCTGGACTACAATGACTTTGGAAGAGAGTGTGAGGTTGATGACTTTCTGCATCATTGCCTCACTTAAATCTTATTCACATGCAAGTCAAGATGTCTGCCTGTGATGCTGCCAGGGTTCCTCTTTGAAATGAAGGATAAATAACATCTTAAGAATTACTATTTTGAGAGCTGGTACTGCTGGGTTCTCTTTGTTTGCACCCCCCCATTATTTCCCTTGAAATTTTACCTTTTGACATTCATATAAATTACATTATTATTTTTTCCAATTCTATAAAGAGTCTTTGGTGATTTGGTTCGTGTAACATTGAAATAGAATAACTAAATTATTGTCATTTTTATTTCATTAACTCATTTTACCCATAAGCAATGAATATTTCTCCAGTTATTTGGGTCTGCCTATATTTCTAAGAAGTAATTTGTATTATATTTATATCATTCTCTGTATTTGTAGTAAAATCTCTGAATTTTGATAGATAAAGATGGTTCTGGGAGTTTTCATTTTGGAGTTTATTTCAGGAGAGTATTGGTGGATTTCTTTCTTTCATATTTTCCTCTTTTTTGAGTAAATCTGGCCCATTTTCTTTAATGATTTCTTGAAAAGTGATATCTAAGTTATTTTTCTTGATAATGATTTCAGATAATGAAATAGTTCTTATGTTTGTTTTCTTTGATCTATTTTTCAGGTCAGTTATTTTGGATATGGGATACTTACCTTACATTTTTCTCTGTTTCCTTAATTTTTTTTACTTTGTTTTAATAATTCTCTTGGAGTCATTAACTTTTTTGGTCTATTCTAATTTTTAATGAATTTATTACTTGGGTAAGCTTTCATACTTCTTTGTACTAAATTGTTGATTCTTTTTTCTAAGTCTCTCTCTTCCACAGTTGTCACTTTTTAAAAAATATCTTTTAAAACATATCATTTCTTCAAAGAATTCTAATTGTTCCTGTGGTCAACCTGTTTTTATTTTATCTTTGGATTGTAGATGTTTTTGAATTGTTTCTTTTTTTCCAGGTTTGGAACTTATTCATCCCTGGCATTTACAAAGTCCATTTTGTTGTTGTAGTTTCTTTTTTAACTTATTTTTGTTGCTTAGTCCTTGAGTTAAATTTTGGGTCTCTAATTCTGTAAATTAAATCAAGTTGAAAAAGGTTTCCTTTGCCCTGAATGGGGGGGGGTCTTTTTACCCAGATAGCCCTTTTTCTTGGGAGTCAGACTAAAGCATTGCCCTTTCTTCTGACTTGTACCTTTTACTTCACCAGACAGTAAAGGTGCTTCTTTCTTCTGTGATCGGTCTTAGTTGAAGCTCTATTCTTGGGAGGAGGTCAGAGAAAGAAGAAATTTTTTTATTTGTTTCATTATAAGAAACCCTCTTCTTTCATAACCTGATAAACCCATTCCTCCTCCCTCATTTTTTTCTCTAAAGCAATGGGCAGCCAAAGCTGAGATTTTTATCTTCATACTAAAATTTGGTTTTTAGTTTTGTTTTTTAAATTTATTTAATTTCTAGTTTATGGAATTAACCAAATATTTCCATAACATAGTTTAATAAAAAGATGATTCTATTATGTACAACTTGTTATTACTTTTAAATATATAATAAAGACATCATGAAAATTTCTTTTTTCTCTCTAACCCTAGAGATTCTTATTACTAGGCACATCCCTGACACATACATATATGTACATATATGTAAAATTATTCTATACATAGTTGCATTTATCACATCTTTCTATGGATACAGATAGTGTCTTTCTTCATATGTCCTTTATTTTTAATTAGTGCATTTATAATAATCAAAATTATTGTTTTCTCTTCAATGTGTACATCTGGAAGAATATAGAACAAAGAGAAAAGAAAACCTGAGGGACAGAGTGGGGAAGGGACTTTTGGAGAGATGAATGAATGGAGATTGGAAGGGCTGGGTGAAATGATGGGTGGGATGAGGAGTGGAAGAGTGGAGAGAAGAAAACAGTGAGAAGGTAAAAAGAGACTCAGAAAGAAAATGGTGACTAAAAATAAGATCGATGGAAATTCACAAATGGCAATTATAATTCTGAATGTGAGTGGTTCTCTTTGTAGAGACAAAGATCTGGAAAATGCAGGGATTACAACTGGTGAGTGGCAAACAAGGTATAGTATATGGTTGCGATGATATACAAAAAGAAATGATGAGTTCATTCATCTTAGCAAGTCATGAAAAAACATAAATGAAATGGTGAAGATTGAAATGTTCAGAATCGAGAGAACATTGTATATAGAAACAACCTTTTTTTTTAGGTTTTTGCAAGGCAATGGGGTTAAGTGGCTTGCCCAAGGCCACACAGCTAGGTAATTATTAAGTGTCTGAGGTCGGATTTGAACTCAGGTACTCCTGACTCCAGGGCCAGTGCTCTATCCACTGCACCACCTAGCCACCCCTCATGCTGGTTTAAGAATGAATTTGAGCAACTGTCCTTTTGAATGGCTTTATTGATTTATTTACTTATTTGTCTATTTGTTTGTTTGGTTTTGTTTTTTTTGCTTTAGCTGACTTTTTTTTTCTTAGTCCCTTCAAGACTTTCCCTTTCATATTCACTTTCCTCCCTTAGTGGATTTATAGTCCATCTACAACTTGTCTAGAGAGATGAGGTGTATGATGGTTAATGATGGGTGATGGTTAAATTATATCATTTCCTTCTCCTCCACTTTCCATCAGGTAGCTTTTACAAAGGGCTATTGACTCCTCAGAATTGCAAAAAACAAACATACACGTTTTCCCCAGTATCTAGAGCGTCCAGGTGTAACTCTCCTATTCCAGTTTGATCCCTGTGGTTGTGTTAAGCACAAAATTTAGCTTGGTTCCTATATAGCATTAGTCCTGCAAAGTGCATTGCTCAGTGATATTAATGTCAAATAAGCCTGCGCTGAATGATGATTCCCCCAAATCACTCTCTGCTTTTCAGGGCATTCATACTGTATTGGACTCTGGAACAACAGGAAGTTCCAATCTTTTTACACCTTAGAGATCTTTGCTAATCGCAAACCCAGATTCTAGAATAGCTGGATGCTAAGGAGCCTCTGGATCTTACAAACTCACAAAATCATAAGCTCCATTCCATGCCCCCAAAGAGTGCTGAGGCAAAAAAGGAGAATTAACAGAACTTATTGAATATCTCTGCAGCCAAAGAGTTTTTTCTTCATTACATAGTTACGTCAACCAGAACCAATTCTAGACTGTATGTCTGCCCCAAATTGTTTTTGTTTTTGTTTTTGTCCAGGACATTTTCTTTATATGTCATCACTATTCTACCAGAAGCATTCTCTAGAATATTCTATGTTGAAAGACATCTCCAGAAATACACCACCTCGGGCTACCAAACTTTCCTTGACCATAGGCCCTGCTGGAAGGCATATCCCTCAGAGGAAGGCAACAAGGAGCCAGCCTGGAATCTTTCATCTATTGCAAAGTGGCTTTCCCTGCTGAAGTCCACCCTTCTCTATCTCAAGCCTCAAGGGAGAAGAGGGACCAAACTGAACCTGGTATCTTCTACCTGCCCCAGCGTGATGGTTTCTTATACTTCTTAATGTCAGACTGATCTACCAATCAAGATGTGAAGAACCTCCATCTAGGAGGAACAACTTTCCATTTGATCTTCAGCCATCTGTTGCTGTTATTTCCTAAAGAAAGAGGAAAAGTTAGAGGAGAATAGGACTTATTTCAACTGCTGCACAGGTTAAAATTTCATCTTCTTCTGTACTCCTTTCTACCTAATCTCCATCTTTCAGAGCAAAGAGGAATACTGAAGCAGGAGTTCCATTTGTCCATGTGCCTCTCATTTCATACTATATTTGTCTCCAATTCCATTTCCAACCTCCTTTAAAGCCTTCCATTCAATGATGAATATTCTCATACCTGGTCACACTACAGAACCTAGTGATTCTGAACCCCTATAAGACATTATCCAAACTCCATTCTCCACCCCATAAACTGATTCACTATTCTTATCCTCTTCAACCCTCCCATCCCAAAATCCCACCAGACATCATCCAGTTCTTCTCCTGTGCCCTCTGAAATGCCTAAGTCATAGGAAACAACATTCCCTTCATCCTACATTTTTTCCTCTCTCACACCTTCCACCTATTTCACCTGGCTCCTCTATGATAACATACTCCATTCTCCTCCCCCCCCCAAAAAAAATTTTCCTCTATATCTCAGCCTGAATTCTTTAAGTCCCAAGTAAAATTCCATCTTCAACATAAAATCTTTTCCTCTTTTAATTCTAGTTCTCTCTCTCTCTCTCTCTCTCTCTCTCTCTCTTTTAGTTATATTCCATTTATCTTGTATATAGCATGTTTGCACCAATTTGTTCATTGCCTTCCCTATTAGATTGTGAGTTCACTGAGGGCAGGGATGGTCATTTCTCTCTTTATATCCAGAACACTTATCACTTGCCCTAGAACTAGTCATTGTTTAATGCTTATTGAACTGAAATGAAGGATCCAACCTGGAACATTTGCCTCAACAAGAGAGAAGGAAGAAGTAAATATGAAACTAAAAAGAATCCCTAGAAAATATCAAACTAATTAGAACCAAATAAATAGAAAAAATATAAGTTCTGAAAATCAAAGAAGAGAGAAATAAAGTTGAAAAAAACTATCAAGGTAGAGAGGAAGCCATTCCTACTCTCTTAATAGATCTCATGGCTCCCCTAACCATGGCTATAATTTCCCAAGCTAAAATCCTTTCTCCCTAGCCACCTCTCTCCTTCATATGTTGTCTCTCTTTATTAGAAGCCAAGTTCTTTGAGAGAAGTCACTGTCAACTCTTTTGTATATGTATTTCCAGTACCTATCACAAATTTTGCCACCCAGTAACAGATAAAGACAATTGTAAGACAATGAATATGAGAAGGAAGAGTTCCTTACAGGAACAGTCTCCTAACACTGAACCCTAGCACAGTACAAGACCATGTGGTTGGGTACCAGACAGGGAGGGGCAGGTACCCTAGCCACTGTGAATACCAGCAGCAGTTCCTCCATATTATATTATGATCATAATTAGGAAGATTTAAAATTCTTTCCCTCCTTTGATTGAAAATGAGTGGTTCTGAAGTATTACTCTTCATTTTTGTTTTGCTAGGCAGAACTTGCTAACCAAAATGACAACAAATACACTGAACTGAGGGCTCACCATATGGTATCACTTTAGACCTCTTAAAAAACATAGATATTTTCTTGTCTGAGCCATAAACTCTCCATACACAAATTAAAAACAGATGTTGCTTATTTCGGTGAAGATATTTATAACTCAGAATCTATACTTCTAGGCATTCTTTAGACAGCAAAACATTTTGAATTTGTAGTATTCATACAGCAATAGTTTATTATAGCTTTAGATTTTTCTGTTTCAAAAGAGACAGTATCTTTCTGGTCCTTCCCAAATAGAGGAGAAAAAATTTTGACAAGATGAATTCAATGTTCTTTTCTATTTTAACAAAATAATAAGGACTACATCTAATAAACTAATTCACACATATAAACTCTCTGTTCCCTTCTTCCCACCAGTAATAGAAACTCCCAGATATTGACCACTAGAATCTAAGCTCCCACTTCCCTCCCCATGCTCCAGTCCCAGCTGTTATTCCATTCATTCATTCATTTTGGGGACACTGTCTCAATGCGGAGCTTTCCTAATTGGTGAGTAAGTGTACTCTCCTGGCACATTATATTTAGCTGTCCCTAAAACAGGCTCAACATCCCATCCAGCCATTGACCAGGATGCCAGAATTGACCAAAACACTGATGTCTTGCCATCTGCCTTATATTTACTGCCACTCCTTCTCCACTTTCCAACTCTTGTTTTTGATCTGGAGCAATAATAAAATCGGTACTACCATTGCTAATGGCAGGAAAGAATGGATCCACTCATAATCTCTAGGAGTACCCAAGCCAAGCCCTCTCTTCTATGCTCACCATTCCCCTCTGTATACTGTCTCCTCTAGTTGAATATAGGCTGCTGGTGCTCAGGAACCCTCTCACTTGTGCATTTCTATTGTAAGTGTCTAACATAGAGCTTGGCACATAATTATCACTTAATTAATGCTTACCGACTGATTGATTTACACACACATCTTGATGTGTTCACTCAAATGTCAGTGGAAGTTTTCAAGCTCACTAACCGGTTTTGGTTACACCCCTATGCTTCTGCATGGTATGTTCTAATGATCTTAATTAATGTACTCCTTTTTACAGAAGCTAGTTTTTCATATCAGTGTTCTCCTAGTAATGCTATGGTTATGAACCATGGGAAACCAGTGTCAAAAGAATTAAAATTGTAGGTAATACAAAGGGAAAAATTAAATTAATAATATTTGTATATATGTATATATGGGTAGTTCATTAGCAAAAATGATTTGCACACAAGAAATGTCTTAAAGGGTACTATCAAAAACTCGTTGCTGTCTTATGACTTCATGACCCTATTTTGGGTTTTCCTAGCAAACATACTAAACTAGTTTGCTATTTCCTTCTCCAGTTCAATTTACAGATAAGGAAACCAAGGCAACCAGTGTTAAATGACTTCCCCAGGATCACAGAGCTAAGTGTCTGAGGGCATATTTGAACTCAGGAAGATAACTCTTCCTGATGCCAAATCTGTTGTTCTATCTACTGTGCTACATGGTTGCACATAACTAGAAAATTTGAGTTAATCTGGTGGAACCATTCAGACTTTTCTCTGTGATACTGATACTTAGGAAAGCATATTTCTTTGCCCTATAATACATTTCTCCCCAGTTTTCATTACTGAGCCCCATAGAAGCTCCTTCTTAGTGATTCACTATTCTTGTACTTTGCACAATCCTCCCTTGCCAGGTTCTACACCCTTGGTATTCCATGGTACCAGGGGGAATTTATTCCTTTACCCACAGCCTCCTTAAAGGTCTTAACACAGTAGTATCTCAACAGGTTCCCATCTTCCCCTCATAACTGTCCTCTACACCACTGCCTCACACCAATCCAAGGTGAAAGAATTTCTAGTTTACAGCTAGGTGGGCTGAGTGGTGATAATTAGAGGCCATAAATATAAATAGTCTGAGTATTAAACCATTAATATTAAATGACCTAAGAGCAGATGGAAGCCAGAGTTATTGACAAAAAGCCTAGATCCCCCTAAAGGCATCAGAAAACCCTAGCCGGGGAAGAAATGTAAAAAACCTATCCTCCCTTCAGATAGTGGGGTCAGGGTAGTCTACACACACACACACACACACACACACACACACACACACACACACATGTAAGAGTTCTACAGTGAGAGTACAACTAGTTTGCTTTCACTATGGTCCATTCCAGTGGGATGTGTAACTTGGAAAGAAACATGCTTGACCAGCATAGGTGATACCTTGGTCCTCTTGAATGAGTTATTCTCTTGATAATTTTTCTTATTGTTTAATCAGTCCTTCTATCCTCCACCATTCCTCAGATTCTTGTTCCTCAAGTTCTTGTTCATTATTCCCATGACATTATCTATCCATCTCATTCTCTACCATCCCCTTTTCCCTTTTCTTTCAATCTTTTCCAACATCCAGATCTTTCCCAATAAATCTTGTATTCTCATTTTGTGGCCCAAGTATTTAAGCTTCAGCTTTGGTATTTGACCTTCCAGGGAATAGTCTGAATTAGTTTCTTTAAGTATTGACTGATTTGATCTCCTTGCTATCCAAGAGACTCTCAAAAGTCTCCAGCACTCTAAATTAAAAGCATCAGTTCTTTGGTACTCAGTTCTCCTTATAATCCAACTCTCAGAGCTGTTCATTGCTACTGGAAAAGCCGTAGTTTTGATTGACTATACAGTCCTTTGTTGGCAAGGTGATATCTCTGATTTTTAGTATGATTATCTCCGAGTTTTAGCATGCTGTCCAGATTTGCCATGGCTTTCCTTCAAGAAGCAAGCATCTTTTAATTTCATGACTGCAGTCACCGTCTGCAGTTACCTTTGAATCCAAGAATATAAAATATGACATGGCTTCCATTTTTTTCTCCCTCTCTTTGCCAAGAAGTGATGGGACCAGTTGCCAGGATCATAGTTTTTTTTCCTTAGGTTTTTGCAAGGCAAACAGGGTTAAGTGGCTTGCCCAAGGCCACACAGCTAGATAATTATTGTGTCTGAGACAGGATTTGAACCTAGGATTTGAATCCTGACTCCAGGGGCTGGTACTTTATCTACTGTGCCTCCTAGCCACCCCCTGTAGTTTTTTTTTTAATGTTAAGCTTTGAATCAACTTTTACATCCTCCTTTTTCACTCTTAAGACTTTTAATTTTTTTTCACTTTCTGCCATCAGAGTGATGAATGATAGTGCTCAATAAGCCTGGAACAATCTCCTGCCTCAGTTGGATAGAAGAGATGTAGAAAAATTCTACCCTTTCTCTTTTGAAAATGTTGCTTGAGACCCTGCCACTTTTCCCTTGGACAGTCAATGAAATGAAGAGATTTATTTTGTTTGTAGCAATAACATCTACAAGCAAATGGAATTGAGTACAGATCCTTTCCTATATGAGCTTAAAACTAGTTCTCAAGTCACTTCCTACCTATTCTTTTTGTGGTTTCTTTCACTGAGTACAGATCACCAAATAGAGATTATAAGAAATAGATAATTCTAGCTTTTGTAGCCACCTTATTATTTTGAAAGTTTCTGGCCTCCTAAGGTGATTCCAAATGCCTAGGAGGAGGTGATTCGGGCAATCACACAGTTTCTCAGAGAAGATGATCACAAACAGAATAATCCTGAACCTGAAGGGCCTAAACAGTCATGCCTTCCTAACTAGAAGATACAGACTTTGTGATTTGCTCATATTGATTTGCTCAGAGCTGGGGTAATGCAAAATATCTGTTCAACAATCTGGAAAAATTGTCTTTACTTCCAGGAATCTAATAGTTATGATGGCCAATTGTACTGCATTTAAGGTATTTGTTAATATGAATCCATGATTCTATAATGTCTTATTATGTTTTTAGTGTGATAGAGGAAAATACTGAAACTAAACTTGATATCTATTTTGTACATTGAGTATCTTCTCTAGAAGAACAGACATTTTGATAATATCTTTTAGAGTAAATCCTAGGCATGTCATACCCATGCTTTGTTTTAGAAATTTTCCTCCCAACTTCAAAATGGGAGCAATAGCAAGAAAATATGAGAAAATTATCTTGATCCTCTCTCCCTTCAGAGTTCCTTCAAGATGAACTTGGTCTATGTGAATCCCAAGACAGACATTTTTCTTGAGGTATGAGAAACAACAAAAAAAGAGAGTTTGATTTAGTAGAGAGAACTGGGACCCAGGAGATCTGGTCCTGAGTGTCTATCTTGCCACAAACTTACTGTATGATCTTGGGCAATCACTTAACCTCTTTGCGCCTTGCTTTTGTCATCTGTAAAATGAAAGGATTGAACAAAGATCTCTCCCATCTCAATAATTTAAATTTTTTCTGGATAAATCAAAAAGAAGAGAACATTTAGGAGGAGAGCCTATTAAATAACACATACTAGAAATATGAGAAAGAAATAATAGGAGAAATAGGGCACTATCATAGAAATTGTCCACTCAGCAAGTCATTGTCCACATATTCTGGTTCTCTCATACAAGATTAGTTATACTATATTCCAGGTCTACCTTTCTTCTCCTATCCTGCTTCTTGGCTGTACTTTATTTCTTAATCAATCTCTTCTAAGGCTAATCAACATCTTTCCTTTCTATAATTCCACTAGATTCTAAAATTAAGTCACCCACTGTGGCCTCTAAGATTTGTTTTCAACCAAAGGAGGAAAGTGTGATTAATACCATCCAATGTAACTAGAATAGAGTGACAAAAGCATTGCCTCAAGGAGTCAAAATTTAGAGCCTGCTGACAGCACTTGCAGTACCTTACCAGTTCAGAAAAAACTTTTCTTAATGTCTTTTAACTCCTATTTAAGGAATAAAAATAGAAAACTACAGGGTGCTTCATCCTGGCCCTGCCCACCCATCAGCCACACGACAGGTGAGGTCCTGTCTGGTCTGTAAGCTTGTTGCCCAGTATTCCATGGACTTAGAAGAAGTATTTGGGTTTTTATTTCATACCATTCACCTCAGGAACATTCTGTACTACTTATTAAAATTGTAAAAGTTCCAAATTACAGTGCTACACTCTACTCCTACATGCAAAGAACACACAACCTTTTTTAAATTAGCAATTTTTTGTTTCTCTTTATTCCACAATTCACAAATGTAATCAATTAATTTCTTGTACATAAACAAATCCAACATGTTTTTGCTTTATGTTAATGTGATGTCTGTTCAGTTGTCTTTATATTCTTTTAAAGCCTGTATTAGTGTCTGTTTTGCAGCACTGATGTAAAATAATTTTTGGCAACACAATACCACTAAGTCCTCTAGATGATGGTAAGAGCTAAGAACAAATAAAATGAATTAGGAATGCTTAGCAAGAATTTTAAATTTTATTTTTGCCTTTAAAATATATAAAAGACTAATTTAAGAACTTCCTATCTATGATTTAAAATTTGACACAATTTTCACAAATGCCTAGTATATCAAAATTCTGGCCAAGATTGATGCCTGAGATGAAGATAGAACACCTATCTCCCACATTCATCTTCCAGTAAAATTTTTCCCTTCACACTAGTGGAATAATGATTAAAGATGTCTAATAAGGAGTTGTAGCAATTAACTTCTTCTACCATGGAAGGGAAAGGAAAGTAATACACATTTATAGTGTGCCAGAAAAGTGTTAAACACTTTTACAAATGCTATCTCACTTGATTATTTTAACATCCTTATGCTATTATTATTCCCATTTTATATGAGGGAATTGAGGCAAACAGAAGTTGAGTTACTCCTACATAGCTAGTAAATTTTTAAGGCCAGATTTCAACTCAAATCTTCTTAATTCTGGCCCATCCCTCTATATACTACACCATTAACTTCTTTTAACTGATAGAATGGGTCAAGAGGTCAGCTGGATGCTTTAAAACAATAAGAAAAGGGGTTGCAGAAAGCAAATATAGAGTACTTTCCAGACATAGCCCAGGGACACTTGCAGTCTATAAGATTTTGTGTTTCCCAGGCAACAAGAGTTCAAGCATCCCCTGAAAAAGCTCTAGGGAGGTCTGGAAGTTTCAGGATGTTCATATAAATGGAGGAAGGCATGAAAGGCCCCAGTGAATGAAGATGGGTAGTGAGAGATATTTAACCTAGATGGTACAAACCAGGGAACTCCCTAGCACTGTCCTGAGATGCCAAAAAGGTCTAATGATCTCTTTGAACTTCAAAGATTCAATCAGGTTTCACTGTGGGAGCTTCAAATAACCAAAAGAATTCAGATAACACAGAGATCAACAGGACCAACCATCATCTAAATTGTAACAGGGGGTAAAAAAGTTGGCACAAAGTCTCAAAGCGGTAACTACTGAAGAAATGCATAAATCAAAGAAAACATTTGACTAGTGTCAAAGATTTTTGTAGATGAAGAGATCTCCCAAAAGGAGAGAGTCACTATAAAAATACAAACAGAGAATAAAAGGGAAAAAAGAATTTTCCACAAAGACCACCAAGATGTGAAACTGGGAATAAAAAAATGAAATAAAAGCTCTGGAAAAAAAGAATGGGAAAGAAAATAAATAACTAAGAGAAAGTAGTAAATTTTACCCTAGTAATAGAATCAATGAAAACTAGAATGGATCAAAAAGAAATCAACAATTCCAGAAAAGAGAAAGGAACATTAGAACAAAATCAATAAGATTGAAAAAATGATGTAAAATGTATAATACTGACTTGGAAAACAACTGAAAGTGAGACAGTTCAAGAATCACTGGACTCCTGAAAATCATGTTTTAAAAAAAAACACGCATGTCTGGCTACTGCATCTCAAGAAATTATATCAATACTAGAGGACAAAGTTAAAAAAAAGATTCCACAAATCACTTCTTGAAAAACTCAGAATGGAAAAGTCCCAGAAAAATCCAAGGTATCCATTTCAAAGGAAAAAATACAAGTATCTAGAAACTATTGCCAAGAAATTACAAACACAATTATAAAAGACGACAAAGCTTTTACTTTAAATCAGAGGAGATCTTGGAAAACAATATTCCAAGAAGGAGTTAAATATGTGTTCTTACAATCCAGAAAGATTTACTTTATAAAACTGATTATAATCTTACGGGGTACATATGGACCTTTCAAAAATCTTTCAAGCATTTCTTTTTTAGGTTTTAAAATTTATTTTTATTACATTTTTAAAAATACAAATTAAGAAAAAATTGTCATGTATAGAACAAAACATAAGAGAGGATTCATAATATAAATGACAAATTTCCATTTCAAGAAAGTCTTTATAATAAATACTATACATTGTGTTCAAAACTGTCCTTTTTTCTTTACTTCTTTGTCTTCTGTTGTGCACTCTTTGTATAATTTTTTCTCACTCCTACCCCCTCAAACCCCAAAGATAAACTAATATTGATATATACCTGCATACATACACACACACATATATATATATATATATATAAACAGACACTAATGCATACTCACACACACTCATATATATAGATAGATATAGATATATTTTCTACATATACACAGCTACACATTTTCCTCATACATAAACAAAGATACATATACACAAACATATTCATGAATATTTACATATTTGATTTAGCTGTATCTCTTATTTTTATAACATTTCCTAAAAGCAATAACCTCTCCTCACTCCTCTACTTTACTTCTATTCGCTACCTTGCTCTCCTATTCCTTAACCTACTCCCCTTACACACCCTTCTATATCTCTTCATGGATCTCTATACCCTTCTATATAATCTCTTATTCTATTCCCTCCCCCCAACTCAAGATCCTCCCTATCCCCTCCTATGAATTTAAAAGACTTTTATATTTTGATAAATATATACATGTATGGGTTATGGAGGGAACAATACATGTATGTATATATATATATGTATAATATATATAATACAGATATACACATACATAAATTGTTCCCTCTTTAATTCATTCCTGATAAGAGTAGGTTTCCAGAACTACCAGCTCTCCTCCCACATCTAATTCCTCTGTATCAGTTCTTCCTCTCATACCTCATTTGCATATTCTTTTATATCTTTTCCTACATCATTTTACTTTTAAGAATTCCATCCAACTCAGGTCTATCTCAATTTTTCCTTTGAACTGCCCAATTACAATATCAATCTTGGATATAAGGTTTACATTTCCACAAATAGATAGTATTGAGTCTCTTGTAATTAGTTTTTGATGTTTATTTTATATTTCTCTTGGTTCTTGTATGTTAATTCTTGTATAATAAAATTTTTTTTATTAAACTAAGGGCTTTTGCACAAAATTCTAAAAGTCTAGCAATTCACAGAATGTTTAATTTTTTTAAAATTCAGGATTATGTTTGACTTTGCTGGATATGATATTTTTGGCCACAACCCCACTTCTTTTGCTCTTCAGTATGTTGTATTCCAAGACCTATGGTCATTTAAAGTAGTTGCTGCTAAGTCTTTTGTAATTCTAACTGTGGTATCATCATATTTTAATTGCTTTTTTATTATTGCTCTTGATATTTTCTCCTTAACCTGGGGGTTTTGGAATTTAGCTATGACATTCCTATCAATTTTCCTTCTAGGATCCTTTTTGGGATGTGATCAGTGAATTTTTTCTACTTCTACTTTCTCCTCTTATTCTAACACTTCAAGACAATTTTCTTTATTTTTTTGTATTATTGTATCAGGATACTTTTTTTGGATCATACTTTCAGGTAGTCTGGTTTTTCTTATGTTTTCTCTGCTTGCTACATTCTCCAGATCAGTTGTGTTTCTTTCGATGTGTTTCACATTTTCTTTTATTTTTTCATTCTTTATATTTGGTTTCAATATTTCTTGAACTCTTAATGACTTAACTGACTTCCCCCATGCCCAATTCTAATTTTCAGAGTTGTTTTCTTAAGAGATCTCATTTTCTTTTGGATCTTCTTTTCCAGTTGCTTTTTTTTCCATATCTTGTTTTTCTTGGATTGTTCTTTTTAGGTTTTCCTCAATCTCTTTTATTTATTTACTTGTTTGTTTGTTTGTTTGTTTTGTTTTGTTTTGTTTTTGCAAGGCAGTGGGGTTAAGTGATTTGCCCAAGGTCACACAGCTAGGTAATTTTTTAGTGTCTGAGGTCAGATTTGAACTCAGTTCCTCCTGAATCCAGGGCTGGTGTTCTATCCACTGTATCACCTAACTGCCCCTTTTATCTAATTTTTAAAGTCTTTTGAGTTGTTTTTTTTGAGCAGGTAGCCATTTGATATTATGCTGGGGAAGAAGAGCCTTTTGTTTTTGGCTTCAGTCTCTTCCTCTAAAGATGAACTCCAGTCTTCTCTATTCCCATAGTAACTGTTTATAGTTGGGTTCTTTCTCCTTTACCTGATTGTTTTTAAAGGTTTTTATTAGCAGCATATTATTTTATTCACCTCTAGTCCTGTTGTGTATTGTTCAGTGCCTCTGATCTCAGGGATTTTGTCCTGGGTCCAACCTCTTTTACCTCCAAGACATAGCTAGAGCCCCTCTGCACACTGTGCTGGAAATGATCTTACTCCGTGAGAACCCTCCAGTGTTATAACCTCCAGTTCACCCCTCTGACTGGAACCAAAACCAAGAACTCAGTTCTCTTATAAGTGGTCACAGCCAGCAGTCCTTGCGGTATTGAGTGGGCTGGTTCCTTCTTACCGAGGACCATCTTGGCAGCACACCCTTATCAAGGGAGGTTTCCTCTTTTCCCCACTCAGATTCCCAACTGAGACACTACTCCCCCCCCACTATCTCCCAACTGGGCTGTCCCTAGGGCTTGCCTCTTGCTGTTTCAGGAAATTAGCCTAGAAGTGCTTACACTTCATTCCAGTCGAACCTCAGAATCAGACCTCTCTTTGGATCTTCTCCGGTTCTGGCCCAACTCTTGTTTATTTTTGCTGCCATACCTTCACCCTGATGGGCGTACTTGATTGATTTGTTGAGGAAATAAATCTGAAGAGTTTAGAATTTTCTGACCTATTCAGCCATCTTCCCAGAATCTTCTCCCTCAAACATTTTTAATGAAAAGACCAAACCTCAAAATACAAACACAAGTTCAGAGAATTTTTACATTAACCCTTCAAGTGGTAACGTGAATTTTACTAGCACAATGTAAAACTATTTTTATAATTCTTATCCCTAAAATAACAAATGGCAGAATGACTTATTAAGTTTTTAAATGAGATAATTATGAAACAAGCAACGACATCTTAATAATAATAATAATAATAATAATAATAATAATAATAATAATAATAATAATAGCTAAGATTCATTCAGAGTTTTCACATTTGCAAAGCATTGTACAAATATTATCTCATTTCATCCTCGCAGTAGTTCTAGATGCCAAGACTCATTTAACAAATGAAGAAACTGAAGTTGGTAGAGGTTGACTTTCCATTGGTAAAATAGATATTAAGTGTATGAAACTTGCTTAGAACTGATGTCTTCTTAATTCCGGGTCTAGTGCTCTATTTCACTTTATCACATACCTAATTATTATGTAGCATCAAAGCCAATTTCTGCATTTGCCAAATGAAGAAGCATTATGTTAATGAAAGGAACAAATAAATAATCTTGCATTCCAGATTGTTGGAATGAAAAACAAGCATCTGTTTTTACAGAACACTGCAAAATATCTTGCAATAAAAAGAAGGCAAATAAGAATGGAAGAATTATTTGACTGTTCAATATTTGAGAGTGACAGCAAAACATATGTGCATCTATCTGTCCAATGAATGAAATTAATAATCCCAAATGGCAATAACAAACAATGAGTCAAGTTTTTTAAAAATTAGAGAATATTATAATTCTAAAGCCCATACCAAAATTCAAGATCTATTAAAATAATTGGCTTTTAATTCAATTTCTAATTTAGTGCATAAGCTAAATAAGAAAACTACAGATGCTCCTGTAAATGTTTTCAATACTGTTTCAAGTTTAGTAAAATATAATAGGTCTTTATCTGATATTTAGGGGGCAATAATATTACAAGAGAAAAGTAGAATAAATGAAGGTAATTGTTTAAGTATATGATAGAATAAAACAAAGAAACTTGAACATATTAAAAGAAATTAAAATGGATATTTTAAGTACATTATAGAAGAGAATGCCAAAATTGGCAACATAATTGATGAGACATCTACAATTTCAAATGACTTTTCTCTGGTTTGATTGTTAGCTCTTAAAGGAGTAACATTATCTTTTGCTTTAAGAGCAACAGTGTAAATCACAACAGAGTATTTTCAATTCATTATTGCCTACTTTAAATGGCTGTGACTTTAATATTAATTATTTGAAAACAATTTCATTTTGTTCTGATGGTACTGATACAACTTTGAAAAGAAAGTCTGGAGTAACTACAAAGTTGTTAGAAGATTTTCTTCAGATCATCAATTGGACACTATTAAGATCATTCATTACAATTATCACTTAACGGTTCAATATATGAAATAAAAGTTACTTCAAAAATATTTTTTGAGGAAGTTCATTATGATTGCCATCAATTCAATGAAAAAATCAAATTGAGCTAGAAACTATAGCTAAAAACTTGAAATTGAATTTATTAAAATTGAATACTGGGACCAAGATGGGCAGCATATGGTATATGTAATTTGCATTATAATTTTATTTTTTATTCTTTTATTCTTGATTGGCAAAGATATTAGATGAAATTATTTTCTAGCAAGACCTTGCTTCAGTGATTTCCATTTCTTTTTTAAATCTCTCACTATTTTTTATTTAGCATTTGCATAACATTTTAAAGTTTCAAAATCACTTTACATGTTATATCTTTTTTAAAAAAATTATATATTTTTGAAATTTACAATTTTTTCCCAAATGTCACATCCTTCCCCTCACACCCCACAGAAGGAAGTCTATTAGTCTTTACATTGTTTCCATGCTATAAATTGATCTAATTGAATATGTTGAGAGAGAAATCATAACCTTAAAAAATAGAATATAAGAGATAGCAAGATTACATAATAAAGATAATTTTTTAAATTAAAGGTAATGGTCTTTGCACTTTATTCAAACTCCACAATTCTTTCTCTGGATACAGATAGTATTCTCCATCGCAGATACTCTAAAACTGGCCTTGATTGTTGCACTTATGAGATGAGCAAATCCATTAAGGTTGATTATCAACCCCATGTTGTGTTGTTAGGGTGTACAATGTTCTTCTGGTTCTGCTCATCTCACTCAGCATCAGTTCATGTAAATCCCTCCAGGCTTCTCTGAATTCCCATTCCCTCCTGGTTTCTAATAGAACAATAGTATTCTATTTTATATACATATATATATACATATGTATGTATATATATGTATATAATATTGGCTGAACAAATTGTGGTGTACATATATACAATATTCTATTATATATATATGTATGTATATATATAATATTTACTAAACAAATTGTGGTATATATACACCAATTTGTTCAGCCATTCCCCAAATGATGGAATTCATTCAATTTTCAATTCTTTGCTACCACAAATAGAGCTGCTATGAATATTTTTGTACAAGTGATGTTTTTAATCTTTTTTTCCTGATCTCTTCAGGGTATAGACCCAGTAGTGGTATTGCTGGATCAAAAGGTATGCACATTTTTTATTGACATTTGGGTGTAATCTCAAATTGTTCTCCAGAAAGGATGGATGAGATCACAGCTCGACCAACAATGTATTAGTGTCACAGATTTCCCTCATCCCTTCCAACATTGATCATTGTCCTTTCTGGTCATATTGGCCAGTCAGACTCTCTTTTTTCACTTTTTAAAATAAAATTTTATTTATTTTATTTTTTTTCTTAGAAAGATTTTATTTATTTTGAGTTTTACAATTTTTCCCCTAATCTTACTTCCCCACCCCCACCCCTCGCTAAAGGCAGTCTGTTAGTCTTGACATTGTTTCCATGGTATACATTGATCTAAGTTGAATGTGATGAGAGAGAAATCATGTCCTTAAGGAAGAAAAATAAAGTATAAGAAATAGCAAAATTACATTATAAGATAACGGGGTTTTTCCTACATTAAAGGTAATAGTCTTTAATCTTTGTTCAAACTTCACAATTCTTTCTCTGGATAGAGATGGTATTTTCCATTGCAGATAGCTCAAAATTGTCCCTGGTTGTTGCACTATTGGAATGAGCAAGTCCATCAGGGTTGATCATCACCCCCCATGTTGCTGTTAGGGTGTACAGTGTTTGTCTGGTTCTGCTCATCTCACTCAGCATCAGTTCATGCAAATCCTTCCAGGCTTTCCTGAATTCCCATCCCTCCTGGTTTCTAATAGAACAATAGTGTTCCATGACATACATATACCACAGTTTGCTAAGCCAATCCACAATTGAAGGACATTTACTTAATTTTCAATTTGCCACTACAAACAGAGCTGCTATGAATATTTTTGTACAAGTGATGATTTTACTCTTTCATCATCTCTTCAGGGTATAGACGCAGTAGTGGTATTGCTGGGTCAAAGGGTATGTACATTTTTGTTGCCCTTTGGGCATAATTCCAAATTGCTCTCCAGGAAGGTTGGATGAGTTCACAGCTCCACCAGCAATGTATTAGCGTCCCAGATTTCCCACATCCCTTCCAATGTTGATCATTGTCCTGTATGGTCATATTGGCCAGTCTGAGAGGTATTAGGTGGTATCTCAGAGATGCTTTAATTTGCATTTCTCTAATAAGTAAGTTAGAACAATTTTTCATATGACTATGAATTGCTTTGATTTCCTCATCTGTAAATTGCCTTTGCATAGCCTTTGACCATTTGTCAATTGGGGAATAACTTGGTTTTTTGAAAATTTGACTCAATTCTCTTTATATTTAGAAATGAGTCCTTTGTCAGAAATACTAGTAATAATTGTTTCCCAATTTACTACATTTCTTTTGATCTTGGTTACAGTAGTTTTGTCTGTGCAAAAAGCTTTTTAATTTAATGTAATCAAAATTATTTAGTTTGTTTTTAATGATGTTCTCCATCTCTTCCTTGGTCATAAACTGCTTCCTTTTCCATAGATCTGACAGGTAAACTACTCCTTGATTTTCTAGTTTGCTCATAATATTGTTTTTTATGTCTAAATCCTTATCCATTTTGATCTTATCTTGGTATTGGGTATAAGATGTTGGTCTAATCTAAATTTCTTCCATACTAACTTCCAATTTTCCCAACATTTTTTTTATCGATGACAGAGTTTTATCCCAATAGCTGGACTCTTTGGGTGTATCAAATAGTAGCTTACTATAATAAATTCCTGCTATTGCACCTGGTCTATTCTACTGATCCACCACTCTATATCTTAGCCAATACCAGATAGTTTTGATGACTGATGTTTTATAATATAATTTTTAGATCTGGTAATGCTAAGCCACCTTCTTTTGCACTTTGTTTAATTGAATCCCTGGAAATTCTCTGACTTTTTATTTCTCCATATGAATTTACCTACAACTTTTTCTAATTCATTAAAGCAATTTTTTGGAATTTTAATCTGCAGGGCACTAAACAAGTAGTTTAGTTTTGGTAGAATCGCCATTTTTGTTATATTAGCTCAACCTATCCATGAGCAGTTGATGTTTGCCCAGTTATTTAAATCTGATTTTATTTGTGTGAGAAGTGTTTTGTAATTTTTTTTCAAAAAGTTTTTGAGAGTCTATCCCAGTTATTTTATATTGTCTGAGGATACTTTGAAAAGGGTTTCTCTTTCTAGCTCTTTCTGTTGTATCTTGCTAGTCATACATAGAAATGTTGAGGATTTGTGAGGGTTTATTTTATATCTTGCGACTTTCCTAAGGTTGCTAATTATTTCTAGTATTTTTAGTTGATTTTTTGGGATTCTCTAGGTATACTATCATGTCATCTGCAAAGAGTGAGAGTCTTGTTTCCTCCTTCCCAATTCTAATTCCTTCAATTTTTTTTCTTCTCTTCTTGCTGAGGCTAACATTTCTAATAAAATATTGAATACTAGTGGTGATAATGGGCATCCTTTTTTCACCTCTGATTTTATTGGGAATACTCTAGCCTATTCCCATTGCATATAATGCTTCTTGGTAGTTTCAGATAGATACTGCTTATTATTTTAAGGAATAATTCATTTATTCCTACACTCTCCAGTGTTTTTAGTAGGAATGGATGCTGTATTTTGTCAAAAAGATTTTTCAGCATCTATTGATATAATCGTATGATTTCTGATAGACTTTTTATTGATATAATTAATTATAATAACAGTTTTCCTAATACTGAACCAACCTTGAATTCCTGGGATAAATCCTACTTGGTCATAGTGTATTATCCTAGTGCTAACTTATAATCATTTTGCTAAGATTTTATTTAAGATTTTTGCACCTAGATTCATCAGGGAGATAGGTCTATAATTTTCTTTCTCTGTTGTAAGTCTTTCTGGTTTAGGTATCAGCACCATGTTGGTGTCATAGAAAGAGTTAGGCAGAATTCCATCTTCACTTACTTTTCCAAAGGATTTATATAGAATCAGAACCAATTGTTCCTGAAATGTTTGATAGAATTCACTTGTGAATTCATCTGCCCCTGGATATTTTTTTCTTAGGGAGTTCAATTTCCTGAGATAGGGCTGTTTAGGTATTTGATTTCTAACCTGGGTAACTTGTATTTTTGTAAATGTTTGTCCATTTCACTTACATTGTCAAATTTATTGGCATACAGTTGAGCAAAATAATTCCAAATTACTACTTTAATTTCCTCTTCATTGGTGGTGAGTTCACCTTTTTTCATTTATGATACTAGCAATTTGGTTTTCTTCTTTCTTTTTTTAATCAATTGACTAGAGATTTATTAATTTTATTGGTTTTTTCATAAAACCAACCCTTGGTTTTATTAGTTCAATAGTTTCCTTGCTCTCAATTTTATTAATTTCTCTTTTAATTTTTAGAATATCTAATTTGGTATTTAATTGGGGGTGGTTAATTTTTTCTTTCTCTAATTTTTTAGCTGCATATTTAGTTCATTGATTTCCTCTTTCTCTAATTCATTCATGTAATCATTTAAAGATATAATATATCCCCTGAGAGCCACCTTGAGTGAATCCCATAAGTTTTGGTATGTTGTTTCATTATTGTAATTATCTAGGATGAAACAATTAATTCTTTCTATAATTTGTTGTTTGATCCACTCATTTTTTAAAATGAGGTTATTTAGTTTCCAATTATTTCTGGGTCTATATGTCCCTGGACCAGAATTGCATATGATTTTTATTACATTATGATCTGAGAAACATGTATTCACTATTTCTGCTTTTCTGCAATTGATCATTAGGTTTTTATGCCCCAGTACATGGTCAATTTTTGTGTAAATGCCATGTACTAGAGAAAAGAAAGTATATTTCTTTCTCTCCCCCTTCAATTTCCTCCATAATTCTATCATATCTAAGTTTTCTAACAATCTATTTACCTCCTTAACTTCCTTCTTGTTTATTTTATGATTAGATTTATCTAAATCTGAGAGTGGGAAGTTAAGGTCTCCCACTAGTAGAGTTTTATTGTCTATGTCTTCCTGTAGCACTTTCAACTTCTCCCCTAAGAATTTGGATACTAAACCATTTAATATTTAAATAACATATTTAATATTTAAATAAACATATTTAATATTTTAATTAATTTATTGTCTATAGTACCTTTTAGGAGGCTGTAGTTTCATTCCTTATTTCTTTTAATGCTATCTATTTTTGAAACTGCTTTGTCTGAGATAAGGATTGCTACCCTTGCTTTTTTCACTTTAGATGAAGCAAAATATATTTTGCTCCAACCTTTTACCTTTACTCTATATGTACCTCTCTGCTTCAGATGAGTTTCTTGTAAGCAGCATATCATAGGATTCTGGTTTTTAATTCATTCTGCTATTTGCTTACATTTTAAGGGAGAGTTCATCCCATTTACATTCAATGTTATAATTACTAATTTTTTATTGCCTTCCAGGCTATCTTCCCTCTGTTTGTATTTTCCCCCTTTTTCACTTTATCCATATTCCCCAATATTTTGTTTCTTAATATCACCACCTTCAGTGTGTTTGCCTTCCTATATCAACCCCCCTTCCCTTTCTTTCCCCTTTCCCTTTTCCCCTTTTTCCTTCCCTTCCTTCTGTTAGTTCCCCTTTTCTCCCCCTCCCCTCCCCCTCCCCTTTCCCCTTTTTAATACTTGAAAGGTAAGTTTCTTAACTTAACTGAGTGTGTGTGTGTAAGTTAACTTTAAGATTAGAGTCTGATGAGAGGAAGATTCAGGTGGTTCTCAGCTCCTCCCTTCTTCCCCTCTATTACAATAGGTCTTTTGTACCTCTTAATGTAATGAGATTTACCCCATTCAGTCTCCTCCATCCTCCTGTCTCCTTACTGTCCCCCTTTTTTAAGGAGGTAGTGTTTTTAAATCATTCTGAGTCACAGAAAAGTCATGAGTGTCCATCACTTCTGGCTAAGTATATTCTCTCTAATAGAGTTACAATTCTCAAGAGTTATGAGAATCTTTCTCCCAGGTGGGGGATATAGCCAGTTTCATCTTATTGGATAGCAATTTTTTTTCTTTAACCCCCTTTTTTACCTTTTCATATGTCTCTTGATACTCCTGTTTAATGCACAAATTTTCTATTTAGCATTGGTCTTTTCATCAGGAAATGCTGGAATTCTCCCATTTTTTTAAATGTCCATCTTTTCCCTTGGAAGAGAAAGTTCAGCTTTGCTGGGTAGTGGATCCTTGGCTGCATTCCAAGCTGCCTTGCTCTTCGAAATATCTCATTCCAGGCCCTTTGATCCCTTAATGTTTATGCAGCCAGGTCCTGTGTAATCTTTACTGTGGCTCCTTGGTATCTAAATTGTTTCTTCCTGGCTGTTTGCAGGATTTTTTCTTTTATCTGATAGTTCTGGAATTTGGCCACAACATTCCTTGTTGGTTTTATTTTAGTATCTCTTTCCAGAGGGGATTGATGTATTCTTTCAATAACTATTTTGCCCTCTGGTTCTATGATATCAGGGCAGTCCTGCTCTCTGGCTCTCAGGCTCTCACCTGTCCTGTGCTGGCAGGGGCTCACTCAGCTCTTCTGCTCACACCTGAGCCTTTGTTCTGGGAAAAGGCTTCAGCTGAAATGAAGGTATGGACTCTGAGTTCCTTCAGACCAAAGGGGTCCAGGGATTGATGTCTGCACCTCTCCCACTCTGGAACTCACCCTCCAGCCCTGCCAGCAAGCTCCAGACCATCAATGCCACTACCAATGCCTTTGCTCTTCATTGGCCCACACCCCTGTGAGAGATCAGGCTACTCCCACTCTCAGGCTTTCAGGTTCTCACCTTATCCTTTGCTCCTGGCAGAGTCTGCCCTCTGCGCCCTGGCTCACCCATGATCCTGGAAGACAAAACTTGAGATAGATGTTCTTCTCCTAGTTTCTCTTTCTGAGTTTTGTTGATCACATTTCTGTTAAGAGGTTTGTTTTATATTATATATGAGGGAGTCTTTAACACTGAGACTGTCTTCTCTCTGCCATCTTGGCTGGAAGTCCTTTCTACTTTTTTTAAAGAAAGATTTTATTTATTTTGAATTTTACAATTTTCCCCCTAATCTTGCTTCCCTCCCCCCAGAAGGCAGTCTGTTAGTCTTTACATTGTTTCCATGGTATACATTGATACAAATTGAAGGTGATGAGAGAGCAATCATATCTTTAAGGAAGAAACATAAAGTATAAGAGATATGAAAATTACATAATAAGATAATGGGTTTTTTAAAAAATTAAAGTGTTTGGTCTTTGTTCAAATGCCACAATTCTTTCTGGATAAAGATAGTATTCTCCATCGCAGATACCTCAATATTGTGTCTGATTGTTACAGTGATGGAATGAGCAAGTCCATTAAGGGTGACCAAGTGATTTCCATTTCTGAAGAATTATCATTACTTCCAACTAAATGACAGTCAAGTTCAAGAAAAATCTTAGTCTTTGTGAAATCTTGTGAATTTCATCTATAATTGGTGAAAGACAAAAAAGATATAATTTAAGTGAAATTTTAATACATAAAATTAATTTGAATTATTTGGAGATTTTATAGCTATAACTATAGAATCAATGTTCTAGTCCCTGTAGCCATGCACAAAGTTTAAGGGAGCTCACATAATCATAGGCAGAGGTGCTGAAACTGAAAGAGGTTTCAACTTAAGAAATAAATTTGCATGAAGGTGAGAAATAGTTTAACAGTAAGTCACATGTCAGTTTTAATGACCAACAATTATGGGAAAAGAGTTAGGAAATTGGAACATAGCCCTATTTGTCATTAAATATTGACTACCGATCCAAGAGTTCAGCAAAAATCAACAAAAGCATTCTATGAAAATCAATTACAATTGTATATTTTATTATTATTTATAAACTGTGCATTATACATCCTTTATATCAGTAAATTTTATAATAAACTTAGATATATGCATGCATTTTTTTCAGAGAGCCAGTTGTTAAACATTTGTCACATACCACTGATTGAATTGAAACTGCTCACCTTACAACACAGTGGAATGATATTTTTTTAAAGAAGAAGTTTTTAAACAAGAAAAATTGTTGATAAAAGAGGTAAGATTTCTTCCATCTCTAGACTGAGGGTACCAGATCATTTCAAAAATAAGGACGTAAGGGAGTAAAATGGAAGAAGGTTCTTCCAATCCTTAACTGATGGCTGTTGTCCTCACTGAGAGTTATATAATGTTCCAGCTGAAAAGAGTACTGGTAACATAGAACATAAAGGTGTCTGAAGGTAGAAAACACTACAGCCTTCATTAGAGAATGAAGCCAAGGGAGAGATGTATCCAGTAGGGATACTGTGTTCTACCAAAAGGTTAACATCTAACCAAACTTTCTGGCATCCGATAGCAAAATGGCCTGGCTAACCCTGTCTAGCAGCCAACTCTGTCTAGTAGCAGCTAAACCAGACGAGGAGATAACAAAATGATTTGTTCAATTCATCAGCCAACTGACTATTTCAGCAAAGGCACCCCACCCTAGGAGGAGAAAGTCTAGGTGAGCTATAAGACCCTCAGAGACTTCCCACTCCCCAAAGAGTGGGAACTAGCAGTAGAATGATCATTCCATCACCGATATGATGCCTTCTGAAAATAATATAAGGAATCTCCATAGAGAGAAAGGACATAAAACTATACTTTGACTTGTGAATTGCCTTGACCTCTGCATTACCGATATGTGTGCCTCACTACCAGAGTATTTTAAGTTCGCACCTACTCTTTCACCCACTGTGAACTATAGATATTTTTTTGTGGGAGAATGTGCTTTGTAACTATTGTGCTATTTGTAACTATTATAACTATGTGTTGCTATTTGGATAAATGTCTTTGCTAAGGAACTAAATCTACAGTCTTATTATTAGGCAGAAGGTCACCAGTGGGGGCTCCTGGGATAATATTGGGAGGCTATTCACTCTCAGGGTTACTCCTTGAACCCTGAAAATACCAACAATCACCCCTGTAGTGCTTGTCAGCACTAATGTCAATTGTATGAGTACTGAGGTTACCCACATTAGATCTGTGACACTTGCAACATCAAATTCCATTACCAATCCCTCTTTTTCACCCCACATATTCAATTTTTTAAAATTTCTTTAACACCTCTCACATGTAGTCACCACTCTCTACTAAGCACATTCATCAAATGTGTTCAAGCTTTTATCAGTCTTGCCCTAGACTATTATAATAGCCTCCTAATTGATCTCTTTGCTTCACTCTCTCTCTATATATTCCAATTCATTCTCCACAAAGCTGCCTAAGTGATCTTTCTAAAGTACAGGTTTCATCAATCACTCCCCTAGTCAATAAACTCCAATGGTTCCCTATCACCTCCAAGATCAAATACAAAATCCTGTTTGTCACTGAAAGCCCTTCAAACCTGGTCCCAGCCTGCCTTTTCTTTCTTTTTTCTTTTGTTAGAAAGATTTTATTTATTTTTGAGTTTTATGATTTTCCCCCTTCTTGCTCCCCCCCTCAGAAGGCAGTCTGTTAATCTTTACATTGTTTCCATGGTATACAATGATCTCAGTTGAATGTGATTAGAGAGAAATCACATCCTTAAGGAAGAAAAATAAAGTATAAGAAATACCAAAATCACATAATAAAACAGGTTGTTTTTTCCCCTAAATGAAGGTGATAGTCTTTGGTCTTTATTCAAACTCCACAGTTCTTTCTCTGGATACAGATGGTATTCTCCATCGCAGATACCCCAAAGTTGTCCCTGATTGTTGCACTGATGGAATGAGCAAGTCCATCAAGGTTGATCATCACCCCCATGTTGCTGTTAGGATGTACAATGCTTTTCTGGTTCTGCTCATCTCACTCAGCATCAGTTCATCCAGCCTACCTTTTCATCCCTATTAAATATTATTTTCCTTCATGAATCAGTCCAGGAAAATTGTCAATATTGCTCCCTCTATCCCCCATTTCCATTTGCACTGATTGCCATCTTAACTCTTCCTTTCAACCTTAACTCTTCTTGTTCTACCTTTCACTCAAAATGATTTATTCTATATCTATTTTAGATATGCCTATATCTGTAGATGATGTCTCTTCTAGCCAGACTAAACACCTTGAAAGCTCAGATTGTTTTGTATTTATTTTTGTTATCTTCTACTTAGGACATGACCAAGTACTTATTGAATGATTGATTGAATAATAAAAATATTATTTCACAAGATGACTACCATAAAGTTCAAATCACATTAGACTTTATAATTTCTCAGGATCCATATTGTTGTCCATAGATTAAAAAAAAAGAAAATGGACCAGGTTTGACTTCCAGAGCATATGATTAGGAATATGGAAAAATAGATACTTCTTTTGATCCTTACGATTTCTCTAATCTCTCCAAAACAAAAATTGTGCATGAAGATAAAGCCACTTCAACTATCTGTATGTACATCAGTAACCCAAAAGAAGGTAACAAACTCTATGAACTAATATCAATTCAAACTCACTCAGTGTTCTAGAACCTCAGAGATTAAAACTCTAAATGACAGAAATCATCTCAGCACCAATGTGGCAATGCTGGAGAGAACTGAAGAATAGAGCAAATAGGACAGAACAGCAAGTGGGAGTTGGGAGGGTGGGACTATCCATTAATCTTCAAATAAAGTTAGTTTCCAATATTCATTTTTATAAGGTTTTGAGTTTTATTAATTTTGATGGAAAGAGCCCAGCAGCCAGCTAGGGCCAGTTCTGTCTCCTCTAAAGCCTTAATTAATAGATGTCCTTCGTGTTCTAAGAGGATCATGTTACCATGTATATGATGACATCACTTGCACATTATATTTCTTACAATGAGGGAAGTGTGGAGCAAAGCTATCCTTTTCACTGCCTTTTCCAGAACCATTTCATGCCTTGGTCTGATCTGAAGGAAACAGGACTTCTAGTGATGAATGCCTGTGCAGGTCCCTTGGCTCTTTCTATACAATCTCTAGATATGAACATTATATTATGCTTTTCTCCAATGTGTGAGAATTTTTATGCACATGGACCCATATCGTTGTCACTTTGTTAGTAATGCTATTTGATTAAATGTTTATTATTTTGAACTATTCTGTCCCCTGACTAATCAACAAATGGAAACATATCAGTGGGAACTTGTGAGTGTTCGACCAATCAAACATTTATTAATTGTCACTGAGAATACATAAGAGGCAAAAGACAGTTCCTGACCTCAAGGAGTTTATAATCTAATAGGGGAAATAACATGCATACAAGCATATACAAAGCAAGTTATATAGAAGATAAATTCAAAAATAATTTACAAAGAAAAACCTGAAATTAAAAGGGTTAGAGAAGACTTCCTGGAGGAAATGGTATTTTAGTTTGGACTTAAAAGAAGCCAGGAAGGTCAATAGTCATGTGAGGACTTTCCTATATATCACGGATGTCCCATGAGATGTCCTTAGCATACCATGCCTAAGGTGTATAAATCAGTCAAAGAATGCTAGGGAATATCCCTATCCATGGAAAATGCCTAAGTATTGCCTAGAAAATTCTTTTAAGAATACTCAGTGAAGCACTATGTCCTAATCCTTATTTAGATAGCATAAAGGCATTCACTTAGGGCAGTCTGACCATGCAAATATAACAACATAGAAATGATATAAAAAGCACAAGATATTGGGAAATTTGATGACCACTAAGCTACAAGAAATGTTAACAATCACTTTATGGAAATGTTTTTCACTTGAACCAAACATGTAATGTATGGGAAGTGGGTACACCAAATGTGGGCAGAGACTATGGGAATGAAGCCAGGGAATTGGCTTCGGGAAGGGGTATGTGGGGAAAAGGAAAGGACTGTATGCTGGTAAACACCTCTTCACTGGAACCACAGACTGTGTCCAAACCCTCCCTTTAAAATTTTACATTCATTTAGAAAAGTGGAGAAATATGTTAATATAATCTTTGTGATGTCATTCTTAAACAAACAGAAGGTATTTTTTGTTTTTGTTGCCCTACTAAAAACAAAACAAAACACTGATAGGGTGTGTTACCTGTGACACAATTTTTTCCTCTTGTGCCTACCTACAAATAAATGATCCATTTTATTGCTAGGCATTATATAGATCAACATAGAACTATATAAAACCTTAGAAAAACATCATTCCTTCCGGCTATGCTATACTCAAACAAAAACAGACTCCCATTACTTATGGTCATTGCTTTGCCGGTTCTGTTTCCTCCTGGTTGCTTGAAGCCAAGGCTATTGTCGATATCCCAAACAAAGCATGATGAAAATAGATTTTGGTCAATGCTGGGAGAGTTAACATTTGATTTATCTTCAGTTCTGATAAAAAATCACTGAGTCTGGGAATTTTCTCATAATTGCAACTGCTGCCACACCAGACATATGAGTCATTTTGATGACTCTCATTAGCCACCCACCCTCTGGCTATGTTTACCTTTATGGACATGTCCTTGAGAAAAATACTCTTACAAATTAGTCAGAGTTAATAGGAAAGCTGCTTGGATAGACATTAAAAGTAAAATCAGACAAAGACAATTTTTAACTGGCTTCATTCATTCTGAAATTTCAACAGAGAGAGAAAAACACTTTTTATAAGTTCCATATCTTTATGAAGATACCACCATGAAGTAAAACATAATTGTAGGGCCTGATATTATGATCGGAGACATGAGGGAAAGGAATATAAATTAAATATTTGGTCATTTATGCTAGAATAAATGGGAAATGCAAAAGAGCAAAACTATTTTAGAGGGATATGTGAGAATAAGGTGAGAATTGGATAAGGTGAGAATTCTCCGGACAAGATGTGAAATTTCTAGATAGCTTGTGAATTCTTCTTATCTTAGGTCCTCATCACCCACTGAGGAGGTCACTTTTTTTCCAACATTAATATAAATTCATGGCTTCTTTTTTATGGTAGCAATGAGAATTATTGAGTTCATATGATTAAAAGCTATAGATTTCATATACCTTTGACCTCTGGGCTTAACTTTTAAAAGGTCAGAGATAAAGAGGCACAAACAGAGAAGTCATAATTGGATTTAGTTCCAGATGGATAGTCATTTCCAAAGAAGCAGTAAGGATGGAAAGGGGGGAAAGTATTCAGAACCAGGAGAGAAAGTGCAAGAAGAGACAAACATACTCAGATTCAAGAGGACCTACAAAGAAGGCCTCAGACAAGATTATAAGCAGATCCCCAAAGGAGAAACATAATCAATCACTCAATAGGTCAAGTAAGCACCTATTATGTACCAAGAACTAAATATAATGAATGAAACAATCATTGCTTTCAAGAAGTTTACATTCTAAGAATTAGCAAAGCAAACAGCCATGTATATTCAGATGCAACTTAAGATTTATTCTTTCCCTGGTATTGATTCAAATGAACTAAGGAGGTCTCATGAGAACTGGGATCCAAATGAGGGTAGCTTGTTTGATATCCAGAAAGAGGAAAATAATTTTCCTGTTTAGGGACTCAATTATGAGCTCATTCTGTACTTTATATCAGGTTTTAAAATTCTTTCTTTTATTCAATAATTAATATTATTGTCAAATAATATTAGTCATAATATACTTTTATTTTATTATTTTATTTTATTTTATTATTAACACTAATAAATAATCAAATCTTTGTGCTTGCAGGAAAATTGAGGGCCCTTTTCAGAAGAGATGTGAGCCAAATTCTCATGCTCCCAGAAAAACATCTGATTAATTGATTGATTCAAAGAGTAGTGATTACATCAACTTGAAAGAGGCATCTGTTGGAGTTCTCCAGGAATCCGTGCTCATTTCATTCTATTTTTATTGACTTGGATGAGAGTACTGTTGGCATCATTTTCAAATTTGCAAATGGCACAAAGCCGACAGGGCGGGTAGCATTAAATGACACATCTGGCATTCAAAAGTATAGGCAGAAAAAGAACATGGCTCAAATATTTACCAAACTTGGCCATTCTTTGTGTATAACTATGTTCAAAACATTCTTGACAGGCATAATATTGGACAGAATCCCACAAGATGAATTTTAAAGATGATTATACACCTAAGGATTTAATAAAGGTGATTACACACCTAAGGTTAAAAAAAATTGAACTTCACAAGTACAAGATGGGGGGGGGGGGGTACAACTAAAGAGTAGTCCAAAAAAAAAATTGAGACGTTAGTGGATTGTACTGGGTAGTGTGATGTGCCAACAAAAAATCTAATGTTGTCTTGGGATGCATTAACTGAGAGGTAATGAAGTTAGAGTCCTTCTGTATTCTGCCCCAGTCATCACATTGAAGCATTCATGGTTTAAGGAGATTGATGAGCCAAAGAATGTTTATAGAAAGGCAATCAGGAAAGTGAAGGATCTTGGGTTATGTTATGTGAAAATAGGCTGAAGGAGCTAGGTATGTTTAGTTTAAATAAGTTTTAGTAGGTCATTAAAAACTATCTTCAAATAGTGGAAGTGCTATCATGTGATAGAGGGAGTAAACTTGACCTGATTGACTTATGGAAAAAGAGCTAAGAGAAATTCATGGAATTTTAAAAAGAGATAAATTAAGACAAATTTGAGAGAGCTACCCTCAAAGTGAAGCAATCTTGGTTATTTTCCCCTTTGTTGGGAGGTCTTCCTGCAAAGTAGCTAAATAGTCCTTACTAAGGTATCATATAGTTCTTGTTCAAACTAAACAGCCTCTGAACTCCATTCATACTCTTAGAATCCAAGAATCTAAAACCCTGGGCAGAGAATTGAGACAAAGAGAGTTTGTCAATGATCCACCTACATTTGGTTCAGAGTGTGCATGGACTGAGTCCAATAATATGAAATTGAATAGGGATAAATATAAAGTCTTACACTTGGTTTCAAGAAATCTACTTTAGAACTACCATATGGATGAGTCATTGATACAGAATAGTTTTGGGTATTTTTTTTCTGTAAAACATCTTGAGGTTTTAATGGGCTGCAAACTCAGTCAATTGGGTAAGAAGGCAGCCAAAAGAGTTAAGATGATCGTGGGTTGCACTGAGAAATTGTGGCTTCCAAGAATATGTATGCTTCCTTCTTTAGAGCATCTTTGGAGCACTGAATTCAATTCTGAGCACCTCAGTTTAGAAATGTAAAATGTATGTTGCCCATATAGATTATATGTACGTCTACACAAATTTGTTTAATGCAGATCAAGGGCGACATTATAGATATCTCTAAAATCTTGCCCACTTGCTTAAAGATTATCATCAATTCCTACCTTGATGGGAAAAAGAAACCAATCTCCTCTGAAAGAAGAGGTCCTATGCTAAAATTATATTTACCTGTTCTCCTAAATATTCCTGATTGAAGGGCATGATTGGTTTAGAATAAAAAAGGCTACTTTTTTTTTTTAGGTTTTTACAAGGCAAATGGGGTTAAGGGACTTGCCCAGGGCTGGTGCCCTATCCATTGTGCCACCTAGCTGCCCCACACTGTGCCACCTAGCCACCCCAAAAACCTACTTTTTGACCACTATCTTTTACATGGGCAGCTAGATGGTGCAGTGGATAGAGCAGTGGGCTTGAAATCAGGAGGATCTGAGTTCAAATTTGGCCTCAGACACTTACTAGCTGTGTGACTTTGGGCAAGTCACTTAACCCTGATTGTTATCTCCAGTCATCCTGATTCACAACTTACCCCTGGACTCAGATGGCTCCAGAGGAGAAAGTGAGGCTGATTACTTAACACAGCCCCGCCCCACACTCAAATCCAATTCATGTGCTTCTCATGGCATCATCTCCCTGATGACATGGTCTTCTTCAAGAATGAAGAACAAACAACAAAAGCAATTTATCCTTTTACATGGGGTGGGGTATGGGGAGTTGGGGAAGGTGGATAGCTTTTAATTTACTTACATCATTTTGATACCTTCCAAGTTAAACAAAAGACCATGATAAATAGTGGAAAATGAATAAAAACATTTATATAAGTAAGTAGCAAAGAGAAACAGAGAAATCCTATAGATTAGAATATACCAAAAATGCACAGACCACAAGGGCTCTGCTTCAGGAGTGAGTTATTTTATTTCACCCAAGACAGAGGCCCCTATCTAAAAAAAGGGCATATTCCATGAAGTCTTTCAGGGGCAAGGGGAACAAATAGGAAATCAGGAACAAGTTAAAGGACCAGCTTTCCCAGCATGATTGCAAAAGATTTTTGGTATTTCTCCTCCCTGAAGTTGGCTCCAGAGAGTAAAGAACCAAAAATGTTTCTCTCCATAAGAAATGACAACTTGTCTCCTCTTCAGAGTTCTTACAGAAACCCTAGCCCTCAGAAAATCCATAGAGCATCATGTCAGTATTCCCTCTACCAATTAAGAGAGTGTGATGCAAAATGTTCCAGGCTTGGTTGGAAAACAGGTTTTCAGGAAGAAGAATTAGGAAATTACTTGCCCTGTGTCATTTTTTCCTTATTTCTCCAATCTAATTGTTAATCATTTTTACACATGTTTGTTGAATTGATCTAAAGGTCTTTCACAAAATTGAATACTTCATTATCTATAAAATGGGATGGAAAGGAAGAAACAGGAGTTACTGAGTGGTATCAGCAAAAACCTTTATGACTTATGCTATTATAACTTTGTAAATAATCATGGGGGAAATGTTTAAAGATCCCAAGAATGATTGGTTTGTTTTTCTTTATCTAAGCAGACCAATAGACAATGTGGAAACATTAAATGAACTTAACTGTAATCTTAATGATCAGTCTTTATGCTCTAGAAATCTCCTTGACAGCATTGCCAGCAGCCTTGGACAGGACCAGAAACTAGATCTTGGAGATTTTAACCCTTTCCTCTCTCTAATTTCACTCTGGAGTACAATTGTCCCATATGTGACTACTATTTTGGGTAGACCCAGTTATGCTTCACTCCCTACTACCTGGTTATTTTGACAGCTTCATCAGAAGTTCTGATGATGGTTGAATATCCCACCCTCTCTGACTCTTTCCACCTCCAATTCCTCCCTTCTCCCTTTTAGTTTTGGAATCATGATGAAATAAACTCTGCTATTGTTCTGGAAGGTCATTAAGTAATTCATCATCAAAGTTCCATTCATCATGAGAGTAGACAATCCTGCCCCCCCTCAAGGGGCTTACAATCTAATGGGAATAGACAATACACAAAAGGGAGCTGAAGAGGAGGGAGTGGGGGGGGGTACCCAGTACAGAGGCATGATACTTTGTAGAGTGGAAAATAAACTGATAAAAAAAATGGAAAGTTACCTGGAATATTCTAAACCCTCTACAAAAGAAGCCTTTGTTGTGGTTCAGCCATGTTTGACTTTCATGACCCAGTGGATCATACTATTCATGGGACTTTCTTTTCAAAGATAATGGAGTGGTTTGCCATTTCCTTCTCTAGTGGATTAAGGCAAATAGGATAAGTGACTTGCCCAAGACCACAGAGATGGTAAATGTCTAAGACCATATTGAAACTCTTGTTTTTTGACTGAAGGTTAACACTATCCATTGAGCCATCTAACTGCCCACAAGGTAAACCAGAAGGGAGAGGCAACTGAGGAAGCTGAAAGGTTCCAAAGTATCAAAACCTTACGGGGCATCTGTGTGGCATAGGAAATAGAGTGTTGGACCTAGATCTGGGAAGACTCTAATCCCTGAGTTCAAATCCAGTCTCATATATTCACAGTAGTGTGATCCTGGGCAAGTCACTTCACCCAGTTTGCCTCAGCTTTTCATCTGTAAAATGACCTGGAGAAGGAAGTTGCCAACCATGCTAGTATCTCTGCTAAGAAAAACCCAATGAGGTCATGAAGAGTCAGACACCAGTGAAACGACTGTACCACAAATCAAAAACTGAGTCAATCCATATGGTGATTAGATTTCAGGTGATCTACTTATCCTGGTGTAGGCATAATGGTCTCGGGAGTCAAAGCCAAGCAAAGCAACTATAGAAAATGATTTCTTGCCTTAACAGGTAATTTTGATAAGGCTAACTATAGAAAAATACATTTCCTAAGGGAACAATCCCTGTGACATCAAGTCTCACACACTTCCTCCGTTTCTACTCTGCCACAGAATGCTATGATTGGCTATATACTCGAAATTAGCCTAAAAACTATAAAAGTCCAATCTGTATCTTATGAAACTAAAGCTGTGCTTAATCCATGTGGTCTTCCTTAGTGCATTAATAAATTTATTTTCCTTTCATTATGACTATTTACTTCTTGACATTCAGTCTTGGGACCTCATGGTGAGTGAGATTCTCTTTCTCGTAAATCCTAGGTTGGTAAACCTCAACTACAGCAGGATCAAGTGAAGGTTGTTTTTTGATATAACTCCCCGTCCTAGGGAGACAGACCTGAATTCCAGGAAAAGAAAAGACTTAAAAGAAATAGCAGAGAAGGAGAGTTTGAGATTGAGAGGGCAAGAGGATTTTTTAAAATGGTTAATGGGAACCCTAAGAATGATAGAATGTAGGCAAAGTTAACCCTCTTCATCTCCTAACAGGGCCCTTGATTCCAGCCCCTGTATCCCATTCTAATTAAGAATGAACTTCTCCAATGACATAGTTTAGTTAAGTGAGAATTTACAACAGTATCCCTCACATAGGAAACACAATAAAAATACTTGTTGACTATTTGGATTGGTGGTTCCTCAGTAGCTCCTGCAAGCATGGACACACACATTCATGAGCATATTCTTACTTATGTATATCTAGTCTTATACCAGCCAAAGAAATAAACAGGAGAGCAAAATAAAGGTCAATGCTAAATCTGAACCTTTACATGCACAAGTCCAACCTTATAAGGTCAGTAGTGAGAATAAAAGAAAAGGGGCTAGAAGGGGCAAAAATAATCTGATGACATTCACGGAATTAAGCCATGAAAAATGATTGCATGTGGTCCCTGATACTGTGGCCACCAAGCTTCACTCTGCTACTACATGCCAGGCTCCATCTCTTGCTGAACACTTCAGCTCCTCTGATGTAGATCAGTGGCTGGAAAGCCATTTCTTGACAAGGATAGATTGCTATGAGCCACCACACCAATCTCAGGAGCAAAGTCACATCTAAACCAGAGTAAGTTAGTTTGGTTTTGGATTGAATTTCTGGATCTGAAACTCAACTGTTTAACTTAAACAACTATGTGACTAGGAACTATAAATTCCCCAGATTCTATGTTATACTATGCAAATGAAAGGGAAGGAGGAAAGCAGAACAAAACTCCTTAGGTGGAGCTTCATCCTCTTCTTTAATAGTTTCCTGTCTCTATTATGAAAATATGGCAAGCACTAAATTCCTAGGTTTGGGGAAAATCAAAACCATTTTTTGACAAATCTGTGATATCATTGACTCCCTCTAGTAATGAAGATATAAACCTAATTATGCCTGTCATTCCTATGTAGCTTTTGTCCATATTTTCAGGTCTACCCAACATTTTAGGAAGGTTTCTTCTATTTCTTTTGACATTATAGGGATTCCAATTGAGCATGCAGTCTATCCCCTAGTAAGCATTCTCACCATGTGATCAGTGCATCTTTTTGTTCCTATCACATATCTTTTTGATGATAACCTTTAAAATATTTCTAAAACAAAAAAAAAAGACAAAATAAAAAAGTAGGGGCAGTTAGGTGGCACAGTGGATAGAGCACCAGCCCTGAAGTCAGGAGGACCTGAGCTCAAATCAGACCTCAGACACTTAATAATTACCTAGCTGTATGAGCCCGGGCAAGTCACTTAACCCCATTGCCTTGCAAAATCAACAAAAAAAAGACAAAATAAAAAAAATAAAATATTTCTTTGTGTAATTAATCTTTTTTAATGGGTTCGAACTTGCTTGTGCTCGAGATGCACCCCTTTCTCCAAGTGCACTTTGGAGAATGCTTATTTTCAGTTCTCTAGAAATAGCAGCACTCAAAGAATACTGTTAAGAAGATGGGCCTTTGTTTCAGGAAGAATCTTGGAGACATTAAAACAAAAATACAGGGGCGGCTAGGTGGCGCAGTGGATAAAACACCGGCCCTGGAGCCAGGAGTACCTGGGTTCAAATCCGGTCTCAGACACTTAATATTGACCTAGCTGTGTGGCCTTGGCCAAGCCACTTAACCCCATTTGCCTTGGAAAAAAACCTAAAAAATAAAACAAAAATACAAGTTTCAAATGGCAATACAGCCTACTCCATTCTAGTGAGCTCCACTTTGTTCATATGAATGATAGCATCAGTTAGAGATAGACCAGGATTGCTCCTTTATGTTTGTGGTTCCCTCTCAGTGTAGATTGGCTGCTAGCCTAACAGTAGACATTGTTTTCCATAATGAAATGTGAGGCATCCAAGAGAGGAACACAAGATATATATACGAGTAGCACAATAAAGTAAATGGAAAGAATATAAAAAGAAAATTGAACACTGAACACTGTTGATCAAGTTTGGTCTGAAAGAAAAAAGAAAATGTATCTTCCTCTCTTCATTGCAAAAGTGAAGGGGAAATGGGCATGGAACATTGGCTATGCTATCGACATTCTACGGATTTAGTTTTGCTGATGAAAGGATAGATTGAGTAGACCCGACAAGTCACTCCACCCCACTTTATGTATGTAACAAGTCTTAGTCTCTTTAGACAACAGTGAAAATTTTTTGAAAGTCATTAGATAAACTGAAATGATACCAGACAAGAAGTCTGATTGACTAAGGAATTTTCTCTTTCCTTCTAGGTTCCCTAAAACAGCTTTAGGTTCCAGAGTAACAAGCTAGAAAATCAAACCAGCAAAAATTCTTGAGGAGGAATCACTTGAGAAAGAAGAGAGTAAGGCTGCAGAATTTGAGAGGAATTGAAGACATTGGTTTTCCCCATCTCCTGACAGGATCCTAAGCAGTACCTCCCTATTAGTGAATGGCATTGGGAATCAAGGAAATAAGAGATTTGTATTTCCGTAAGACTCCTACCCAAGAAACTACAGCATAGTTAAAGGAAACATCTTCAACACCCCAAAAAGGAAAGAAAAAAGACCTCTCTCACAACCAGGACTTATGACTTACCTTTTTACCATTTATGTTAAGTTTGAACCTACTTTCTCCTGAACATTATATAATTGTGGAAGAGGATATCATGGATTTTTGAGAGGACAGTTTGTTTCAACCATATATCTTAGTTAATCACACATTTTAAAAATCACCTTAAAGCTGACTAAAAATGATTCCCTTTGGGGGAATTGGCTTGGACCAATGGCATCAGAAACCCCCCCCCCCCACTCCTTAGAAGTACCATCTGAGGAAGAAGTGTAGCCTTGTTCCAGTACTTGAGACTCATCTGTTAGAGTGGGAATTGGTCTAAGGATTCTTAGGAACTATACTAAATTGCTTCCCCCCCTTTCCCTCTCTTTCTCAATCTTTGTCACAAGATATGACTCTCTATGGAGAGGAATGAAAAGGACAATTTTGAAAAGAAATATGTTATTAAATTAAAATACTAATAAAACTTATTGTTTTGATGTTCTATTAAATTGGATAGATTCAATATAAAGGTAGCAAAATACTAGAAATTAGAGCTGTTCTTTTAAGATTATAAAATTCTGGACCATTTATTCAGCAAAAAGTTTTTTCTTTTTCTTTTTTGGTTGTTTGTTTTTAGGCACAGTGCTAAACATTGAAAAAGATATTAAAATATTTAATATGTGATACTTACTAGAACCTAGAGTTTTCTCTCTTCTAATTCCTTCCCTATTCTTATCCCTAATAATTTTAAATAAAAACCACTACCAGTCCTTTGGTATCAAAGAGGACCACATCAATCAACCAAATGATTAGAGGCATGAGCTGCACAATTATGTTTATTCTATTGAGGGTATGCTGTGCAAGGTTTCCTTCTCACCTTTCCCAGAATCATTCCACCTCATGGCATGATTGATAGGAAACAGGACTATTGGAGAGGATCTGGCTGCTTCAGGAGTCTCTTGGTCTTGAATTGCTGGCACACCAGGCAAGCACTGGCATATGTCAGTGATATTGTAAACAAAATTCACACAAAATAAATTTCTGATGAGTTGTGATAGAGGGAGACCCTGGCATCCGGGAGAAGCATGTAAAAGATGACAACAATGAAAGTAATTTTGAATCTAAGAGGCCAAAGTCAGGATGGCCTGTATCCAGGGATGATAGGCAAAGACCATGGAGATAGGAAATGGGATACTACTTGCTAGGAACAGCCAAAAGAGTCAGTTTGGTTAGAATGGAGTTTGGAAAGGGGTGACTAGTAGTGGGAATCAGTTAATAACAACTAGCATAAATATAACTATTGTACATAATTTCTTGGAGACTAGGGACTTTTTTTAATTTTATATTTCTAGAGTCTCGCATAGAACCTCATTAAAACAGGCATCTGATAAAATTTTTGTTGAGTTGAATATTTCAGAGACCATAGGATCTAGACCTGGAAGCGAGATTAGGGTCATTTATTCAAATGATTCATTTTACAACTGAAGAAACTACATTGCCAACTATACCATATTATTTTAGAATATGAAATCTCTAAAAATCAATACACAAATTTGTCATTATCCTTCACAGTATCGGTCTCAATATGTGTACACAACCAAAAGAAGTATAGTGTCTATGTAATGATTATTACAAATTATGATGTTTACAAAATTTGTCATTTATAAAATTTTAAAATATATACAAAAATTATGATTACAAAATAATGATTTTTTAAAATAAATTATTAGGTCAAATGATTTCTTCAGTCATATGCTGCTGGAACCCCACTTAACCTTTATACATTATTTGTAAAAGCATTTATTACACTGTATCTAAGTCCCTTGACAAGCAAGGTTTTAGGGTTCAGACTTCCAAAAGGTTCTTTTTTGTTCTCAATACACACATTCCTCCTAACTGTACTGCTTTCTCATTGTTGGAAAACAAATAAACAAATCGTGAGTCTGCAGATGAGGAATTCAGATAAAAAAATAGAAAAGTCTAAATTGGACCTTTATAAAGATAATATCACTTCACAAAACAGGCCCAAGGATTGTAAAGAAAAGAATTTTAAAAAGTCTCCTTCTTTCCTCTCTTCCCCTATGATATAGAAATTGGAAGAAAAGTCCACATGAAGGATATCTATATGTGTATGTATGTAAGATGTTCATGTTGCTTATGTGTATGTCCATATGAATTGTTTAAATTCAGCTTACGAAGAGACACCAGTTTCTTGAATGTTACCTTCTACTCTTCAAAAAAGATTTTCATTCCTATGTGGAGAAGAAAAAGAAAAGGGACTTGCAGATAGACTAAGTTGTTCTCTAAGAGAAATAGACATTGGATTAGAATTATATCATCATCATTATTGTATTGTTGCTAATAAAATTAAAATTATGTTTCAATTGTATTCCATCCTAAATATTTCTGTACTGAGGAATTTTATTCACATTCAAGTTATTCTTAAAAATTAGGAAAGAATGTGGCTGCTAGTTTATTTTATTGAGACAAATCTACATCTATATCCACATATATCTATATAACACTAATACCTAACCAGGGAAGGATATTGACATTAAGAATTATTTCAAAATGTTTAAATAAAAGCTTGTAAAACAGATTGCAGTAATTCATCTAAGAAATAATTCATCATGACCAAATTAAATTTATGTCAAAAATTCAAGGATGGTCCAATGGAAACAAAATAATCAATACAATTAATCATAATAAAAATAAAAATTTCCAAAGTGATGCAATAGCTCAATAGATGCAAAAAATATCTTTAATTATATCAATTTGTTAAAAAAAATCCTACAAAGTATAAGCATAGAGGAAATATTTTAGCACCATAAAAAGTATCTATCTATCACCAAAACAAGCATCATACGTAAAAGGGACAACCTGGAAGCTTTCCCAATAAAATCTGGAGTAAGACAAGGATGCCTACTCTCTCCACTATTACTTGCTATTGTTCTAGAAATGCTAGCAATAGCAATAAGAAAAAAAATTAAAGGTAAAAAATGTAAAAAAAGAGAGAACCCTACTCTTATTTGCCACATTGTCATGTTGCTTTACTTTTAAAATCCTAGGAAATCAACAAAGATACTAATCGAGATAGTTAATTGTTCAGCAAATTTTTCCATTTCAAAATAATTCCACAAAATCAAGAATTGGAATATATATAAAAATATATATAAAAATAACAAAACCCAAGAGGTCATAAGAGAAAGAAAACTACTATCCAAAATAACTAAAATATATAAAATAAGTCTATAAATATTAATCTTTTATTTAATTGTAAAGTGCTTCTTAAAGGATCAAAGAATAGCTAAAGCAGCTAGAGGAATATTCAACACTAATGACTAGACCAAGTCAATATGATAAAAATAATGGTGCTACCAAAGTTAATTTAGAGAAGTAATACTATACCAATCAAAGGAATATTTTACAATACTATAAAATAATGACAACATTCATTCAGAAATACAAAAGATTAAGATCATTAAGAGAAGAAATGAAAAAAGCTAGTGATGACAGGTGAATAATACTTCCAGGCTTTAAACTATATTATAAATTAGCAGTGGTTAAAGAATAGCAAAGTGGATCTGTGGAACAAACCAGATAAGGGAAAATCATAAACAAATATAAACAATTTCAATAAAACAATAAAGAACTACCTGGGAAAAAGATTCTCTGTTTTGTTAAAAAAAAAAAAAAGCCTAGAAAGGAAAACCAGAAGGCAGTCTGACAGAAATTTGGCTTAATCCAACAATTTACCCCATACTCTACAATCATGACTAATAATAATAAAAGAAATGGAAAATAAATGAACATTCAAGGGGCTTTAGAAAGACAGGCTTATACATTATTGGTGGAGCTGTGACTTTGTACAATCATTTCAAATTATGTAAATAAAGTGACTAAAATGTCCATACCCTTTGACCTGGAGATTTGGTTACTGTTCTTACCTATTCAGGAGCCCATTGATAAGAAGAAAATCCTTATATATGTCAAAATATTTATAGTAACGCTTAGGAAACATGGAAGGACACAATGTGATGCAAAGTGAAGTAAATAAGGTTAAGAAAACCCACTTGCACAATCATTACAACACTATGAAAAGAAAAACAAACGCAAAAGCATCAAAAAGTAATGTTTCAAAAACATAAAGAACAAATATGACCCAAAGAAGAGGCACTAGAAGACACTTCAACTTCACTTGTTTGAAGATGTGGGGAGTCTAGAGATTTGTATATATTGATTGTGTGATTACAACCATCCATATGTGTATGCATGTGTGTATAATATGTGCATGCATGTATGTCTTTTAATGTATTATACACAATACATATATACATATAAGTGTAGCTATGTATGCACATTTATATATAAATAGTATTGTATATATTTTTAGATTTCTTCAACTTAATTTCATGAATTCGTTTTCTCATTTTTGGAGTTTTTTTCCTTTAAAATATTTGCTCTCTAAGATGACTTTCTAAGATGAGAGAGCAAGCAGTACTGGGAAAATTATGCTACAATAAAACTAAAATAAAAGATAGCAATAAGAATTATTTTTAAAAAAGAATGTCAATGTTTCAAAATTACTTTGGAAAAAAAAAACCAAGCATAGCACCAGAGATAGGAAAAGGCAACTCTACCCCACTCCTTTGCAGAAGTGAAAGATGCCTAAGTGTGGAATATTGCCGGTATTTTAAGACTTTTTCCATGTGTTGATCATTTTGTTGATTTTTTCTCCTCTTCCTTTTTTTTGCTTTAAAATATATTCTTTTGTTCTATAAAGTTGCTTCTCTGGGAGGGCAGAGGAGAAGAGATATAGGGAGTAAATTTAGCCAATATAAATGAAAAAGATACAAATAAAAATATTGTTTCTGTTGGTTCTTTGTTTTCAAAGCCCATGACATCAACTTAATGAGTGAATTTGGGCTAATCAATTAAACATGATTACCTCACCAGGACCCATCTCTAGGACCTGATCAATATCTGATCATTGTATCCAGAATACTCTGGAGGAGAAATTGAGGCTGGTGACTTAGCACAACATCTCCCCTCCACCAGGATTCAAATCTAATTTATGTGCTTGTCATGGCATCACCTCCCTAATGTCTTGGCTTTCTTCAAGAACAAAGGTCAAACATCATCATTGTACCCTACACCATTATTTATATATAAATTAATACACATAAGTGTATCTTACACATTTTTAGCTTCTATTCTCATTGTATCATTCACAAAAGTATACAAGATGCATATATATATATATGTATATGTATCCTCACATATATAATAATAAGGGTATATTCTTGGTTTTGGTATCTATAAAAATATATATTATACTATCTTCTCTCTAGAGAATTTGAGGAAAAAGTCCACTCTTCCTTTTGCACAAAGGGTTATGTTGATACACACATTATGATGCTATTTAACTGATGCATCCTCATGGCTATCTCTTCCTTAAATGAGACTATAAAGGTGTAAAGAAAAAGGAATTGAGTAATTAATTTAACAGTTGGGGGTCATGGTTCCAAATGCCATACATATTTTCAGTTTTTTTATTGCCCTGGGGACCACCACATTTTCAGTAATTAGAAATGCACATAGGGTATAGATCAACCCAGGGATGTTTGAACTACCCATATACAACTGCTCTTGTTGTATCCTCTATCAAAAGTTGCAGAGACGGTGCTGACCTGAATGGGGAGAGGAGGTTTTCTCACTACAAAAACAAAATACAAAGCTAATTCCTATTCTTATTCTTAATAAGCATATTCTATAGATGGGAAAATTCATTTCATGGATGTGTCAAAAATATACTCTCTCCCTTCCTACCTGTCATGTATCCCAACCCTTAACTATAAATTTATAAGGTTTTACTCTCTGTAGTACCCTAGAACCAATACCATTTTTTTGGTGAGTGGCAGGAAAGATGGGCCCACCAGACTCAACTTTGGAGATACAAGACAAGAGACCTTTTCCCAGACCTTTTTATTCCTTTCTACTGATTTTCTTGTTGAGGAAAACCTCCTTCAGTAGCACCAGAGGAAAGTGGTAAGCATTAACTAATTTTGGTTTTGTCCTTAAACACATGAATGTGTTTCTAACAAGAAACTCTGGAGAAACAAATCACTGTTATTTGCTTTGAAAAATCATTTTTCAAAACACTGCCATCTTGTGGACCTTTGTAGACATGTCCAAGAAACTCATAGATGGGGTCAAATGGTTCAATCTAGGAAAATGGTGTGGCAGAAAACTATTCCTATTATAATTTAATATTAAACTATAGCAGAGGATACAGAGTGAACTTCAGTGAGTTCTACAATTATGTAGTGCTTTTTAGAATATAGGAATTACTCACAGGAGTCATAACATGACAGGCCCATGTAGGTAATGTTAAGAAATAAGAAGCACATAGCAATAAAATATTTTACAAGTTTATTTTTTAATAATTTACAGGTTTCTATAAAATATGTATTATTAGAAAATATATATATATATATATATATATATATATATATGTAAAACTCATTGAAGATGGCAAATCTAACAAGATTAACTAATTTGGAATTCCTTCCAATTGTTTTCCTTCTTAGTTCTAAAAACAACATCAGATCTGTGGGTTTTTCCATTAGCACTGGGAATAAAATCTAAACATGTGAAAGGTTGGATTTTTTGTGGCTATTTTAAAACACTGCTTGGCAAGATTTCAAGTCAAAAAGGAACTGACCTGTGAAAATGCTAATAAAGAGGGCCATTTATCTGATGTCTTACTTTGCACACAATCCTTTAAACAATTCTGTGAGGTAAATGAGCATTAATAATTCCTATTTTACAACTGGGAAAGTAAGATTGAAGTTAAGTGACCTCAAATGACAATAAAATCATACAGCCTGATACCAAATTATAAAACTTCTGTTCAGGCATTTAAATTGTATCTCTAGCCTGTTCTCTAAGTATGAGGTTTTTTAAAAGTTTTCTTAGGTATGTGATTTTTTTTTTAAAAGACTCACAAATTACTTAAATTAACATCTATATAAATTGGGGACCACAAAGTTGAGGGACAGGAAAAACTGGATAGGTGTTCATAAGGTATAGTGTCCAAAGGATTGCATTAAATGAAATATTATTTATAAAAGAGCTCAGCACTCAGAGGGTCAATGATTATTCCTTCTCTCTCTCCCCTCTGGAGTCTTGGAATCAAATCTCACCTCTTAAACTTACAATGTATTTGACCTGAGAAAGCTATTTAACTCCTCTGGCTCTTACCAGTCTCATCTGTGTATGGGTGGGTTGGATTAGGTGCCTCAGAGGTGAAATAATGAGCTGTGAAATAATGTGTGAATGTAGGATTTTATTCCTAAACATTATTTAGAATCTGATTCTTTTTTATTGTATAGATAATATTCCTGCTGTGAATGTGATATTCCCTTTTTTATAAATGTGATATTTCCTTAAATACAGGATTCATTCTAGAAATGAACACTGTCAAAAGATAATGTCACAATTTCACTCAAAGCAAAATCTGATAGAAACATGGATCTTTATTTTAGCAACCTCTAGAAAAGCTTTTCTAGAAATAAGATTCCCCACTGATATTAACAAATACACCCAGACAATTTATATGGGTTCAATAAGCTAACTAAAGTGCTCACTCTCTCAAAGATGTTAGGTTCAAGAATATGTGTATGCTTACATATATGGACCTAATAAATCTAGATATTCTCTGCATTTAAAAACATATATTCAAGGGGTGGCTAGGTGGCGCAGTGGATAGAGCACCGACCCTGGAGTCAGAAGTACCTGAGTTCAAATCCAGCTTCAGACACTTAATAATTACCTAGCTGTGTGGCCTTGGCCAAGCCACTTAACCCCATTGCCTTGCAAAAACCTAAAAAAAAAAAAAAAAGAAAAAACATATATTCATATATATGCAATACAGATGTGTCTATATACCTATAGGTAGAAACAATACCTACACATACACGATAATGGATGTGTCCAATAATACATGTGTGGATATATGTGTTTTATATATACATACATTGTGGATCTGTGTATATATAAAACATATACATATTTTACTGTAGAGTTTGTGTTAATTTTAGAGTATAGGATGGTTCTTGAGCTTTACAGATGAGACACAGTTGTGAGCTCTTGGTGTGACTTTCCAATAGCATTATTCTGAGATAATGACTGTAATAAAAACTTGTGTTCCTACAGTACTTTATGATTGACAAAACCTCCACTGTATAAGGTAGAATATTGTTATCACTATGTTATTACTCTTTATTCAGATCAGTTAACATTTGCTGATGGCAGAACCTTGGCTAGGATTCCCCCCCCCATCTTCCAATTCCAAGTCCAATGGCCTTTTTCCCCTACCTAAACCTGGGCCAGGGGAGATTAAGAGACTTGCTTGAAGTGATAGAGATAATAAGCAGAAGAGCCAATATTTGAAACCAGAGCTCCTGACTCCAATCTAACTTTCCATTTTCTGATTTCAAACTCTCATTCTGAAAGAATCAAAAATTCATTCATCTTATTTATCATTTATTGCTGGTTTATTATCATGAAAAATTATGCTCTCCCAATACCTAAGTTATAAACTAGATATCTCCAGAAACTAGTCTTCTTTGTTTTGATATTATTTTACATACACCTAGCCTTGAGTCTCTTATATAATGATGTGTTAAAAACCCTCAGAGGAAGCTGCTAGGAAATTACAGAGTATGTAAGTAATGTTTTAACTATAGGGTAGTTTGTGTTTGCTTGATAAAACCACAAAACCAGAAGGAAAGTGTGGGAGAAGGTGGGCTGACCAGTGGCACAAACCTTATGACATTTTTCTCCACTTCTCAGTGATTGGCTGAGAACATCTGGGACAGCATTTAAATTCTAGGAGGGCACAACAAGTGATCAGTCTGAAGAGGAGAGGAAGGAACATCTAGACTTGAAGAACACTGAACAACCTTCTTACCCAGTTCAGGTAATTAGATTTTGTTTTGCTTATTTGTTCGACCACTTTGCTTCTTACAATTCCTATTTGGGTGATTTATGAAACTATTGCAAACTTGTGAATTTTTCCCCATAAAAGCTCATCATATTTTAAAACTAGGCTAAAATAATCTGAATAGGGTTTTTCATTTAGTTATATTATTTTTAAATGCAAGCTAAAAGATTATAAAAAGAAATTCATTTTTATGGCTGACTTCTATCTGGAGAAAGATATGTGTTTCATAGATGCTTGACTTTTGTAAAGTTTAAATTTTTATCTAATGATATTAGCTAAGAATAAGTATAGAATAAAGAATTATAACTCTCATGGAATTGCAAAATGTAACCATGTTTTTTCAGTGTTGGATGCTCTGTTGTGTTTTTTTTTTAAATTCCCTTTTGGCAGTCAGGAATGGAGAAGAGTAGTGGCATAAGATTTTAGAACTCCTTTTCAAATTTCAACTCAAAAGAGCAAATTTATTTAAAAAATGTTTATGGAAAGGAAAGAGCTTTCAGAATATAGAATCACTGTGGTTAAATTGATATTATAAGGTATCATTGGAAAGACTGAGGAAGACTCCACCATGAGGACAGCAGTGATTTGCTTCTGTTTACTAGGGATAGTCTCTGCACTGCCTGTAAGTAAATATCAATTACACTTCATTTACATTACTAACCCTGAATAAATTGTGTATATTCTGCCAGCACTAGAAATGAATTTTTACAGTAATCTTCAATGTTCTTGCTTCAAAGGTGAAGCAGCAGATCAATTCTGGCAGCTCAGAAGAAAAGCAGGTGAGTTTCCTTTAAAAATCTTTATGTTAACTTCATTTATGGCAACTTTTACAAAATTCAATGTGCAAATATTATATCTGCTCACAAAATAGTGACTTTTATCTATTAATTTAGGCTTATTAATTCATGATCCTTTACTTTTACAAAGTCTGGTTTGGGCCTGGCATACTGCATCATCACTGTGGGTTACAGAATAAAGATAAAATATAGCCAGGTCCCTTAGCATATTACACTCAAAACCTGGCTGAAGAATTTACTATCTGTTTAAGAATACACAGTTTTTCCTCTAGGAAGTAAAATGAAACTAGGCTTTTAAAAAAAAAAAAAAAAGCAAATAGTTCCCTGGACTACAATGACTCATATATCTACTCTGTTTAAGCATGTGACTTACATTTTTGTGAACCAAGATATTGTTTTATAGGTAGTTTAATTTATTGTTTGAACTCCCTAATAGAAAGCAGAGTTTAAAATGCATATCTGACATTAGTCCATGAGATTAGATATATGGACAAAAACACAAATAGTTTCTTCTTAGAAATTTATCACTGAGTCTCCTGATCAAGGAAAGTCTACTGTGCTTGTCAGCTGATTTCAAATCACATTTTCCAAGTAAAAAATAGGCATGAGACCAAATCATAAACATTCTACTATCTGTTTGATAGTGCCCTAGTCCCCTGGTCTCCTAGATGAAACTGTGCCCAATAGACATTGTCCTTGGTAACTAAGTCTATAGAACAATGAGGAAAATTCCAGAAAGAGGAGGGGCCAAGATTGAGCTATTTGGGTTCTTTGTGATTGCTACTTAATGGAGGAATCAACAGAATTTTTGATGTGTTGCTTTTTTCCTAATTGATACATGAGTGCAAGCTGCCTGATCATCATAATAAAATGAGAAAGTCAGCATTTTTAGGGATTATCACTCTATTCTAGTTAGAGAAGGTTATCATTTCCAGAAAGCAAAAAATAAGGTCAGAAGGCATTCTAACAAGGATTGGATCAAGGAGTCATAACTCAACACAAATTCAGAGCAGTAACTAGTACCTAGGTGCTGGGAATGATATTCGGGATGTGAATGAACAAATTCAAAGTACTTTCTTATGCTATCATCACTACCACCATTCCTATCATGACCATTTTCCAATTTTCCATATGAATGTTGGGAACGGAGCAAATATAATTTCACTGACACATTTATTAATCTGGAGAGTACCCCAACTCTCTATGGAGAGATGACATAAGTGAAGAATTTATTTAAGATTATCTCTGCCTTTAGTAGAACTTTGACAGACGAGCAGATGAATTGGAATATTTAGGAAAGAAGTAGTTATTACAAAAAATTTTCTGAAGGGAAGATACAAGGGTAACAGAATTTTTAGATAATGAAGTCTTTATTCCTAAACACAAGTCATTAAAGCTCCCAGATTTTTAAAACATCACTTGTATGTGCTTATGCTTCCATTTTAGTAATGATAAATATGCATTTTATTTTACAGCTTTATAACAAACACCCAAACCTTGTGGCAACATGGCTGAATCCTGACCCTTCTCAGAAGCAAACAATATTGGCCACACAGGTATTTTAAAACTTTTTATGATTGAACATATAATTCAAAAGTGTTTATCTCTGTGCATGCATAAATACTCATCATTCAAACTAATCAACCTACAAGTGGTTACTAAATTCTTTTTATAAGTTAGACATTAAGGAACACAAAGAAAAAGCAAAAATAGTCTCTGCCCTCAATGAGCTTACATTTTAAGAGGGACAAAATAGACATATAAATAAGTGTTTGTGTGTGTGTGTGTGTGTGTGTGTGTGTGTGTGTGTGTGAGAGAGAGAGAGAGAGAGAGAGAGAGGATACAAAAATAAATTCAGAAGGGAAAGCACTACTCTTCCATATCAATGAAATCATAGATTTAATTTTTAGGAAGACTATTGTTCATGGATAAATTCTACAGATGCTATGTTATATTATACAAGATGTGTCATTTTCATGTTGATGAACAAAGATTTTTATTTGAATGTTCAAGTCAGAAAATAATGATGTACCCATTTTGACCTTTTTTTTAGACTTCAGTATCCTCTGAAGAAAGTGCAGAAGACCTACAAGAGGTTGGTTCTCACATTCAAAACATTTCCCAATACAGGGAACTCAATGGGTGTAATTAAAAAAAATTAAACTTTTTTTCCTAATAAGATGGGATTAGATACTCTACTTCCATAATTCACTGGAGAATTCTCCTAGACTTATTTATTAAAATACTTGGTAAATCTTTGAATGCTATGTAAATTGGAGCCGTTTGTGTTATTACAAGGGACAATAATAAGGGATTTGTGACAGAGCTGACATAAAAGATCAGTGTTCAGACAAGTCTTGATTCATAAATTGATCAATAAACCCCAATCTCATTATTCCAAAAATTTCCATAGGTTAATGTATCTCCTAGCTATTTAATCCCAAAAGAATATCAGGACTTATAAACTTTGAAATACTAGGAACATTCACAAACTCATGCTCATCAAGTGACAAATTAATGCCTTTGAACAATAACCTAATTAATATTTTTGTCTATGTTGTTAGTTTCATTTCCAGTCTGAATGTTTATAAAATAGCTGCTACCTTCATTAGGGCTGCTTGCATGCCAAAGCAACGTTTGAGTCAAATAATGTAATTATGTCATTGGTCACAATGACACGTTAACTTTTTTATATCACCATGTTGATTTACTGAGAGTTCCTATGAGGAAGCCAATGAAATGAGAATGTGTCTATACAGATGCATAGCTACACATTTTCTTGTTTGTTATATATGTTCACTAGTTGATTCAGGTGATGATTAGAAATAGGAATATATCTATATATGTATTCAGTCAAATTTCAATTATCCAAACTAATATCAATGTATCAAAATAATTTATTTACAAAATATACAGCATATGTGACATTTTGGGAAAAGTACATTTTATGATATGAATTTCCAGATGGAGTTTAATGGCTAACATTTATGTAGATCTTTAAATTTCAAAAGAACCCATTTGCCTTTTAGACACTCCCAAGTAACTCCAACGAAAGCACAGATGATACCGATGATGATGATAATGAAAATGATGGAGATGATGGACATAAAAGCACTGATTCTGATGATTCCGATGAATCTGATGAGATGGTCACCGATTTTCCAACCGATACCCCAGCAACATCAAGTTTCGTACCTGATGGACCAACAAGAGGGGATAACGGTGGCAGAGGAGATAGTGTGGCTTATGGCCTGAGATCAAAATTGGAGGCACCCTACAGATCATCAGAACAGGTAGATTCTCTTGCCAAAAATTTTATATAACTATGAAAAATTCTCCTTTTTAAGAAATAAGAAATGAATAAAAGCAATGTTCACTATAAAAAAATTATTATTTAGAACATTTCATTTAGTACTTTTGGAAAATCCACATTATTTTCCATACTTTTCCTTCTCTTTAACTTAAAAAGTATGGTTCCCAAACCCTTTATTCCATCTAGACTTTATTGGGAGAAAAGTCTCTAGTGTATGGTGATCATATCCAAAAAAAACCCCACCAAAAAACCAAAAAGCTTAAGTTCAGAAAAAGTCTAAAAATAGAATAGCTAAAATTAATCAACTTCTAAATTAGGTAACGGAGAAAGTTTTTAAAAGTGGTTTACACTACTTCTTTTCATTCACTGAATGATCGAGTCAAATCGGCCTCATTGCTGTCCTTCACATACAACGTTCCCTCCCCCATGTCTGTGTCATTGTAAGGTTTCCTTCATACAACCTCCTGTGGCAGAAATTCCTTCCCTCTTGAATTCTTTCTCTTGGAATCCCTACTTTCCTTTGAAACTCAGTGCCACTTTCCATATGAAGCTTTTCTGATTCTTCAAGGACTTTCAATGCATTCTTCACCCAATTTTGTATGTCTTTTGTATTTGCTAATATGCGTGTCTGTTGTTTCCTCTCAAAGTCCTTGAGGATATGACAAGGCATCAAGTATTTATTATTATTATTATTATTATTATTATTGTATGACAGAGTACTGGAATTATAAATACAAGTAGAAAAAGGGTCAGTTCCTGTCCTCAAGGAGCTTAACATTATAATGGGGGGAAATAACATGTAAAAATGGAGCCGAAGAAGGCTGGGGGAGAGAAATCTTTCTAAGGTAGAAAAATTCATTGAAGAAACAAACTCCTTAAAAAGTAGAGTTGGCCAAATGGAAAAGGAGGTACAAAAACTCACTGAAGAAAATGTGAAAGTTTCTCCCGTTGTTGTTTTGACACAGGTGCACGATATTACAGAAGAGGATCTTACATCCCAATTGGAAAGCTATGAGTCTGTAAAAGCACCCAAAGTGTTCCCTCTCTCCCACAACCTTGCTAAGGTTCTAAGTTGGGACAGCAATGGTCAGGAGAGCAATGAAGCCAGCCATCCAGATGAGTACAGTGTAGAAGGTCACAGTCGTGAGCAAGGGAAGAACTACCAACTTGAACAGAATAACTATGACAGCCAGCGGCAAAGCGACTCACACGGAAGTCAAGAAAATGACAAAGTCAGCCAAGAATTTCACAATCAAGAAGTTGACAAAGACAGCCAAGAATTTCACAGCAAACAAGTAGATAGAATCAGCCAAGAATCTCACAGCCAAGAAACCCACATGGCCGATGACCCTGAAAGTGCTGAAAATACTAAACATCTGAAGCTTCATTCTTCTCATGAACTTGATAGTATATCTTCTGAAATCCATTAATAGTGGGGTAAATCTCAACTATGCTTTTTAGAAAGGCAAGAAAAATAAAAGTCTTGCAATATGGCTGGGGAGGGGAGAAGAGACTAGGTAATACTTATTGCTAAGCTTTCTGGGTAAATGGGTCTGTATGTGCATTTGGAAACATAATGGGTTTGATTTCTAGCTCTAGGAAAGAGGTAACAACCAGGTTAATGAAAGTTTTTACTTTTCATTTCTATTTCTTAGCTGCAAAGGACATTAGGATTTATTTTTTCTGTTTTGAAGAGAATATATATAAAGGCATAAGAAATAGTTTTATGCATATATCAGTGAATGACACTGTACATTCTGGGGGTTTTTTAATCAGTGTATATTTTGTTGTGATTTTATTTTAAATAAAAGTTTAAAAAATCTTTAGATAAAATGAGTAAAGACTTATTTTGTATATTGCATGTGCTTAGTGAATATTGATTCTAGAAGCATTTCCTGAACTCTGCTATGGGTCCAGAAGAAACAAATGAAACATCCTCTGTCCTCAAGGAGAGAACATTTTGTTGGGGAAAAACAACATTTTTATAGAAAACTAGATACAAAATATATACAAAATACATGGGGAGGTAACAGGTTAATATAGGGATAGTTTGTTGATAATTCAAGGGTGGGAAATAGAAGAAAAGAACTGGGCAAAGAAACTAAAAGGTAACAGTGACATGATTGGATAAGTAGGAGGAAAAGTGAAATGTGGATTCAATCTAGGCAGCCTACTACTCAGAATCTCATGTATTTTGAGTAGAGTCTTCTTCAGTAACGAAGGATAAGAACCAACACACAATATAGTAGACAGTCAAGATTACTATGCCCTTTTTAGTAGCAATGGTAATATCGATTTGATGATGTTCAATTATTGAACAAAATGAAAAACATGGTCAGGAGGGAGGGAAGACATAGGGAATGCCCACCCATAGGGTAGTGCAGAAAACAAGTCTGTGGTTCTGCCCATTGGTCAATGAAGTTCTGGTTGTATTAAATCCTGGTTTTTCAGTGGGTTATGTAAGTATTATATAATTAGAATTCCTACTTCTAACATGTGGCATCTTTCATTTGTGCAGTTTCTCATTTTTATTTATTGATTTTTAACCTTTAAAAATCCTCTCACAAATATTATATCATTTGAGCCTTAAAACTTCCTTGCAAAATAGGAAGAACAGTTCTCATTTTACAGATGAGAAAACTTTAGCAGAAATGGTGTAGTTGGAAGAACCCTAGATTTTGGATCCAGAGGACCAGTATTTGAATCTTGGCTCTGCTACTTGGGCAAGTTATTTCATCTCTATGAGCCTCAATTTCCTCATCTGAAAGATGATGAGGTTTGACTAAGTGATCTCTAAAGTCCCTTAGATATCCAAATATTAAGAGATGAAAAATTATGAAAGATTTTGGGGTAGCCAGGCCCAGCTAGAGTACTGGGCCTGGAGTCAGGAAGACCTGAATTCAAATCCAGCCTCAGATACCAAGAGCTGTCTGACCTTGGGCAAGTCTCTTAACCTCTATTTGCTTCGATTTCTTCATCTGTAAAATGGAGATAATAACAGCAATTACTTCCCAGGGTTGTTGTGAGGATCAAATGAGATAATATTTGTAAACTGGCTAGTATAGGACCTCCCCCATAGTAGGAGTGACACAACTACTTATTTAATTCTTGAAGATGGAAATCAAGTTGGTCGAGATGACGATATTTGTCAAGATGTTCCAGATTTCTTCAAACAAAATTCTCTCCAAAGTACAAAATTTCTCCAACTTCCATTTTTGGTTCATTTTTGACAGTTATATAGTGAATAACTTATCTTGGCTTTATAAATAGGAAAGTTTTTAGAGGTAAAGCAGTGAATTATTGACCTCATATAGGTCTATCTGTTCCTCTTCTCCCTTCTCACATTTCACCCAGTAACATGATTTTGTGGAACAGAAAAGTTGAGAAATGGACATATTTCTATCTCTCCAAACTCTTGCAGAAAGACCTATCATGATTTCCCACTACTCCCTCCACATCTTCTAGTCATTCCTTAGTATTTCCTACCAAGTAGCAATGAACCTCTTATTAGGGACTCAAGCAATGGGAAGAATACTATTGAAATAGATTCTAACATCAGTCCCAATTTTTTTATCCTTACAATCACAGCTTAAAAAAAAAAATGCTGTCCATGAAATAATGATGAGTGAAATTAGCTGAACTAAGAGAACATTGTACATAGTAATAGGAATATGATTCTAAGAACAACTTTTAATGATTAAATCACTTTGATTCTTAGTTGATTCCTACTGAATTCAACTACAAAGAGACTATTAGGAAGAGGCTATCCATATCTAGAGAAAGAACTAATAAATATAAGTATGTATAATATGGGTCTACATATATAGATGTCTAATAGCCTTCTCAAGGATGGGGTGGAGAGAGAAGGGAAAACACACAATAGAGAACAAAAGAAAACTTAGAGGAAGCATCAAAATATGAGGTAACTATAAAAAACAATGTGTAGTGTTTATTATATAATTTTTCCAAAAAAAGGAAATGGAAATTCAAGGTTTTATATCGAATCCCTCATTTTATGTACATGGAAATATTATTTTTCCTTGTCTTTTTGTATTTAAGGGCAAAATTTTAAATGCTACCAAAAAGAATACATTATCAGTCAAAATACATTTGATCTCAAAAACAGGATGGGTGGTAACAATTTAATGATTTTAAGAACTTGTGTTCTCAAAAAGAACATAGCAAGTCAAAAACCCTAAACTCTTTGGTACCAAAAACAAAACAAATAAATAGAAAATTGCCCAAAATTTCTAACAGCAGCAAGAATCTATAAACTATCCGTAGAAAGGTTATTCTAATCTACAAACTACAAAATACATAATGGTTAAATTAAAAATTCCAATGAAACAATTAATTTGGCAAATGCCTGAGAGAAAGTCTTTTAAAATAAAGAAAACTTGGTTTTACTAGGTTCACATAGCTTGGTGAATAACAAGAGAGCAGATTTGAACTCAGGTCCCCCCTAATTCCAGGCCGATGCTCTATCCACCACATCACCTGACTGGCTCCCATCCAGGGCCATCTCCATCTGTCCTGACTCATATCTGGCCCCTGGGCCATATGGCTCTGGAGGAGAAAGGGAGGCTGGGGATTAACATAACACGCCCCCCCCCACTCAAATCCAATTCACATGAATGTCATAGCATCATCTCCCTGATGTCATGGGGTTTTTCAAGAATGAAGGACAAACAACAACAAAGAAAATTTGAATTACTCAAGGATATTCTACACTAACTGGGGCAGCTAAGTGGTGCCATATGGAGCAATGGACCTGAAGTCAGGAAGACTCATCTTCCTGAATTCAAATCTGTAGACTACTATCTATATATCTATACATTCATCCACATCTATATCTATATATCATGGTATATAGATGTAGATGTAGATGAAGATATATAGAAAGAGACAGAGTTATGGATACAAATACACATATGCACACACACACACACATACACACATATACAATCATTTGTGTTTAAAAGTAGCCTTCTCTAGGGTTGGGGGCAGGGTGAGAGAGGGAGGAAAAAGACCAAAAAGCCACAGTAGAGAACAAAAAAAAAACTTAGAAAGAAGCACTGAAAAGTAGGGTAGCTTTGAAAACAATGTTTTTTTTAACATGTGACTTTGAACAAGTCACTTAACCCTGTTTGTCTCAGTTTTCTCAACTTTAAAATAAACTGGAGAAAGAAATGGCAAATTACTTTCTAGTATCTTTACCAAGAAAACTCCAAATGGGGTCACAAAAGGTTGTATATAATTGAAAAACAACAACATTCTATATACTAACCAGGAACAAAAGGGGGGAAAATGGAATGATATGTTTCAAAGAGCAAAAGATCTCAGGATATAACCCAAGGTAAAAGACCTTGCAAACCTATTTATTAATGAAAAGTGAACTAATGAACCTATGTATTAATGAAAAAAGATGAACATTAAATAAAAAAAGAAGATTGGAACTGAAGTGCAGTTTTGATAAAAAAAAAACTAGTGAAGTAGGGAAGAGTAATTATCTATCAGATTTATGGACAGAGGAAGAATTCATGTTGAAATAAATGACAAAGATATTCACAGGAAAAAGAATGGATAACTTTGATTATATAAAGTTTAAAAGTTTTTGCACTAACAAAATTAATGCAACTAAAATTAGAAGCAAAGCAGGAAACTGAGAAAAATCTTTGTAGCATGGGGATGTAGATGGGGAACAATCAAGTTTAGAAGAATAGGTAGCATTCCCCAACTGATAAATCATTAAAGGATATGAACAAGCAGTTTCAGAGGAAGAAATCAAAACTATCAGTAGTCACTGATATTCAAAATACTCTGAATCACTAACAAATAGAGAGATGCAAATTAAAACAATACCCATAAGATTAATCAAATTCATGAAAAAAGGAAAATTACAAGTGCTGGAGGAGTTATAGGAAAACCTCTATTGGTATAACTGTGAATTAGCCCTGCCATTCTGGAAAATAATTTGGAACTATGTCCAATATACCTTTTGGCCCGGAAATACAGCTATACCACAAAGAGATCAAAGAAAGAGCAAAAGGATTCATCTGTATGAAAATATTTTAAGCAACTCTTTTATTGTGTGGCAAAAGAAATTAGAAACTGAGGAGATACCCATCAATTGAAAATAACTGGACAAGTTGTAGTAAACTAATGTGATAGAATAGTATTGTGTTATAAGAAATGGTGAAGTGAATAGTTACAGAAAAATCTGGGAAGAACTGTATTAATTGATATAAACTGGTTAACAGAAATTAATAGTAATATTATAAAGATAATTAACATGGAAAGACTTAATAAGACTATTCAATACAAGGACATGCCACAGTTCCAAATAATTCTTGATAAAACAATACTATCCACCTACAGATACATAAATAATGGGCTCAAAAGCATCTTTTCCTGTTTCTTCTTTTACGGGGGGGAACAGAAATTTGTTTTGCATGACTATATATATTTGAAGGCCTATACATTCAATGAGTGAATGAATAAGAGGCATTTGAAGCATTTCTTCAGAAAAAAAACAAACCCAGACCTATATGTATTGTTTGCTTTGCAAAGACTCCATTCAATAGAAATATAAACTACATAAACAAAGGCAGCAACCAAAGAAAGCACAGATAAAATAAATTATCTCCACTGACCCCCCCCCCAAATCAAAGAAGAAAAAGATACCAATGGAATTAACAACAATAGTAACAAAAATAACAGAGACTATTAAAGAGTTTCTTTCTTAAAATGCACAGGAATATAAGGGTAAAAGAGAACTTAAATAGAAGAGAATACAGACTTGAATTATGGTAGACAATCTCACAACACCTGGCCTACAGACGAATCAATCTTTTTTTTATTTGTTTTGTAGTACTAAATTGCATTAATGGGAAGTTATAATGTAATGTAATATGTAATTTCCTAATCAAAATAAATCTTAACAATGAAGGAAAAATAACTTGTATTCTCTGAAGAAGAAGAAGAGAGGAGAATAAGCGATGAAGCAGAGGGAGAAATTGAAATAGGGGAATAATGAGAGGATATCTTGCTTCAGCTGAAGGAGTCACCTTTGAATAGGTTGCTACAGGGGAGAAAGTGATTCTATAAGTGGAGATGGGGGACCATAAATAGGTAAAATTACATGGATTTGGTGCTTTTGAGAGACAACTTATCCTGACTCAGAAGAAGGAGGTTCAGAGTTTCAGGGAAAACTTAGACACAGAAAAAGTGGGAAGGGATGAACCTAGAGAATGGGAAATGTTATGAAAATGATCATGCGAGGGGCCAATGGACAAAGGAAAATGTCTATCATGGGGCAATAATTCTAACCTCTCCATCACATGCAGGAACTAGAATTTGTAAGAGCAAGTCACAACAGAAAAAGATTGTTGATAGAAGGCAATAATATAGAAACTGTTTAGAAGAGTAACTCAAAATAGAGACTTAAAAGCTTTAGTTCCATGAGAACTATAGAGAGGAAAGATGAAGAAAAAAAGCTTAAGAGCAATGAACCAAAGAATAGAAGTTTAGGATAGAAATAGAGAGAAGGAAAATAATGAAGAGAGTGAAGAAAAGAAATAATTTTTAAAAAAGAGGACAGAAAATGAAAAATTTAAAACAGAAAACCAGATAAAGGGGAGGAAAGGGAGATGGAAGATTCTAGATGATCACTTAACTGAACGAAAGAAAAAGAGGGGAGGAATGATATTCAGAGTAAAAGGAAGAGAGGGGAAATTAAAAATTAACTAAAACTTAAAACTGGGGGAAAAGGTAATAAGGAGCTGCAGGGTGAGGGAAAGAAAGCTCATAGGAATAATGTTGCCTTAGAGTAAATTAAGATGCAGGAGACAGAGTACTCTTTGCTAAGGAAAAAAGGAAAAATCCTAATTCAGAGTAAAAAAAAATCATAGAAAAAAAAGGAGAAAATATAAGCCTAAATCACAATATAATAAAAGAGAAAAAGAATAGGGGATTGGAAAACAATTCTCTACAATCTGTTGCTTTCAAGAAGTATACCTAAGAATCAAAGACATACACAGAAAAAATGAAAAACTGGAACAAAATTTAGAATGGATCAATAGCATATCCAGGAAAGTAAGAATTGAAATTAGGCTATCAAATTCAGCCAAAACAAACTTTGACAATATAAAAAGAGAGCAAACCAATATCAATATCAAAATTACTCGGTTCAAATGTCTTAGCCTCTAAATTTATAAAGAAAAAAATAAATGAATTCTGAGAAGATATAGAAAATAGTCACAAAAAAAGTTTTAATGCTCCTCTTTACATTTTGGACAAATCTAATAGAAAAATAAGCAAAAGGTAAAAAATAAAGAATTGAACAAATCACTAAATATTAGAGATAAAACATCTATGGCATCTTTTAAGTGAAAGTGATATAGAATATTCATTTTTCTCAGTACAACACAAAGCTTTTACAAGATGACTATGTATTCAAGCACAAAGATATTTCAAACAGATGTAAAAAAAAGGTAGAAATAGTAAAGGCATTTTTTTTCAAACCATAACACAATAAAAAGAGTTATTAGTATAAAGAAGACAAAATACAAACATTCAAATGGAGACTTAACAGTGAAATCCTAAATAATGAATAGATCAAAGAACAAAAACTAATAATTACATGAAAGGAGCAGCTAAGATAGAGAGCACTGACCCTTGAGTGAGGAGGACCTGAACTTAAGTTTGGCTTCACACTTACTCACTGTGTGACCCTAAGTAAATCACTTAACCCTGAGATTCTCACCCTCAAAAAATTATATGAAAGAAAATTATTATGACCAAACAATATACCAAAATGTCTGGCTTAGGCAGTCCTTACAGGAAAAGTTTATCTCCATAAACATATATTAAAAAATAGAAAAAGAAAGAATTAAAGTACTGAGCATGTGATTTTAAAAATTAGAAAATTTATCAAATAGACATGTTTAAAATAAGCATAAAAGAAGCAGGGTGCCTGCCAGGTGGATGAGCTCAACCCTTCCCAATTGGAGATCAGGCTCAGCTCTGCCTCACTTGTCACCCCCTTGCTGCACACATCCCTGATTTAAAGAAGAGATATTAAAATCATAGGATAAAAAGTAAACTCAAAACCAAATAAACTATTGAAATCAGAGAAACTGCTGAAAGCTTATTCTTTTACACAACTAATGAAACTGATAAACCTTTAACAATATGATTAAAAAGAAGAGATCAAAAAAAATAATTAAATCAACAAAATAACAAATAAAGAAGGAAGAATCACAACAAAAAACCAGAAGAGATGAAAAGCATTATCAGAAACTACTACACACAGTTAAAAGCTAGCAAAAATGGGGGCAGCTAGGTGGCCTAGTTGATAAAGCACCTGCCCTGGAGTCAGGAGGACCTGGGTTCAAATGTCACAGACACTTCATAATTACCTAACTGTGTGGCCTTAGGCAAGCCACTTAACCCCATTTGCCTTGCAAAAACATAAAAAAAAAAAAAGCTAGCAAAAATGAAACACAAAAGAAACAGAAGAATGTATCCAACAATATAAGACATAACATCTAACAGATCAAATAGAGATTTTAAATTATCCAATCACAGAAAACATCAAACTACCTGAAAGGAACTACCAAAGGAAAGAAAAAAAAATGGTCCTGAAAGATTCACAGAATTCTACCTTTAAGGAATAATTAGCATGAATATCATATAAGTTGTTCTCAAAAAACAGGAAAGCACTCTACTAGACCCCTTTAAAAGGTAAATATATAATTCTAATATCTAAAGGATGGAAGTATAATACATCAAAAGAGGGCTATAGACTTGATTAATGGCTATCAATTAAAGATTTTTTTAAAAAAATCTTTAAACAGATCTATTTTAATGATGTAAGCATTTATATATAAATGTGTATATATATGTATGTATATATATGTATGTATATATATATATATATATATATATACATATACATATAACTTTTCCTTTAATGCTTTTGATGCATCCCATAGGTTTTGGCATATTATCCCATTATTAACATACTCTGTAAAAAACTATTTGCTATTTCTATGACTTATTCTTTAATCCATTCATTCTTTAAGATTAGATTATTTAGTATCCAATTTATTTTTAATCTGGGCTTCCGCATTATATTCTTAAATATAATTTTATTGCATTGTGAAATGAAAAAGTATTTTCTGCATTTAATGATAATTTTATGTTCTAATATATGGTCAATTTTTGTAAAAGTACCTTATACTATGCTACTATTCCCATTCAATTCTCAATTCTTTTCCCATTCTATTCTCATTATATGGCTTCTGCAAGTTAGTTAACCTCTCTGGACCTAGGCAACTTTTTAATTATGCTCCTTTATGACAGATATGTCTGATCTACTGCATATAATTTTGATGATGTCTATATAATTTCAAGATAATTGCCTGCTTAATAACAATTTGCAACATGTTCCTAGAGGTGTCACAACATGCCCAAACTAATTTTATCCTTCACACTGAACTTTTTAAAAACTGGAATCAAGGATATTGGGAATTAAATGTAGACAGTTCCAAGGTGGAATTCTTTATGAAAGTTCAGCAGGTGATGGAATCACCCAGGAAGCTGCATGGGAAGCCAGAAAACAAGATTGGAGATAAGAAAGTGGCTAAGTAAAGGAGCAATCAAAGAAGAAGGGGAAGAAAAGAACTCACTCTAGATCCAGGGAGAGTCAACAGACTATATGTCTTCCTAGCATGTTGAACAGATATTAAGGCGTCCCAATGCTTCCACATCTTCTGCTGTGTGGATGTTACTTCCATCTTCTATTGCAAGTCAATCTCACGGTTGCTCTACAGTCTTTAGACTCTAAAATTGAGAAAGAAGAGGAGAGGGTCTTCCAATTGACCTTGGGTCTCCATTACTTCCATCTCCTGCTATGAATGAGAGAAAAAGAAGAGGTAAGATGAGATTTCCATTTCCTGTTGTGCCATCTCTGGCCTGATGCCCTGTCTCCCCTGGGAAGAGGAGAGGAGTCTTTAACTTACTGATTAACAGGGTGGTGGTTGGTGGTGATTCTTGATCTTTGTTATTGAAAAAGACCAAAATCATATCACTATGCTAAAGACAAATACAGAATGTCCAACTGTGGCTGATCAGACCACTTATGAACTTAGAATGCTCTACCACAGATAGTCCAGTGAACACCTGGGGTGTTTACACTATATAGCTCATTCTTTGCTTTGAGCTGCTTCAATTTTGCCTTGTTCATAGAGCATAGCACCCTCTCTGCCGAGGGCCTGCCATATTTGAATTGTCCTATGCTAATGTCTCCCATGCTGCATAATCAGTTCCAAAGTTAACATACATACACACCTGTTCAAACTCAACATATTCCAATGATTCTGAACATCTGTAGGTCATTATCAAATCCCACTTCCCTTCCCCCCCATTCCTTATTCCAATCCCTCACTTCCCCAAATCCCAACCAAATGCTATCCACCTCTTCCATTAAGCCTCATGGAATGCCTCCTCCAAAGGCAATAAACTAGCTTTCATTGTAAATCTGTTCCTTACCCACTCTTTCCATCTTCTGGCTCTCCCTAAGTGAGACCCGACCATCCCCTGATCACATAGCCTTCCTTTCTGGTACTGGTTGTACTTTTGCTTATTCCCTTTGACTCAGTGGTAGAGGCAGAGCATTGAACACACCTTGATTCTTATGGTCACTTCCAGGTTCTTACGATCTACATCTTTCATCCAATTAAAATTCTAGTAGCTGTTGTTACAGACCTCCAGGATACTTCCTTTCCTTCTGCAATAAGTATAGTACCTAGATCATGATCTCTCTCCTGATCTTATAATAGGGGACTTCAAAATACATGTTGATATTCCCTCAAATCCCCTAAGCTCACAGTTCCTCAGACTACTCATTTTGCATGACCTGCTCCTCATCCCCATCCCAGTCACACACACATACAAAACAATCCCACTCCATCTCATCTCCTTTATCTTGCTATCATGCCCCACATCCATGTTTAAGAACTCTGAAATTTCATCATATGATCATAATCTGTTGACTTTCCACCTCCCTCTCTGCCCTCTATACTCCAAATCCTAGTTTTTAGTCAAGGCCATGACTTCTAGGCCCTTCTCTCCACAGTTCCCTTCCAGGTCATCAACCCTCCATTAGCTGTTCTCTCCTCCCTTCTCCATCTTATCTCCTTGATGAATCAATTCAATTCTACTCTGTCTTATACTATTGAGTCCCTGACCCCATTATTATTTTAATCTTTCCCTATCTCAGGCTTGGATTAGTCTCACCATCCACTGATTTAAGGCCTGATGAACAAAGATAAAATCTTAAGATCATTCTGACTGGTCCACTAGACAAATATATGTTACAAAATGTCAGTGGCACCCTTAATGCTGCTAAACAATCCTTCTCTACCTCTCTTATCTGCTCATCAGCCCACTCTCTACAGGGGTTCTTCAAAACCTTTTTCATACTTTCTCAAACCTTCATGACTCTCTTACCTCATTACCTCAGCTAAGAAACTTGGCTCTTATTTTGCCAAAAAAAAATGAGACTATTTACCAAGAGTTCCCTCTTTTCTGCTTCTCATTTCATGTCACTCAGATGTCTTCTGTCACTGTATTCCTTCACCTTTGTCTCATGAAGAGATTGCCATATTTCTTCTCAAAGTAAACCCTTCTGTTTGCAAAAACAATGCTATTCTCTCCCATCTCCTTCAGCAGACTACCCCCTCTACTAACCCCATCTTCTCACTTATCATCTTTAATCTCTTCCTGTCTACTGTCTACTTTCCTAATGAGAACATGATTATGTCTCTCCAAATTTCCAAAAAGTCCTCATATGATCTTTTCATTTCTGTTGTTCCATTTATTTTCTGCCCTTTATGACTAGACTTTTTTGAGAAGTCCATCTCTAATAGATGTTTCCATTTTCTCTCCTCTCACACTCTTAACTCTTTACAATGTAGTTTCTGACCTCATTTAACTAAAACTACTCTTTCCAAAGTTACCAGCGACTTCTTAATTTCTGAATCACACTACCCATTTCTCAGTCTTCATCCTTCTTGACCTCTCTTCAGGTTTGGCCACTGTTGCCTTCTTGTTGCTGTCTTCTTCCTAGGTTTTCAGGACAATACTCTCTCCTGTTTTCTTCCTATATCTATGACTGCTGAATCTTTACCCTGGTTAAACTTATTAACCATAAGTATCCCAAAGGACTCTATCTTCTCTATATTATTTCACTTGGTGATATCATCAGTTATGGATTTAATCATCAACTCTATGATGATGATTCTCAAATCTTAGTCAGCCCTAACCCTTCTGCTGGCCTCCAGATCTGCATTTCTAATTGTCATTCAGATATCTTTAACTCAGTGTTCAGTAGACATCTTCAACTCAGCATGTCCAAAACCAAACTAATTATCGTCACCCCCCCCCAACAAATTTCCCAATTAGCAGTGAGGGTACGTACCATCATGCTCCTACTCCCACTAGGCACACAACACTCTAGTATCATCCTTGAATTCACATCATCTTCCCACATCCAGTCTGTTGCCAAGGTCTGCTGATCTCATTTTTATAACATCTCTTAAATATGCCTCCTTCCCCCTTCTGAGTCTACTAGCTCCTGGAGATCTTCTCATACCTGGACTATTGCAATTGCCCAATGGTGGGTCTGCCTTTCACAAATTTCTTCCTACTTCAATTGTTTCTCCATTCAATTCACAAAGTGATTTTCCTAAAGCACAGGTCATTCCCTAGTCAATAAATGCAAGTGGCTCCCTTTCACCTCCAGCATCAAATTTAAAATTCTTTCATGATCAGCGCTCTCCATATCCCTACTCATTCAGTTTCCATTTCCCATGTCTTCAATCCAGTGATTCTTGCCTCCTTGCACTTCTCTGTCTGTTCCTCATGCTTAGAATAATCTCCCTCCTCAAGTCTATCTATTGGCTTTCCTCACTTTCCTCAAATTACAACTAAAGTTTCACCTTCTAAGGGCAGGTTCATTCTAGAGGCTTTCTTCTCTTAACTATTTCCTATTTATCTATTATATATCTTCTGTACAGTTATTTGCATGTTGTCTCCCCCATTAAATGGTGAGTGCCTTTGTGGGCAGCTAATCTTTTCCCTTTCTTTGTATCACTACAAAGTTCTTGCACCACAATAGGCACTTACATGTTTAATGACTAACTGGCTGACAATGGATGTTGAGGCTCTGACAGCCCACTGAGGAGTCTCCCCACTTATGCCAGACCCAGCTGTTTAGATTTTGATGGTTATAACACTTCAGAATCCCTTAGGGCTTTGTCCCTTCCCTGCCAGAGAACTGCAGCTAAAGAATCCTAAGGATTAACGAGTTCACAATAGTGTCTCAGGGTCTGAGTGAGTCCCCTCAGTGTTCATACATTAGGTGAATTGGTAGCAACCTTTACTGCTCCCCTGAAATGAGTGTCATAAGAATTTAGTGATATGGGAATGAATATGATAAGCTAAAGTTGCAAGCTTTCATCTTTTTAAATTGATAGGTTTTTTTTCTTTGGAAAATGGATGTTAGGAATAGTTGCTATATTGTAGCATTCCCCTTTAATGTAAATAATGAATGCTGTGAAATAGATATAGTTTTTGAATTCAAACTGCATATTTTCATTAGGTTGAAAAGATTACCTTATTTTATATAGTTATAACTCTAGTAACTTCTTCATGAGATTTATTATTTATTCTAATCAGGGATTACTTATGATTTTCTTGTAATTTATCTTGTAGTTTCTTTTAAGTAAGTAGAATTCTAGATTGGAAGGCTATGATCCTGCATCTAAATGATTAGGTCCATATGATGATGGTTAATGCCAATGGAGCTTTCTATGTAAAGAGGTGACCAGTGACTATAAGGAATAGTAGCAAGGAGGATACTTCCTACACACTTACTGAAATTATCAAAAGTTTGGGAGCTGGGCAGCTAGGTGGCATAGTGGATAAAGCACCGGCCCTGGAGTCAGGAGGACCTGGGTTCAAATTCGGTGTCAGACACTTAATTACCTAGCTGTGTGGCCTTGGGCAAGCCTCTTAACCCCGCTTGCCTTGCAAAAAAACCTAAACACACACACACACACACACACACACAGACAAGTTCGGGAGCATTGTCTTGTATCCACAGCCTTGTTCCCCGTTCACTAGGCTGTCTTGGAAACCCTATAGGGGAGGTAATTCCAAAGTTTTCCCCTTGAGAGGATTCTAAAGAACTGCTGGCCTTCTTCTATGGGGACTGGGTCACACTTTCATCTCTTTCTCTTTGCCATCTCCAATCACATTCCTTGGTTCTCCAAGCCCTCCCTGGGAAAAAGTTTACTGGAAACAATATGGAGGGGAGGGGCGGCTAGGTGGTGTAGTGGATAAAGCACTGGCCCTGGAGTCAGGAGTACCTGGGTTCAAATCCAGTCTCAGACACTTAATAATTACCTAGCTGTGTGGCCTTGGGCAAGCCACTTAACCCCATCTGCCTTGCAAAAATCTAAAAAAAAACCCCATTATGGAGAGGCCAATCAATTCTTGATTTCATGACAAAAATGGGCTCCAGTGGGCCAGTCTTTTTAGTATCACCTATATTAGTGCCCATTCTTCTGCCACTGGGCTACCCTTCTCACTAGGAGCTGTTCCACTGTTTGATGCTTTTGGCCCACATTTGTTTCCCTGTTCAACAGCCATCACAGCTACATCTGCCCATAAGTAGACACAACACCTCACCCCACTTTTTTTCCCCACTCCACCACTGTTGCTGGGTCTGTCCCATTGCCCCATCTCCAAGTCAGTTGAAATCTCCCTGTATCTCCCTGAAGGCTATCTCAAATGCTGCAGCTGGCTCCTATTCCAGGGTAGAATACCTGCTGATACTGAGGTCAAAACTCTTCCACTTTGCTCTAGGCCACATACTGACCCCCTTGCTGGGGACCGATTGCCTCTTTGTGCTGAGACATAATTTTGTTGCAGGGAGCCAGAGTTCTGAAGAGTTGCCTCTGCATATACCTAAAATTCTATCCCTCTGTGATGGTGCAAGCATTACCCACTATGTTGCCTTCCTATTATCGGGCATATTATTGTAGGCCAAAGTGTCACTGTGTCTCTTAGAAGTAGTCATCTGGCTCTGAGTCCGCCGCCCGCTGCTGCTCCCGCTGCGTCCACTGGGAGAGGAAGAAAATGGCTGTGCCACCTACTTATGCTGACCTTGGAAAATCTGCCAGGGATGTGTTTACCAAGGGCTATGGATTTGGCTTAATAAAACTGGATCTGAAAACAAAATCTGAGAATGGACTGGAATTTACAAGTTCAGGTTCAGCAAACACTGAGACCAGCAAAGTTTCAGGCAGTTTGGAAACAAAATATAAATGGTCTGAATATGGCTTGACATTCATAGAAAAATGGAACACAGACAATACACTGGGCACTGAAATTACTGTTGAGGATCAGCTTGCACAGGGATTGAAGTTGACCTTTGATTCATCCTTCTCGCCTAACACTGGGAAAAAAAAGTGCTAAGATTAAGTCAGGATATAAGTGGGAACATATCAATCTTGGCTGTGACATGGATTTCGATATATCTGGACCTTCGATACGAGGAGCTGTGGTACTTGGCTATGAGGGCTGGTTGGCAGGCTACCAGATGAATTTTGAAACTTCTAAATCTCGGGTAACCCAGAGCAACTTTGCTGTTGGTTACAAGACTGATGAATTCCAGCTGCACACCAATGTGAATGATGGTACAGAGTTTGGGGGCTCTATTTATCAGAAGGTGAACAAGAAATTGGAAACTGCTGTCAATCTAGCCTGGACAGCTGGAAATAGCAACACTCGTTTTGGAATAGCAGCCAAATATCAGATTGACCCTGATGCCTCTTTCTCTGCTAAGGTGAACAACTCCAGCCTAATAGGCTTAGGTTACACCCAGACTCTAAAACCAGGTATCAAACTGACATTATCAGCTTTGCTGGACAGCAAGAATGTCAATGCTGGTGGCCACAAGCTTGGTCTAGGACTGGAATTTCAAGCATAAAAGAAGTTGTACAATCACATAATTTTAAAATATTTTGCAGGATAGCTACCTTCAGAAATTAGTGTACCTTTTCATGTTGTATGTCTGGGACGCAAGTATTGCTATGTATCAATCACGTTAGACCTCCAGGTTAAAAATGACGCAGCTTTAAAGTGTTATCCTTTCAGAGATACGGAAGAAACCTGATTCAGGACAAAAAGATCCTTTCAGTTCCAGGCTTTGAGGGGATATGTGATGATTCTCACAACAGCTTTCAGAATTCTCCAAGGATTGAAAGGGGGTGCACATTGAGCCACCTTTTTTATCTAGAGATAGCTGCTAGTGGAAGGCAATGACATGTAGAAACTTAGTATGTGTCAACTGATTACATGAATGAAATTTTGACTTTTTGAGAATGCATGGTCCATTGCAGTCAACTTGGCTACATATCTATCCTGAGTGGGTAGAAAGAGGCGCATTCCTCGATGGAGTGAAAACTTGTCTGAAAAGGGGACTCTTTTTTTTTTAAAGTCAAATCCTTATGAATTATTCCAGTCTTGATTAGTTACTTCTGCCAAAAGTTGTCTGCAGAGTCCTTTAGGTGTCCACTTTGTACCATTTTGTTGTGGAGCCAGTTTGATGTGATGAAGCCAGTAATGTAGTACTTAATTCCCGGTCTCACTGTGGTTCCATTCACTTTGGCTGAGTTACATACAAAGAGGCTGCTAGGACAAGAATCATAAGCAGGGAAGAAGAGTCTGTATAACTGTGCTCACATAGTGACATCACTTGGAATCAAAATTGGACTTCTGTTGTATTCTTACACTAATTTTTTTTAGCAATTAATGGATACATTTTAGTCTTCCATATTGTGTGGAATTAGATGCCTTCCTCTCCAAATACTGTACTTACCACCACTTAAAAATACAACTTGAATAAAATATTGAAGCCTCTGCAAAAAAAAAAAGTAGTCATCTGCTGAGTGAGTTGAGCAGAACCAGAAGAACAGTGTACACCCTAACAGCAACATGAGGGTGATGATCAACCTTAATGGACTCACTAACTTCATCAGTGCAACAATCAGGGACAATTTTAGGGTATCTGCGATGGAGAATATCAGAGAATGAATTGTGGAGTTTGAACAAAGACCAAAGACTATTACCTTAATTTTTTTTTAAAAAAAAAAAGATATCTTATTATGTAATTTTACTATCTATTATATTTTATTTTTTCCTTAAGGATATGATTTCCCTCTCAACACATTCAATTTTGATCAATGTATAGCACAGAAACAATATAAATACTATCAGACTGCCTTCTGTGGGGGGGTGGGGGGAGGGAAGCGAGATTGGGGAAAAAATTGTAAAATTCAAAAAACAATAAAAAAATTAAGTAGTCATCTTCCCAAATGCAAACAGTTCTCACTAAAGGATCAAGTAGTTCTTGATATCTTGAACTTACAAAGCTCCCATCAAGACTAAGAATGTCCAGCCCACACTCACCCATCTATTTGGAGTGGAGAGGGCATCTTTGGGCTTGAGTTCTGTAGGGATCCCTCTCTGGAAGTTTCAGAGAGAGTTATCATTCACATTATAGGAATGAGAGAAGAAACTTTAGACACTGAAAAAATATCCCTGCCTGTCCTTCACAAGTGAAATGGGAATGAAATTAGCACATGTATCCATTTTCCTAAATCTATAAATGTCTTTAGGTTTCTGGAGAGAAATAAGCACTATCCTTCTGTACCAACGAATCACAACAAAGCCCATCTGGCACAATTCTGACTGGCCTCTCAAATATCAACTCTTTAAAAAAAAATCTCCAACAGTCTTTAAAATGCAAATGTATAGACAATCTTAAAATTTTAGAGCTCAGCCTTGCTTTGTATTCTCTCACACTAGGGGTCCTACAGGTCATCCCTCGAGTGGCTACAGTCCTGAGAACTAATTATTCTGCTGCAAGGTCACTTCCAAAAAGTTACTCAAAACCAAATAGTTATTTTTCATTCTCATTAAAAATTTGACCCTTAAAACTGGCTAGAGACTTCTTTCAGTGGGCCTCCTCTAAGCAATTAGATAATAATAACTCTTAGCAGAACAAAAGCTTTTGGTTCCAACAGGGAACAAGCACATTTCATTCTTATTTGTCTATTTTATTTAAGAGAAAATCATTTTCAATTAAAAAAAATTAAGTCCTGCTGAATATCCTGAACGCAAAATGAATTCTGAGAAAATCTCTAAGTAGAAAGTTTAAATTAAATTCTGGGAAAACCCATACCCTAAAAGTTTACTGAAATTATCTTCAAGATCCAGTCCTTAGGGACAGGTAGGTAGTTTACTCTTTAATTTCCAAGACATAAGGGGTGCCTCAAAATAAGCAATTGTCCTCTCTAGAGACCTTACCGAAAGAAATACCATCAGAAGCAAAACTGTCAGTCAGGGCTCCTTCTCTGTACCGACCGTCCCACACTTCAACTTGCATTCTTAACTGCAAAATCTATGCCAATTGTTCTAGGTCTGGGCCAACCGCTGACCAGTCCTCCTGGTAGTTTATGTCTGATATTAGATCAATATCAAACAATTAAGAACTAGTAAGTCATTTCACAGTTTACAAAAGACTTAGCCAAGGCAGGAGGATATTCCCTAATGTCACCAAGAAGGACTGCGCCCAAATTCATTCACCTGAGTGAATGAAGTTCCTTGCCTAAGTAGCCCATTTCCCACCAAGCAAATATTAGAGGATTAATGGAGTTCCTTGTGATTAGTTTGTACTCATCCAACCAATTGAAGTCAATAGTCTGAACATTTGGCGCCTCTGAACAAATCGTCTTTAATTTGGTTTTAATATCCTTTAAGGAAAAGGTAGCCTAAACTGCAAAAAAGGTAAAGATTAGGTACCAGCCATACCCCACTATAATTCAGGCTCTTATCATTTCTCTCTTAAAAAGTTACAATAGCCTTCCTTCTAATTGACTTCTTGCCTCAAATTTCCTCTCTGCAATCCAAATCTCCACACAGATGCCAAATTGATATTCCTAAAACATAGGTCTGACTGAATTAAATCATCTGTTCTGCTCATTCTATTGCCACTAGGATAATATACAAATTCTGATAGCATTTGAAAGCTTTCATAATTTATCTCCATTCTACAATTTCTAGTGTACTGCAAATAGAAGATGGACTGCTAGGTGGTACAGTAGCTGGAGTGCTGGCTGGAGTCAGGAAGACTCATCTTCATGAATTCAAATCTGGCCTCACTCACTAGCTGTGTGATCCTGAGCAAACTGTGCTTTCCTCAGTTTCCTCATTTGTAAAATGAATTGGAGAAGGAAAACTGCTCCAGTGTCTTTACCAAGAAAACCCCAAATAGTCACAGAGTCAGGACTGAAAAATGACTCAGCGCCAACATGTATAAGGAATTACTTTGTTGTCTGACAAGGTTTAAGTATCTGTCTCTCTGACAACTGTAGCAATTGTTATAAGTGAAGTTAAAGAATTCTGATTTCAGTCTTTCTGTTAAAATATACCATTATTTTTATGTTTAGCATCTTTTGCATATAGGAATAAATTGCCTGTACCATATTTATATGGTATTCTGAGTGCTTTTTGACTCTTCCTTTTTGGAGAAACCTTAGACATAAGTGAATTTATTCCTGAGGCATTGGACTGTGGATTAATGGGTAAAAGGGAGTTAATAAATAAAAGAATGTGGAATTTATCCTCTGTCTCAGTAGAGAAGTTCCCTGGGACTTAACCTGTTCCCAACCATCTAGAAAATACAGACATGGAAATGGTATAGTCCTGTGGGTCTGTCAATGGTTTCTCAACACCAGATTCATTTCAGGAAAAGTATCACTTAAAGCAACTTACAGCATTTCTGTGGGAAAATGCCTTCTCACAAGGTGATCAGTAAAATCTTTCTTTAAGGTAGCTTAAACCTTAAGCCATTGTCCAAAAAAGTTTTGGCACATGGAACCCTTTCTGAACCTGAGGTTCTCTTTATGGATTGTGTCTCTTTTTCCTATAAATAATTTTGGTCCATAATAGAGGGGTGGGTATTAACTGTGTGCATGAAGGAAAGTTGATAGGGGGACAACTTCATCTCATCCTCGGTGCATTTAATCTCTATTTTCTTTGTAATTCTGCATTGTGGTCAGGGTTCCATTGATTATCCCACCTATTTAAAAATACCTTGTCAGACGAGAACTCTTCCTAATAAAATCAGTCAAGGATAACTCTATGAACAAGGACTAAAAATCAATTTTTGAATCAATCAAAGCTATTTCTATGAAAGGCTTGGTCAAATTCTAAGGAATTTTTTTTAAAGGGGGGTGGGGAGTGGGGGAATCAGAGATTCTCATCAAGAAGAAGGAGTGGGGGAATAGTGTTAAGAACTGGCAGTAAAGAGAAGGATGGGGTATAACAGAAAAGATATACAGAAGATGATCCTTAGGTCCACAGGCATTGTGAAGCCGGAGCCCTTACCACCTTACCCCTTCCTCAAGGATGGGGGGGGGTTTCCAATGAAAGCTGTATTTGTCGACTCCTGGGGCCTGCTTTCTAATTTGCTATTTCATTACCCCAAACTTTTTCTAGTAACCTGAGTTTAGCTCACAGACAAAGAAGGCAGGGGATGACTAGAGAACGATGTGGATGTAACTTTAGGTAGAGAGCAAAGCTTCTGGTGAAATGTTAGGAATTCTCCTACCTTGGGGCTTGGGGAGATTGCAAAGGAACGTGAGTTCATGTGCTCATGTGAAACAAACTGCCCAAAGTAGCAGCAAAAGGAAGCATGGGTCTTAATGCCCCCAGGATTGATGTAAGTTTAGACTACACACCTCATTGATCAAGGCAGTCCTGAAGTACTGCACGATCCACAGGATTCAAGAAGTAATAAGAATTAAGAAGTGCTTCTCAGTGGATAGAGCACCAGTCCTGGCGTCGGGAGGACCTGGGTTCCAATCCAGCCTCAGACACTTAAGAATTACGTAGCTGTGTGGCCTTGGCCGAGCCACCGAACCCCGTCGCCTTGCAAAAACCTAAAGGTGGGCCCGGGTGCGGCGGGAGGAGGCCTTGGCCCCTGGAAGCTGAAGTCCTCCCCGGATCTCAGCGGACTCCCGCGGGAGCCAGGGAGCAGGGGTGGCGGCTGCTGTTCCTCGTCCTCCTCGGTCCTGGGCAGGGCCGGGGCCGGGGCGCTGTGAGGCCCCGAGTTCAAGTCCGGCCTCCGCACTTCATGGCGACCCGGCCGTGTGGCCTTGGCCGAGTGGCTGAACCCCGTCCCTTTACAGAAATAAAATGTTCAGGACACAAGAGGAGCCTCCGTGTCTGACCGCCCCCCCCCCCCGGCCCCGGGGCGCTCCCGGGCCGACGCCCCCCCCCTCCCCGGGACGCTCCCGGGCCGACGCCCCCCCCTCCCCGGGACGCTCCCGGCCGGCGCCTCCCGTGCGCACCGCGGCCAGCAGGGGGCGCGCTCCCCGCCCCCCCCGCCCCCGGGACGCTCCCCGCCCGCCCCCGCCCCCCCCGCCCCCGGGACGCTCCCCGCCCGCCCCCGCCCCCCCCGCCGCTCCCCGCCCCCCCCCGGGACGCTCCCGGGCCGGCGCCTCCCGTGCGCACCGCGGCCGGCAGGGGGCGCGCTCCCCGCCCGCCCCCGCCCCCGCCCCCCCCGCCCCCGGGACGCTCCCGGCCGGCGCCTCCCGTGCGCACCGCGGCCGGCAGGGGGCGCGCTCCCCGCCCGCCCCCGCCCCCCCCGCCCCCGGGACGCTCCCGGCCGGCGCCTCCCGTGCGCACCGCGGCCGGCAGGGGGCGCGCTCCCCGCCCGCCCCCGCCCCCCCCCCCCGCCGCTCCCCGCCCCCCCCGCCCCCGGAACGCTCCCGGGCCGGCGCCTCCCGTGCGCACCGCGGCCGGCAGGGGGCGCGCTCCCCGCCCGCCCCCGCCCCCCCCCCCCCGCCGCTCCCCGCCCCCCCCCCGCCGCTCCCCGCCCCCCCCGCCCCCGGAACGCTCCCGGGCCGGCGCCTCCCGTGCGCACCGCGGCCGGCAGGGGGCGCGCTCCCCGCCCGCCCCCGCCCCCCCCCCCGCCGCTCCCCGCCCGACACCGCCCCCCCCCCGGGACGCTCCCGGCCCGGCGCCTCCCGTGCGCACCGCGGCCGGCAGGGGGCGCTCCCCGCCCGCCCCCGCCCCCCCCGCCCCCGGGACGCTCCCGGCCGGCGCCAGCGCCTCCTCCGGGTCGGCGCGGGGGGGCGGCGGCGGCCGGAAGGAGATGGCGGCGGGGCGGCGGGAAGCTCGGGCCGCCATGGTGAACCCGAGCCGCGTGAAGCCGCAGCCGCCGGCGGGGCTGGCCCGCAGGCCCGAGCCCGCCGCCGCCGCCGCCGCCGCCGCCGCCCTCCGCGAGCCGCGCGGGCCGGACATGGAGATGGAGCGGCTGCGCCGCGCGGCCTCGGCCTCGCCGCCCCCGTCGGCCTGCTCCCGCCAGGCCTGGAGCCGGGACAACCCGGGCTTCGAGCCGGAGGAGGAGGAGGACGTGGAGGGGGAGGAGGGCGGCACGGTGGTGGAGATGGACGTGGAGTGGCGGCCGGGCGGCCGCAGGGCCCCCTCCGCTGCCGCGGCCTCCTGCGCCGGCGGCCTGGCGCTCGGCGGCTTCCCCGGCGCGGCGCTCCCCGGCGCGGGCCTCCCGGGCGCGGGCCTCCCCGGCGCGGGCCTCCCCGGCGCGGGGCTCCCCGGCGCTCCCCGGCGCGGGCCTCCCCGGCGCGGCGCTCCCCCCGGGGCTCCCGGGCGCGGGGCTCCCCGGCGCGGGGCTCCCGGGCGGGCGGCGGCGGCGGCGCGAGCCGCGGGGGGCCCCGGGCGCCGGCCCGGCCGAGGCGCCGCCCCGCCACCCGCCCGCCGAGGGGCCGCCGCCCGCGGCCCGCCCGCCCGGGGCCCGGAGGCTGCTCCGCGCGCTGCGAGGTGAGACCCGGCCCCCGGGCCGCGGGGGCCCTGCCGGCTTCTTCAGGGAATGGAGGTTTTCTCCCCTCCCTCCGGCTTCTCCTAACGTGCTGTTTACTTGGACTTGCACAACTCCCCCCGTCCCCAGCAGGCGTCGGCTCGTCCTTACGCTGCTTCTGTGCTGGACGGTGATCCCAGCGGAACGTGATGAGAGAAATCATGTCCTTAAGGAAGGAACAAGTATAAGAGAGCGAGATCAGGCAATAAGATGGCAGGGTTTTTCTACATTTAAGGTTGCAATTTGCTCCGCCTCCACAGTTCTTTCCCCAGATACAGATAATATCCTCCTTTGCAGACAGCCCTAAATTGTTCCCGATGGTTGCAGCGATGGGACGGGCGAGTCCTTCCAGGTGGACCCTGGCCCCCACGTTGCTGTTGGGGCGTACAGGGCTTTTGTGCTTCCGCTCAGCATCAGTTCATGCAAATCCCTCCAGGCTTCAGGGAAAGACATTTTGATAAAGCATCTCTTGCTACAACTTCTTGTTATAAGTTAGGGAATGTTTTCTCTCCTTCACCATCAGCCTTCCTTAAACCCCAGAGTAGAATGGACTGTTTTGTACTATAGAGCAGGCAGGTGCCCCAAAGTGAAATTACATTTAAATATCTCAAGTGTTTAAACTGTGTGTGTGTATGTGTGTGTATGTGTGTGCGCATATAATAAATATATATATATACATATCTATATATACATACATACACTCTAATGGTGCAGAGAATATAGTTTTAAAGTTGCTGTTTAATGGTACAGTTGAAAGATTGGGGTTCACATCCCCCAACTGATAATATTAATGTGAATTTATGCAAATCATTTAATCTCCCTCAGTTTCTTTGGTAGTGAAATAAAGTGGGAGGGTTGAAGTCCCTTCCAATTCAAATTCTGCATCTATAAAGAGGGTTTGTGGGAAATGAGCTACATTGGGATAGCAGCCCATTCAAAGCCAGTGAATTTAAACTTCGCTCCCCAAACCCTCAGCTTTTGAGCCGGACAATGAGCCAATAAGGATACTATTCTAGAAAGATTGTTGTTTTTGTTTTCTGTCCATTCTCAAACACAACCAGGTAGAAAGATGAATCAAGTGGTGGTGTGCAGGATGGGTTATAGAGGGATAAACAGCATGGAGATCCCAGAATTCCAGAACTGGAAGTATTTCAGAGGTCATCAGTAGGCCAACTGAATAAGAATCTTCTATAGAATCTGAAACTATTTCCCACTTCTATCCCCTCATACAGCAGCATTTGATAGTAATCTATTTGCTTAATCTTAACTCATGGATAAAGAACTCTTGGAACGCCTTTCCCTGAATAACTATGACTTTTTCTAATTTCAACTTGGAAATCAAATTAAATTTGGAAACCAGAAAGTGGAGGACATAAGCATTTCTTGTATATTTGTCATTTGCCTTGAGTTTACTGAGTTACTCCAGAATAGAGACCTTCTCAATAAAAAAAAGATGTGACAGGAAGGAAGGCTCTGTGGAGATGACTAGGATCTCTTTGCTTAAAGTTACCTAGAGGATCAGGACTCAGAAATTACAATTAGTTCTCCCCCAAACTGAGAGGATGAGACCTAGAAGGACTCCAAAAAAAATTCAGCAGGTTTGACCATTAAAAAACTGGTAACTTTAGAGAGAACAATTTTGGTTCAGTGATTAAAGTCAGAAGCCAGATTACAAAGAAATGAAGAGTAAGAGAGGACACAAAATAAAATTAGTGAGTATAGTATAGACAACTTTTTCTTTTTGAAAAAAAAATTTTTTTTGATATTTTTGTTTTTTTATCCATGTTTCCCTGTATTTCCTTTCATTCATTCCATTTGATAATAGATTTTTAAGACTAAAAAACAAAGTTCTGAGAAAAAAAAGTCCCACAGTAATTGTCTACTACTTTTATAAAGAGGGGGGAAAGAGGTGCTCTTCCTTAGAACCCTCTGGGGTGTGTGTGTGTGTGTGTGTGTGTGTGTGTGTAAAGATATATTTATATAAAATTAACAAAAATTATTTTCTTTTCTTCCCACTTTGGCCTTTCTTAAAAAAAGAAAGAAAATTCTTGTATGATGTGCATTACCAAGCCAAATCAATGCCTTTATTGACCATTCCCAAAATATATGTTCCCAGGCTGTATCCTGAACCCATCTTTTGTCCATTAGGAGTGGATAACCTATGCCTTTTGGAGTCATGTTTAACCATTGTGGTCATGAGAGCTCATAAATCTTTCCAAGTCGTTTATAAATATAGGCAGCTTTTTCAAGAAATTCAGCTCAAAAGTGGAAATTTTCTATTCTGAAGAATGTTTCTGCTCTAGCCCAAAGACTGTTCTTTTCATTTGGGGAGGGGGGGTAATATTTGCGAAATATTTTCAGGATTTTCAGGGTTGTTCAAATCAGTTAGCCATGGATCATGTGTGTAGCAGTTCTCTACATTTGTGGAGGGGACCATTTCCCACCCCTTCTACAGGCAAAAGATACAACAATCATTCCTATGTGCCCTTCAGACCATCTAGCATTTATTTCCATGGAGGAGAATTCACATGATTAGAGAGAGGAGGATTTTGAGGAATTATGTATTTTATTATGAGAGGCAGCCAGACATAGTGGCTGGAGAACCAGCCTCAAAACCAGGAATGCTGGGCTTACGGCCCACATCTGACACATTCTCAGAATGGGTCTCTAGGCAAGTCATTTAACATCTCAGTTCTTTATACACAATTCTCTATTAATGTAAGCTGCAGAGAAAGTGCCCAATTATGTTGGTAAAGAGAGTGTTTTTAACTGAGGGTTTACCATTTAAATTATAGGTCTTGTCCTTTCCCCATTTCCCCTCATCATTATTATAATTATTATATACAAGAATATTTAGAAAATGTAAGTTCTTATGAACATATTACATAAAAGTAGAATATTAGTTTTATGTTATAATTTTTTTTGCCCAAAGAAATCAAGGAATATGGTTTCCTCATTTTCTCTGCAGGTTTGCTGACTAAAAAGAATGCTAGAACAATGGTCTATCAATACATCACTTGCTGATGTGCTCAGAAATTTGTAGTACTGTCACTGACATGTGTGGATTAGCACACTAGCCTATTAAGATAAAATGCAGTAGAGTCTGTTCTATGGCTGTAAAGGCTACCCTAGAATCATCCCGATTCATTAACTAATTAGGCACTTGCTGTGAATAAGTTACTAATGCTAGATACTGAAATTCAGGCACCTTGGTTATTAGATAAGTGTACCCATTCTTCTTTTCCCCAAATCCCCTATTTGTTTCTTCTTTCTTAGCCATTTTCCTTAGATCATCAAAACCTAACAGAATAACCCCAGATTTTCTCTCTAATTAGAAGCCTTCTGTGACTCCTGATAATGATATAGTTATGAGGGGAATTCATGAATAATCTCTCCATATAAGAATATAGACTGTTTATAAGCCCTTGTTTTGTCCCTTATGCATGCTTAATTATATTTACCTTTTTTAAGATTCTCTTGACTCCTTTGTCAAATTTTCTTACCGGCTCTGGTGTTTTTATCAGATCACAATTTCAGTAAAGGTCCGTTTCTCCCCCATAGGGGTATACTGAGTATTATTAACTAAAGTACTCTTGACTGTAAGCCTGCATTGTTTACCTTCTGGAATATCACATTCTAAGCTTTTACTCCTTTATAGTAATGACTGCTAAATCTTCCTTCATCCTGACTATGGCTTCATGGTATTTGGATCCTTTCTGTCTGTTGGTAGTATATTTTCTTTGATCTGAAAGTTTGGGATTTTTGGGGCGGGGGGGGGGGGGGGGGGGGAATTGCAAGGCAATGGAGTTAAGTGACTAGCCCAAGATCACACAGCTGAGGCTGAATTTGAGCTCAGATCCTCCTGACTTCAAGGGCTGGTGCTCAGTCAACTATGCTACCCAACTACCCTTAAGTTGGGGATTTTTGATATAGGGGTCTTGGGAGTTTTTATTTTAGGGTTTCTTTCAAGAGTGGCTAATGGATTCTTTATAGTACTATTTTGCCCTCTACTTCCAAGAGGATTTCTTGTGATTTCTTGAAATGTGATGTCCAGGCTCTTTTTTTTTCCAATGAGTCTTCAGTTATCTTTATTTGTGCTGTTTTTTCAAGTCAATTTTCTGTTGGTTATAAGATACCTAAAATTTTCTTTAATTTTTTTCAATCACTTAATTTTGTTTTAATATTTCTTGCTATCTTATGCATTCAGATTAGGCATTTGATCGGTTTTAGTTTTCAGGAATTTTTTTTGGTAAGGCTTCTTTTTTCTTTTCTCAAACTGTTTATTCTTTTTCCATCTCTTTCTTTCATGGCTTTCATTTCTTTTCCTATTTTCCCTATTTACTATTCACATTTTATTTTTTTTTAAATTGTCCACCTCTTTTAAAAAAGCTATCTTTTCTGGGAAGTTGGATTGGAATTTTGCCCAATGTGCATTTTTCTCTGAGGCTTTGTAGATATTTTAAAATTATTTTCTTCTATGTTTATATCTAGTCCTCTCTTATCCTAACAGTTCTTTATGGTGGAATGGTGGAATTCTATTTTTGTTTATTTGTTTGCTCATTTTCTGGTTTATTTGTTCTTATCTTTGGACTTTATGTTGGGACTATGCTCTGTGAATTTCTGTAGACAATATCTTAATTGAAATTTTGTCCTTTTAGGTTCTGCTTTCTTGGGGTGTTGAGTGTTGTATAATTTCAGGATCTCAGCTCTATAAATTCCTGGTCCAGGATGGGTCTGAGTCTGTCGGGGTATCCCTAGTTCAAAGTTCCAGTAGATATGTGCTATTCATAGCCACACCAAGAGTTCCTTTAGAATACAAATGTGGAGTGATAGATATCAGAATCCATTGACATGAGGTCCTTGACGGGTTTTTTTTTCTATTATGCTTCTAAGTGTTATCATTTTTGTCTAACCTAACAAGTCTTCAAAATTTCTGTGATGATGGAAAATATCTGAGACAGAGTTTCGGGGTAAATTAACATCAATTGTATTGACTGCATCTAGAAAGCAGTCAATAAATCGATAATTATCCCCTCGGTAGCAAAGAAATCAAGCCTGTCAAACTTTCAATATTTATAAAGTCTTTTGAAAAAGGAGTACACCTGAGGATGAAAATCAACTCTGGATTAACGAGTAATAATAGAGAATTAATGCTATAATGAGAGGTGTACTATATTGCAATGAGGGTCTTGGAGTATGATTACATCAGTCTTGGTAAAAGAGACTTAACAATTTCCATATCATCTGTCTGATAAAAGAGAGAATCCATATTTTCCCAGGCCTGTCTGAGTAAACAAAATGAGCAGGGATCCTCCCATTTAACTAAAGTTAGTATTTCTTTTATTGTCTTGATAATATTATCTTAGTCTTCATCTTCAAGTTTTTTCATACTGGTTAATTTTTGGATGAGTAAGCAGAAAAGAGGAAAAAAACTTAATACAAGAGAGAAATAATAATTTCTGTCATTGATAGAGATATTTTTTTCATGTCTGATGCTTAAGTTGATACCCATCTTCCCAGGGTGCTGCCTTCCAAGGAATAAGATTAAAGAGTTTTTTCAACATATTTCTTTTAGCTTTTTCTCCAGTCCTATTTCTCTAGTCCTATTATGTCACATTCTACTTGAGCACTCAGGATTTTTTTTTTCCATTTTCATCAACCCAAAGAATTTGATTCATTTGTAAAGAGTCCAATGAAATAATTTTTACTCCTCATCCACAGAACACATCTATCCATATAAAACTAATTGGAGGGGCTGCTAGGTGGCGTAGTGGATAAAGCACCGGCCTTGGAGTCAGGAGTACCTGGGTTCAAATCCGGTCTCAGACACTTAATAATTACCTAGCCAGTGCTTTATCCACTGCGCCACCTAGCCATTTCCTCACCCAAACACTTCCCAAGAACTATTCTTCCACCTCACCTCAACCACACAAAGATAGTCAAACACTTGAATTTGCCATCACCCACAAATGTGCATATTCAAGAATCCCTAAATCCTCTTATCCAACCATTATCTTTTGACCTTTCACCTGTCTTTCTCTTTGTCTCTCTGTGTCTCTGTCTCTCTCCCTTGTCCTACAAAATCCCACTCTGCATCCACACTATGTATGACCTCTGGTCTCTTGGCCCCTCATTTCCCTCCCAGGCCAACCCCCTGCACTTGCCACACTCTCCTCATTCCTCATTTTGGTTCCCTGGTGAATCAGTTAAAGGCTGCACGCTCCCCCCTCTTGAATCTCTGGTCCCCTTTGCACATCACTGATTTTGTACAGTTAAGCCTCAGCCTTGCATCATACCTACCATTTGCTACTTTTACTCCTACATCTGTGCTGCTGTATGGAGATGGAGAAAATAATGCAACTCTCGTGATTGGGTCCCCTATAAATTTATATTAAGCAACTTCAACTGGACCCCTATTGCTGCCAAGGAATCTTACTCTGTCTCCCTCTCAGCTCACTATCCCACTGTTCACTGCAACTCCTCCAAACCTTTTCCTTCCTCTTCAAATGACTTCCCCTCTTCTACCCCTAGCTGAGAATCTTGATTCATATTTTACAGGAAAAAAATTGAGGGCATATACTTATGCATACCTTCTCTCCTCTTCCTCATCTCCTTTTACTCCTTTTACTTCTGCCACTATCTCATTTACTCCTATCTAATATGATCAAATACCCTTTTTCTTTTATTCTTGCCAAGGCTAACCCATCTACTTGTTAAGAATTCTCACTTTATCCCATTTCCCCCAAGAGTTAGCCCCATTGGTCATCCTCACTTGCACTTATTTACAATCCCTTCTCTATTTATTAGCTCAATTATATATCGTTTTTAATAAGCCTGTGTCTCCCTCATCCTGAAAAATCCCTTACTTGGTCTACTGTTCCCACAAATTCTTGTACAGACAAACTCTTCCCCCATCCATAAGTCTATCCATGCTCCCCTTTTTTGCTCATATCACCCTTTATGGTTTTTTGTGGGTGTTTTTTTTTTTAGCTTTTTGCAAGGCAGTGGGGTAAAGTGGCTTGCTCAAGGCCACACAGCTAAGTAATTATTAAATGCCTGAGACTGGATTTGAACTCAGGTCTTCCTGACTCCAGGGCCCGTGCTCCATCCACTGCACCACTTAGCCAACCCACCCTTTATGTTTTGAAATCATGTATCCATTTTGAGCTTAACATTGCGTACTCTGGCCTATAATGGGTTCCGGTGCCACTAGCTGGGACCTTAAGATCTATCAAACACTAGACTACTATTTTTATTTACTTCTGTTTATTATATGTGTAATCTATTACATTGATAATTTTGTTGATAATATATAGGAAGACTAATTATTTTATATTCTGCAGTTTTGCTAAAAATATTGTTTCATCTAGTTTTTTAATTGCTTCACTGGAGTTCTCTGAGTATAGTATATCATCTACAAAAAGTTATTGTTTTATTTCTTCATTTTCTTTTTCTTGTCTTTGCCATAGACTAAAATGATTTTGATACCTAGTATGATATCAAATAATAATAGTGATAATGACCATCCATGTTTCATCTTATTTGAAAAGGCCTCTTAGACTATTCTTATTACAAGGTAATGCTCTTTATTTTAGATACTATTTCACATTTTAAGAAAAGCTCCATTTATTTCTGAGCCTTAAAGTTTTTAATAGGAATGGAGATTTTTTTTCTGTATTATTGAGATAATCATGATTTTTGTTGCTGTTATTGATATAATCAATTATACTTATAATTTTCCTTAATATTAAAATAGCTCTGCATTCTTCATTTAAAATCTTTGTCAAAATGTATAATCTTTGGGAGGTATTGTTGTAACCTTATTGTAGTGTTTTTATTTAAAATTTTTGCACCTATATTCATTAGAGAAATTGTTCTCTAGTTTTCTTTCTCTGTTTTTCCTGTCTCTAGTTTAAGTAACAAAACCATATTTGTGTCATAGAATGAATATGATAGAACTTCATTATTTTTTCTGTCTACTGTCATTTTAAGAAAACTCCAGGGTGGCTAGGTAGGGCAGTGGATAAAGCACGGGCCCTGGAGTCAGGAGTACCTGGGTTCAAATCCAATCTCAAACACTTAATAATTACTTAGCTGTGTGGCCTTGGGCAAGTCACTTAACCCCATTTGCCTTGCAAAAACCTAAAAAAAACCCCAACCAAACAAAAAAAAAAACTCCATTTATTTCTATGCTTTCTATATTTTTAAAAGCAAGGAGTGCTGCATTCTGTCAAATTTTTCTTTATTGAGATAATCTTATTTTTGTTATTTTGTGGTTGATATTATGCTTATAGTTATTGAATCAGCTCTGCATTCTTAGTATAAATTCACCTGCTTATAATGAATGGTCTTTGTGATATACTACTATAATCTTTTCACTAGCATTTTATGTAAAATTTTTCATCAACATTCATGAGGGGAATTGATCTGAGGTTTTGCTCTGTCAATTTAGGTGTCAAATCCATATTTGTTTCATAAAAGGAATTTGTAGGAATCATTCTTTACCTATTTTTAGTCTTGAATATGTATTTTTTAAATGTTTGGAAGAATAAATTTATAAATCCATCTGGTCCTAGGGATCTACAGTTATAGTGGACTCCAAGGCCAACAGCTAGTGTTGCTGCCATTTGTGCTTCACCCTAGTTTCATAGGCCTCCCATTGTCTTGACTGGAAAAATGTCTTACTCTGACTGTTAGCTCTGAAGTTCCAAAATTTGGTTTGATGAATTATTTTAAAGTTGTTTGGGGGGGGGGGGGGATGCTGGGAAATTATTGGCTCAGTTGCTGCCTTTACTCCACTATCTTGGCTCTAGCCCTTGTCTCTCCTAAACTTCATATAGAACTCCCTTCCCTCCATCCTCTCAACTCAGTTCCTTGCCTTATATCATAATTCTTACGGGAAAAAAAATGAGACCATTTGCCTTGAGTTCTCTTTGTTTCACATGATATATTTCCCTCCCCTTCCATGTTCTTTATAACTCCAGTCTCAGATGGAGGGGTTGCAAATCTCTACATGCACCATTGATCTCATTACTTCCTGATTTTTACAACTAGGTATCTCCTCTATTATTCTTATTTTCTCAGTAATGTTTAATATTTCTCTTTATCAGTTATTTCCCTGCTATTTACAAATAACCCTTTATCTTTCACATTCTTAAAAAATCTCCAGTTGAGATTTCTATCATCTATTAACCTTTGCCTTCAACTTCACTCCTTGAAAAAGCTCTTATTTTCTTGTAAACCTTCTGCAGTCTTGGTTCTAATCAAATCAGTTAACCAAAACTATTTTCTCCAGTTACCAGTGATCCAATTACTTAATTTAATGACCTTTTCCTTCTCCTCCTTCTCCTCCTTCCCCCTTCTTTCTTCTTACTTTTATCATTCAGTACCCTTTCTTCTACCAGATGTATCTCTCCTCTCTAGGTTTTCCTCTCCTCCTTTCTCTGCTGCTCTTTGCTGGTTCTTCTATCTTTCTATCTACTCTTTCTCAGTCTCCTTTACTAGTTTATCTCCATGGGACTTAATAACAAGATGTCCCCCAGGGCTCATTTTTCTATCCATACTATCTCATTTGAAGATCTCATTAGTTACCCTGGATTCAAAGATCTTCTCTTTGCTGGTGATTTCTAGTCTAGTATGTCTAGCCCTTGTCTCTCTGCTGAATTATTCGCCTCCATTTAACTTTACAATCTAGGTACACACCAGCTCCTTCATATCTAAATTCATTTCTCCTGTACAGTATCTCTGATAGGAATTTCTTTCTCTCCACTCACACAATCACCACCCTAGATTAAATATTCATCACCTCTCCTCTGAATTATTCTCAGTGCCTCCTAATTGGTCTCCCCTACTTCAAGTATTTTTCTACTTCACCCCATATTACATTTCTACCAAAATGATTTTCCTCGAACACAGATTTGACCATATCACACAGCTGATATGTATGAGGCAGTTCTTAAAGTCCATATTAAATAACTCCAGTGGCTCCCTCTTACTTTTAAGATCAAACATTTAATAATCTTTATAACCTGACTGCTTCCTGCCTTTCCAGTCCTCTCAGGGTAGGATGCAGTCCAGGCGTTCTGTCTCCCCTCATTGCTGACTTCCCTCACCCAGTCCCGGCCATTACCTGAGCTATCCTTCCTGGCTGGAGTATTCTTACTCCTCACTTCCAGCTCTTAGAATCTTTGCCTATAGTCAAGACTCAGCTGAAGAGCCACCCTGTAGGAATTTCCCCCAGAACCCTCCCTGCTAGTGTATTCACCTCCAGATAGCACTTTTACCTTATTGGAAAAAGCATCTATAGATCAGGTCATGGCAGTACCAGTTAGTATACTTGAATCAAGTATAATATTAATTATTTCGATAACTTTTTTATCTTAGCCAATATATTTAAAACTATGAATTTCATTCATGAATCTCTAAGGTGGAAATTTTAGTAATATGTTAATTGTATGACCTTATAGCAAATTTTATAATGAAGATTAGTTAATGGCCTTAAAAGGTACTTTACTTTTAAGATTTTCTAGGGTTTTTTCCCTTGCCATATATGTTACATATAAAATCAGAATGAAATAAGTTAACTTATTACTTTTTTTTTTTAAATATTTAAGGTCTCTGGGGAACAAGACTAATGGAAGAAAGTAATACAAGCCGAGAGAAATATCTAAAAAGTGTTTTGCGAGAATTGGTTACATACTTCTTCTTTCTGGTGGTTTTATGTATCTGTAAGTAGACTGTTTCTTTCTATTAATAAGAATTGGTTACATACTTCTTTCTAGTGGTTTTATGTATCTGTAAGTAGACTGTTTCTTTCTATTCATAAAGTTTATTTGCTTCCTCAGAATCCTGTTTAAAAGAAAATATGCTTTCATTCACAGGGTCAGAGTAAAAGTTCTTGCTGATTAGTCATTGTTTTCAGTACAATTCAAAATTTAGTAAAAAAATCCTCATGTTCATCATTAAACATTAAGTAATATTTCAGCCTTTTCTCATTGGCTAGTGCATTGCTAATTAAATCAATTAAGTCTGACATAATGCTAAGTTAGGAAAGTTGGTATTGTACTCTTTACAAAACTTATTGAGATATAAAATTGTATTAATTACTTTTGTTAGGATTCATTTGGGATTGGTACTGGTCTGAAAAGGAATTCATGTATATATCAAAGAATACCCCACATGCTGAAAGCTCTTGACTGATCTTTGTATAGGGTCAAAAGATAACCCTAATCATTCTTTACTGATAACAGAGATACAGGAGACCAAAGACCTTGCACAAGAGGTAGGAGATATGGGGTTGTAGGACCAGTCATAGTTAGAATTCCAGCTTTTATCAAGGACCCAGGAAGGACACTCAGAGCAGATCTGAATGTTAGGGAGGAGGCTCATTAATTGGGACCCCATCACTATGAGAAGCAGAATGGCATAGTCCAGCCATGGAGCCATAGTGAGCTAGGTTCAAATTCTGACTGCAGTATATACTAGTGATGGGATTATTGATAAGTGACTTGATGGTATGCTAGGTGGACTTTATGACTAGAAGTTATACATGAGTTACCCATCTGCATCCTTAGAGAGAATTTCCTTACCAGGATTTTCTCTAGTTATTGAAATCATGGATCTGAACAAAAAGAAAAACCACAAAAGAATTACCATAAACTTGCCCTGAGGTGCAAATAATTAGTTGAGTTTAGCAGTTAGGAAGTTCAGAATATTGTCCTTGTTTTTGAAATTATAAATTTAATTAATAGCAGTAAGGCAAATAATCAGATAAATATACAATATTCAGATTAAGATAATCTTAAGATGCCATGTTACATCAATTAAAATGGTAAAAATGCTCTTCCTTCTGAAAAAAATTCAATATTGGTGAATTACAGGGACAATGATAACTATCAATAGAGATTGTGGTATGGGACAAATATTTTGAAGTGCAGTCTAGCAACGTACAATAAAAGTCACAGAGCCGATCATAGCTTTAGACCTAGAAAACCTATTATCAGGATGTAACATAAATATATCTGTAAGCTGTACTAAGTCAAATTTTAGGGATATCTCAAAAATCATCCCTCTTTGCCTCATTTTTGCCCCACTTCTAGAGTTTCTTCTAGGAATTCTTGAGTATAACACTTGTCTAGAATCCAAAGGCATATATAAAAGTCTCAGCTTACTTTCAGGCATTCAAGGTAACGATGTATATTGGATGTAGAATGGTCATGATTTTACACTAGAGAAAAATGTAGGACTCAGTAGACACCCCACCCCACCCCCGCCATTCTCCTTCTCTGTAGTGACTCTGTCTTCCTTCCAGCATCTGTATAGTCTACCATTCTCACATGAAAGGTAAATAATTTGAGGTTACCAGAGAAACCCTTCTTATCAGATCCATACATTCAAATGTTCACAGTGTGGCAGAGTACAAAACCTAGACATTTGTTCCTTTGTATTGAAACTAAGTCTCTTGCCATTTCTCCCTCTGGGGAAAGGGCTAAATCCTTTTTTCTTCAGAAAAGCTCCTTATCCCTAGAAATCTTTCTTCTCCAACTCTAGGAACCCACCACCCTCCAGAAAATACTACCTCCAAGAAATACGGGCATTAAGAACAATTGGCCACATTGTTCCTCTGTACTGAGGCCATGTGATTGAGAGAGCTTTTGCTGCTGAAAAGAGCTTCTGTCTCTGCCTCTTTATAGTTGGATAGACTTGCTCTATTGATGCCATCTTTGAGGCTAAGAACCTACTATTTGGTATGGTGAAGTTACTTTTGCCCAGCTGCAAGTATCAGCTCTCTCTCACTAGGGAAGAGTCTGTTTGCACATCTCTAAGTCTCGTCTCCTCTCTCTCTCTCTCTCTCTCTCTCTCTCTCTCTCTCTCTCACTCTCCCCCCCTTCCATCTCCCCCTCCACTTCTCTTTTTTCTGTCTCTCTGTCTCTCTAATTCTCTCATATATATGTATATGTGTGTATGTGTTATGTGTATAAATGTGTCTATCCATATTTATAATACATTTTATAATATTTTATATAATCTAGCTCTTCATATGTAATATGATATTACAATAACATGATTACAATATATTGCATATACTCTTTATTAGGGGATGGAGAAAGAGTGAGAGGAAAAAAGGAAGTGAGTGTTTGCTAGCATTTCGTTTAAAGTTTGTTCTTGTAGAGATTATGTGCTTCAAAATTAAACAGTAATGCTTTTAAAAATTAACAGGTGACTCAGCTGAATAACTAGATTAAAATTCACAGTAGTTGTTTCTCAAGTAAAAGAATCTTTGCCTCAGGTCATGTTCATAAAAGCATTACCCACTCACATTACTATTTTCTTATTTTCAGTATGTTTCTGGTGAAGAATTATAAAGCTGGAAAATTTCTTAGAAATCATCTAGTATTGTAATGCCATCATTTTACAAATGAAAAACTAAGGTCCAAAGAGGTAAATGACATACCCAAGGTCACATATCTAGTTATGAATATGTCTGTTTGGGGTATAATAATTTTTTGGTTATTTTCAAGGCAATGGGGTTAAATGACATGCCCAAGATCACACAAATAAGAATTAAGTGTCCAAGGCTGGATTTGAACTCAGATCTCCCTGAGTCCAGGGCTGGTGCTCTAGCCACTGTGCCACCTGGTATAAAAATTTTAAAATGCATTTTTAGCTGTTACGTTTTTCGAATTTCAGAACCTCAAAATTTTGCCAAGCAATATTTCATTTAGTAGTATAGCTCATATTTACATCGTCTCTTTTCTTTAGGTTTATATATAGTCTATAGAAAAATGACTTTTTAGAAGATGGTCTTGAATAGCCCCTGATTCCTTAGCTTTCACTTCTTAATGCAGTAAATGTGGCCAGCTAGTTGGTCAGAGCACTGTTTGGATGAGACCATGGGCAGTGGGTCTGAGCATAGAGGACTCTAGTTAGGCTTTACCTGTTTTATCTAGTATACCTCAGACATACCTGCATGCTCTTAACTGTAAGGAAATCTGGATCAGAAGGTTTGAATGGGATAGCCAGGCCAAGATGGAAGAGGAAAGGCAGGAATTTACCTGAGCTCTTCCCTAACCTCTCCAAACAACTTTAAACCACACCTCAAAATGATTCTGGAGCAGCAGAACCTAGAAAAGGACAGGGCAAAACAACTTTTTTTTTAACTTAATTTAATTTTTTAATTCTCATTTTGTACAAATGTTTTTTTTTTACATTAATAAAATATTCTTGTTTAAAAGTAAACAAAATACCCCCCCCCATGAATATAGACTTGCTTGGGCGATAAAGTAAAGGTGAGAGAAAAAAAATAAAAAAAATAATAGTAATAATTGTAGGTATGGCCAGGTGGCACAATGGACGAAGCACTACCACTGGAGCCATGAGCACCCGAGTCCACATCCAGCCCCGTAGACCCAACAGTCACCCAGCCGTGTGACATGCAAGCCACCCGATCCCCACTGCCCTGCAAAAACCTAAAAGAAGAAAAGAAAAGATCCAAAATAAAATAAAATAGTAATAATAGTAGGGGTGGCTGGGTGGCAGACAGAGCATTGGCCCTTGAGCCAGGAGCACCCAGGTCCAAATCCAGCCTCAGACACCCAAAGATCACCCTGCTATGTGGCCCCAAGCAGGCCACCCAGCCCCATTTGCCCTGCACCCTCCCGCAAATAATAATAATAATAAAAAATGTGCTTCAGTCTTTGTTCCAACACCAACAACTCTGTCACGGGTGGATCTCATTCTTTATGATAAGTCCATCGCAAAAGTTACTTCCATATTTTTCCAATGTTGCCATTGCTGATCACAACTCCCTCCTTTCTTATTTCTCCACTACCATGTACTCTTTTCTCTCTCCTTTCACTCTGACTCTGCTGTAGGGTAGCTGAGTGGCGCAGCAGACAGATCCCTGGTCCTGGGGCCAAGAGGCCCTGAGCCCCCCCATACCACCCCTTAGGCCCAGAATCCACCTGGCCCTATGGTCCCGGACAGGCCTTCCAATCCCAGCCCCTTGCAAGAAGTAAAAAAGAAAATGTGTTATATCTGGCCACTCTCCCCACCATGGTCCATCCTCTCCTCCTTTATTCACATCCCCACCCCTTCCCCTTGCTCCGCCCCCTCCTTCTTACTCCAGATGTCTATACCCCATTGAATATATATGCTGTTTCCTCTCCTAGCCATCTCTGATGAGAGCAAAGGTTCCTTCATTCCCCCTTGCCTCTCCCCTTCCATATCATTGCAATAGCTCATTGTAATACAAAAAAATCTTATTATATGAAATATCTTGGCCTATTCCCCCCTCTCCTTTTTCTTTCTCCCATTACATTTCCCTTTTTTTCTGTTGACTCCATTTTTATGCCATATTTTATCTTCGAATTCAGCTTTCTCCAGTGCTTCAACTATAAAAGCTCCCTCTACCTGCTTTATTAACTGAGAAGGTTCATATGAGTATTATCAGTGTCATTTTTCTATGCAGGAATACATGCAGTTCATCCTCATTAAGTCCCTCATATTTCCCCCCTCTCCTCCAATCTCCGTGCTGCACCTGAGTCCTGTATCTGAAGATCAAACCTTCTGTTCAGCTCTGGCCATTCCAAAAGGAACATTTGAAATTCCCCTGGTTCATTGAAAGTCCATCTTTTTCCCTGGAAGAGGACATTCAGCCTTGCTGGGCAGTTCATTCTTGGCTGCATTCTAAGCTCTTTTGCCTTCCAGTATATTATATTCCAAGCCCTATGAGCTTCCAATGTAGCTGCTGCTAAGTCCTGTGTGATCCTGACTGCAGCTCCACGATATTTGAACTGTGTCCTTCTGGCTGCTTGTAATATTTTCTCTTTGACTTGGGAGTTCTGGAACTTGGCTATAATATTCCTAGGGGTTGGTTTTTTGGGATCTCTTTCTCGGGGGGATCGGTGGATTCTCTCCATTTCTATTTTGCCCTCTGCTTCTAAAATATCAGGGCAATTTTCCTGTAGTAATTCTTTGAAAATGGTGTTAAGGCTCTTTTCCTGATCATGACTTTCAGGTATTCCAATAATTTTTAAATTATCTTTCCTAAGTCTGTTTTCCATATCAGTTGTTTTGTCAGTGAGATATTTCACATTTTCTTCTAATTTTTCATTTTTTTTGTTTTGAAGTATTGATTCCTGATTTCTGTTAAATTCATCAATCTCCCTGAATTCTATTCTTTGTCTAAAGGATTTGTTCTCCTCAGAGAGTTTTCTTATCTCTTTTTCCATCCGGCCAATTTTGCTTTTTAAGGCATTCTTCTCCTCAACTGTTTTATCCATTTGCCCTAAGCTGCTTTTTAGCATGCTATTTTCTTCAGCATTTTTTTTGATTTCCTTGACTAAGCTGCTGACTTGATTTTCATGTTTTTCCTGCATCTCTCTCCTTTCTTTTCCCAGTTTTTCTTCCAACTCCCTCATTTGATTTTCAAAGTCTTTTTAGAGCTCTGTCATAGCCTGAACCCAATTTCTGTTTTTCTTGGAGTCTTTAGATGTAGGAGCTTGTGCTTCCTCATCTTCAGACTGAGTATTTTGGTCCTTGGGCTCATTTGAAAAATATTTCTCAATAGTCTTCTTTTTGTTTCTCTGCTTGCTCATTTTCCCAGCCTGGGCCTGGTTTGGGGTGTTTCTTGAACTTTTGGGACACTCCCACAAGGGTCTCAGTGTGTGAGGCTCTGTCCTCCCTCCTGGTCTGTGAATGACCATAAGCACCTCCCTCTGCCACGGGGCTGAGGTGGGGGGGGGGGGGCCTAGACTGCAATCAGGATCTGAATGTGGTCAGAGCCCCAGAGTCCTGTTCCAGAGGCAGAGGACAGAGCTGGGCAGTCTCTTTCTTCACTTCCCTCCCTCAGCTCAATGGGCTCATGCCCTGGGGGCTCCTGCTTACCTGCTTCTGTTTCCAGGATCAGGGCTGCAGAAAGACCAAGCTGCTGGCTGTGTGCCCTGAGGGCTGGGCTCCACGTGCTCGCTCTGGCAGAGGTCCCCCGCTGTTTCCCCACTTTGTGCCCGGTGCTCCCCAGGGTGCATCTCAAGGAGACTCCCCCACTGCTGTGAGCCGTGGCTCCCAGCGCCCTGGGGCTGCCTGAAGTTCTTTTGCTCTGGCGGACCACCCCTCTGGCAGGCCGCCCCTCCAACCCCGGGGAACAGAGCCTTTCTGCTCTTTTCCAGGTTACCTTGAGTAGGAGAACTGCTGCACTGGGTGCCTTTATAGGTTCTGTCTCTCGACAGTTTAGTTAGAGTCCTTAGTTTCAAGTTTCATCAGAGAGCGCCTAAGACTCATCCCTTCTTGTCGCCATCTTGGCTCCACCCCCGCAAAACAACTTTCGAGTCCAATTTAGGACTACAGGAAAGTCTCTCTTGTTTGAGTAAAAGAAGCATGCCCAATATAGACCTTATCCTTAAATATCAAAGATTTTCTCTGACAAAGGCAATGGCATGATCACAGACTAGGAGCTGGCTGTTGTCACAGCAGATTCACCTAGCAGAGGGAGGATGTCCCCTTAATATGATGCATTATTAATGTGAACATCTTTATATGCATCTCCCTTAATTGTCATTCATTCCCATTATTGACCAGTATAATTCTAACCGAAAGCTGCTTATTATTTTCATTTCAGTGGATATTTTGACAATTTTATCAGAAATGATTGAATCCGAATTCCTCCTATTCCATTACCTTATGGAGGAGAGACTTGTCTGCTCTTCAGGTTGTCATGAATCAGTCCTTGGAGATCTTGGAAAATCTAGTGTGAGTGTATAGAGTGATGAGGATGTCCCAGATGTCTATAAAGAAACTTCATTTTAACTTGGAAACTGATGTGAATTCAGAACATTATAAAGATCTTCATAAACAAATGGTTGAAGGTACTCAAATTGAGTGCATATTGAATTATAATTTTTTCACTTCATTTTTCTTTAATTTTTGCAATGTGACTAATATGAAATTGTTTTATGTGAGTTCACATGTATAATCGATATCACATTGCTTGCCTTCTCAATGGGTGGGGGATGGGCCTTAGAGAAAGGGAACTTGAATGTTGAAAATAAATTTTTTTAAAAAGAACTCATGAGATAGTTACCTTTAGTTATCTATGGCAAATTTGGCAGGAAGCATCTAAGGAGGATGCATCTATTTCTATCACAGTTAAGACCTTCTTGAAATGAAGAATGGTGTCCTGTTCAGACTCCCATTTTGGGACAAAATGACATTTCAGATGCTGAGAATGCAAACATGACTTCTGCAGAGGAGGCCCATATGAAAAAGGATAGTTATACTTTGGGGAATCCAAAAGGAACCACACCTGTCAACGTTTTTAAAAGTTTTTATTACAGGGCGGCTAGGTGGTGCAGTGGATAGAGCACTGGCCCTGGAGTCAGGAGTACTTGAGTTCAAATCTGGCCTCAGACACTTAATAGTTACCTAGCTGTGTGGTCTTGGGCAAGCCACTTAACCCCATTGCCTTGAAAAAAAAAGAAAAAGAAAAAACCTAAAAAAAAGTTATTACTATCTAGAGAGTATGACAAATAGTTAAGTGATTTTGAAATAGCTCAAATCCTTCATCCGACTACTGATTGGCACCAATTCTAAAGCTGAAATACAAATCTGAAAGTGTTAAAGTTACAAATGGGAAATGGTCAAATGGCTCCTTCGGTTTGTAAAACTCTTGTTCTTATACCACTTATCTGGTACAACCATTAAATAGTTGGTATAAAGTAGGTCTATTACCCCCCAGCAACCCTGTCTGCCTTTATGTGCTTTCTCTCTAGGCTACTCTTTAGACTTCTGATTAATTCTCCTTGAAGGGATTCCAACTATCCCCTTCTCAACTAGGATTCCACAGCTTGTCCCCATATATAACCTTCCTAGAAGTCCTTAGTTGTCCAATATATACAGATGCGTCAATTATATATTTGACAAATATATAATCTACATCTAGATTGATATGTACACAACGATAGTTATACATTTCCTCATGTATGACAACGCATCTAATTCTACAAGTAACCATCTCAAATACTTTACAAAATCATGAATAGTTCTTTTAAAAAGATTCTAATTCTCTAAAATTCAAAGCTTTTTAGAAGATGAAAACTTTATTTTATCTGACAGAGACAGTAGGGAGATGGAAAGTTAAGTTGGAGGATATTATTTGATATGGTTTTGTGAACCTTCTAGCTGCATAGCTGGGCCATTTTGGATTGTTACTGTATATTAATTCCCCTGTACCCTTAGGGGATAGTGGAAGTGGAAGAAGCTCAGGAATTGGAGTCAGTCAGAGTTCTGACCCATATCGTCTCTGATGTTGTCATGTTTGTGACCTTGGGCAAATCAGCTAACTTAGCTAACCTTGAGTATCATCACTTGTAAAAATAAGGACATCGGACTTAGCTAGAGCTTAACCCACCAGCATGAGGTTGGGAGTCCAAGCTCGAGGTTCAAATTCTGACATGAGGACTGTACATCCTTGGACAAATCACTTACCTTTGGGGGACTGAGTTTCCTCATCTGTAAAATAGAATAGTTGAACTCCCTAGCCTTTAGGGAGCCCCTCAACCTCTACATCTTGAGCTTCAAGCAACAACCTAAGGATTTATTAAGCTCCTACTATGTGGCAGGCACTAAGCACTGAAGAAACAGATTAAAAAGGAAAAGCAGTACCTGTACATTCTAGTAGAGGAGATTGTGTTTTTTAATTTATTGTTAAGCCTAAAAGCTTCCTTGATGAAGATCTTTCAGAATATCCACAAGGCAGATAATTCACCTGGATGAATGACCAGTTACTTGTTTGTTTATTCACAATACTGTTGTCCCTTGTGTCTTCTAGTGACCTATGGCATGGTGAGCTCCAGCATGTACTACTATACCAGGGTAATGTCGCAGCTCTTTTTAGAAACACCCCTGTCTAAAATGGAGAAAACAAACTTCAAGACACTCTCCACGATGGAAGACTTCTGGAAGGTATATAAAAAATAATTCTTTATGACTGAAAGGTGTCATTTGTCTTTATCAGCCCAACTTCTTGGCTCTCCGGAGTAGCTCTGTCCTTGAGACAGATGAAAGAGGGTTAGGAGCCTGGATTTGGAGTCATCCAGCAGGGTTCAGTCATGGATATCTGCCCATGGTTCTACACCATACCAAGTTTGTGCATTAACCTTTTGGAGATTGTTTCTTTCTCTTTAATATGCGGAAACTGAACTAAATGACTCTTCTGAGAGCCTGTCCTAGTCTAACTCGTTAGTCCTATGAAGCTCCCTTGTTTTGGACACATGGTCTATCAATGCAACCTGAGATCAGACAAGTCTTCTTGGCTGCCTTTGCAATTCAGAAAAATCCCAAGATCGTCTTCCTATGAACTGATCTTCAACTGTCCTTTACCTCTCCTATGTTGATCTGGTGGATTTCTTTTTACCCAAGTATAGTAGACTAATAGTTTAGAGGTCTAGTCTTGTTGTTTAGTCGTTTTTCAGTTCATCCAACTCTTTATGACTCCATTTGAGTTTTTATTTTTGGCAAAATTCCTGGAGTTTGCTGTTTCCTTCTCTAGCTCATTTTCTAGATGAGGAAACTAAGGCAAACAGGGTTTGACTTGCCCAGCTAGTCACCCAGCTAATAAGTGTCTGAGGTCAGATTTGAACTAAGATCCTCCTGACTCCAGGGCCACTTGCTTTCAAACACTTCCATCCTCTAGCAGTCTGGCAGTCCTGTACCAAAGAAAATAAAATTAGTCTGGCATGATGTTTTTAAATTTTTCCTTTAGCCATAGTGTTTGTGATCATTGTTTTTTCTTTAGTAAAATTAGATTTTGTGTAAATTATAAGATTATACCAGGTCACATTTAATTGAAGGCAAAATTCAATTAATGAAATATGAATTTGTTGAGGGTTTTAACATGCTGTTATGTCATCATTTCACATTTATCTATTTTCACATGCAGATGTGATGTACTGCTGCAAACCATATTACCTACATTATATTAATTTTTAAAAGACCCCTTAAAATGGACAAAAGTGAGAATGCTTAAGATTAAAACACAATGAATGTAAAAAAAGAGGCTATTAAAACAAAAAAGGTATAATTGAATGGCATAATGTGGTCATTATACCTCTAAAATAAAATGAAATATCAGAATGCCTGAATATATGATATAGAAATATTAAACATTCAGGCATTTTTTTAAAGGAAAAAGAAAAGAGAATTTGGAATTCATTATTTTAAAAACCAATGTTAAAAATTTTTACATGTAATTGGAAAAAAAATATCATTTTTAATTTTTTTTTTGCAAGGCAATGGGGTTAAGTGGCTTGCCCAAGACCACACAGCAAGTAATTATTAAGTATCTGAGGCTAAATTTGAACTCAGGTCCTCCTGACTCCAGGGTTGGTGCTCTATCCACTGCGCCACCTAACTGCCCTAAAGAATATCATTTTTAAAAGCCAAAATTTCATCAGCTTTTTTGCGATTTGCAGACAACTACAAGTAATATAGTGTTACAGTGAGAGAAATGGAGTGACTTTTAGCTGTATGGATTAAAGATACACATCAAAATTGCAATTATTTTAGCAGAGCAGTAAATTGAATAAAAGCTTCAAATTTTATATAAGGAAGTGAAATGGAAAGTTAAGCTCTTAGGCAAGTGATCATTGGTTCTAGCACTTGAAACATAGAATTCAATAGCATGATGTTCAAGTTCTTGGACAAGTGAGCCGGGCAGTTGAGAACAGAATATCCTGATGTTTTGTAGAAGACACTTTTCAAGGTGCTTTTAAAACGGGCTAATTCTGGAAAAAATGGCTTCTAGAACTTAAATTTCTCAAAAAAAGAAAATTCTCAATTTGCATTTAAAGTGTGGGATATGTCTAACACTTTTATTGGAACATAATGAAGAATAGGAATTCAAATTTAAACCAGTTCTTATTTTGTTGGCCTTAAAGATCCTCAAACTGTGCAAAGCCACAATGATCATTTTCTTTTCTTTGATGGTCAAGTAAGAAAGCAAATATGACTAAAACTGTTTTTGAAGCTTTTTAAAAAGGTTTTTTTAAGTTTTATTTTAGCCCAGCTGTTAAAAATACTTCAAGGACAATAATATTACATTTAAATTATTCCTGATTTTAGATAATACCCCGAGGCACTCAACTCCACTTGGTTCACCGAGTGAGAATGTAAAAATAGTTTTTTTAAACCATCAAACACAGCATTGTTCCTGCAGCCCATAGACTATGCAACTAAGGAAAACTTTTGAACAAACAGTTAAAATCAGAGGCATCTTTTCAATTTTCTTAACTGACTTCTGAAAAAAAAAATTCGAACATCAAAGACAATCAAAAACATTCACCCTGCTTGGCAACAAATAACAGCAATCAACATCTGCCTGTGGATGTGGAAACCCATTTTACCACATTGTACAAATAGTACAAATAGTAATTTTAAAAGTTTTCCCTTTCAAGCACAGAGTGTTACAAATATCAGAAGGAAGATTTGGCTTTGATAAAACAGAAAATGACTATGTTTGGAAATTGCTGGATATACACCCAGAAGAACTGACAGATTATAAACTTTATTTCAATAAACAAGTGTCTGAAGAAGCTGCCTTGCATTGATTGCATGGTATTGTTGATATTTGACAGGAGAGAACCAATTGTGAGAAAAGAGATTTCAGAACTGGGAATTAAATGTACACATCATCCACATAGAGATTGGAGTCATGAAAGTGAATGACACACATATGGCAATGCAGAAATCCAGAGAAAGCCTGCTTGCCTTTCCCCATCCCCTCAGCTACCTTGTCCTCTGACTTTAACACACACTGGATGGATATTGTATCTGTTTCATATTTTCTTCCCCATTCAAATGTGAGCCTTTTTTTTTTTTTGCAAGGCAGTGGGGTTAAGTGGCTTGCCCAAGGCCATACAGCTAGGTAATTATTAAGTGTCTGAGACCGGATTTGAACCCAGGTACTCCTGACTCCAGGGCTGGTGCTCTATCCACTGCACCACCTAGCTGCCCCTAAAATGTGAGCCTTTTAAGGTCAGGATCTTTTAGTGCCTTTTTTTATCCACAGCTTTTAGAAATATGCCTGACATGTTATTATTAATTTATGAATAAATGAATGCCTGAATAAGTAAATAAAAACTAGTATTTATAGAGTTCTTAAAGATTTGCAAAGAACTTTACAAATATTATGTCATTTTATCCTCACAACATCTTTGAGAAGTGGGGCTATTATTACTCCCATTTTAAAGATGAAGAAACTGAGGCAGACAGAGTGTCTTACCAGGGTCACACAGCTGGTAAGAGTTTTGAGTTCAGATTTGAACTCAGGTCTTCTTGATTGTGGTCCAGCACTCTACCCACTTAGCTACCACTAGTTTGTCTCTAGTTTATCTTCTGTTGCTTCTAATAGCTACTCTTTGACTAAAAGATTCAGTTCTGGTCCCTAATCAGAGGTCTTTCCCACTTTCATGCCTGCTTCCATCTCAGGTCTTCTCAAAGACCACAACGTTTTCTTATGAGCAGGAAGTATCAGTGAAGACTTGAGTCCTCTTCCTAGAATCATCCCAAAGCTCTCCTGCCCCAGTCCCAGTTATGAGGATTCTTCTCAAACCTAGTTTTGCGATCAATTCTGACCTACTAGAGGTCTGGGCTTAGACCTCCCCACTGCACTAGAGTCTCTGCTATGAAATTATTCCCCTTTTTCAAGGGGAGAAATCCAAATTGAACATGTCTTCCAGCCAAGTCATTATTGTGCAAAATTTATTTGTCTTATAGTCCCTAAACAGTTGTAGGTTTAAGGGTTTCCAACTATCAGTCTTAAACCAGAGCTTGTTTTGATGGTCTTGAAAATCCTCAAGCTGTGAGAGACTACACTGATCATTGTCTTTTCTTTGATGGTCAAATAAGAAAGCAAGACTGACAAAAGCTGTTTTTGAAGTTTTTTTTAAAAAGATTTTAAGTTTCATTTTAGCCCAGCTGTTAAAAAAAAATACTTCAAGCACAATAATATTGTATTTAAATTACAATCCCCAACTTAAAGATCTCATATTTGTCAAGAAGATAATTCTGACATCTTTATTCTGAGTGAACTGTCCTTTCTCCAGGGTTTCTCTAACAACTGTTCTCATTTCTTACCCTATTAATAAAATCATTCAAATCATTAAGAAACATTATTTTATATAATGAAATCAGTAATATCTGTTAACTGAAATCAAAAGGAGATTTTGGGCAAAAAATATGAATTAATTTTTGAAGTGGCAAAAAGTATGTGGGTAAAGAGAAAAAGTGAGAGAAGAAGATGGAGGACTAAGTAGTTTTTCAATTTTCAGAACTATGCACAAAAAGTAAACTCATTGCAGTGGTCTCTAGTAGCTAAGACACTTGATTTTAATTCTAAGACAAAGTCAGACTGGCAAGGTTACTCTCCCATGCATGAATGAGTGAGTCCAAATTCCTTTCCTTAACTTACCCTTGTAACTTCACCCTCTACCTACATTGTAGAGAAACTAGCTTATAGGTTAAGTTTTTGTCTTGTAATGACCCCTTTCTTCTGGTAGCCTTGAATCTTGTACTCTGGGACCCATTCAGAAATTGCTTTCCTGGTGCTGTATTGTCTCATTACTTTACTATTCATATCTTCACCTCATGGTTCTATGGCAACTAAGAGATCTCAGTCCTGTCCCTCACTACTAACTTGGCCAGGGGAGGTCTAGTAAAGTAGAAACCTGTGCTGCCTGGGGAAACAGGATTCAGTTAGGGTAAACCAGGACATTGTACCAATGGGATAGAGGGGGGTGGTATCAAGCCTGAAGAAAGGAGATTGGCATCCATTAGGATTCAGTTCTGCACCCCCAGAACTCATGGGGCAAGAATCAAATTTAGTTAAAGGTGATTTCCTCATCTTTGGAGGAGACTGAGATAACTTTAAGGTCCAATTCTCACCTCTAAGAACAAGTCAAAAGTTCAGTGATTAGGGAGGTAAAAGGGGAAAAAAAGAGAATTTATAGATGATCTTAGGAGGAATAAAATTCAGTTAACTTTGAGCAAAAGCAGAAAAATCACCAGGAAAGTTATTAGTAACAATGGTTACCAGGACATCTAAAGGAGCCCAAATTGAATCAACGCCTGATGAAGCAGACAACTCTGGGAATTCTAAAGAGAACACGAAACCAGGGGAGACTGTTACTAAAAGTTTCCAGAAAAAAAATTCTTTCCTAATTTTTGTTACTTTTTTATAAGTATAATTGACAGCAATAAATAAGATAATTCCTTCATGGATTACTTGCTCAGGTCCAGAAGGGAACTAGGGATTTTATTAATATCAAAAACATTTGGAATAGCTACTATTAGAAGTGGACTAGAAAATCCATAAAGTTTGAAAAGAAAAGGCTTTGTTGTAATTTGAGCATATTTGGTCATAGTATCATTTAAGTGTGTGGAATTATCTTTCCTTCCTCAACTATATTTCAACCTTCTCTATATAAAGTTTTCACTAAATTAACTTAAAAAATTCTATAGGAACATTTTCAATGATAACTTAAATTCAGCTTTGTCAGAATTATCATAAATTTTTAAATAGTAAGAGTTTGAATTGACAAGGTAGTACTGCTTTAGAAAAAATATAAACCAAGAATGTGAAATTCAGAGAAGCTTTTTGAAGATTGCTTTTCATAGTCATGAAAACATGTTTATTTTTCCCTATTAATGCTTGGGATCAGAAGTGCTGATATTGTAGAGAAATTAAATTTTTTTATTTTGACTAGATTTTCTATTGACCCAAGAACCCAGATGAGATCATAAGTTCTCTGTATAGGGAAGATTTTTCCATATATATATATATATATATGTTTTCCCTCCATTGCATCCTTGCCCAGATCCTATTAAATTCACTTTCCCATCTCTAATACTCATCAAGGTCAATGGCAATTCCACCCAATGAGTGGAAAGTACCCTGGTTCTTAGGGACATCAAGGGATGTTGGACAAAACAAGCCCCTTCTTTTCTTAATTCCCTAGGAGAAGGTATGTTGGCAGTTCAAAGCCCCTATTGCTGTTCTCCCAGTGGCTGCTGGTCCAAAGTCTATGGGAGGAAGTAGAACTTCCTATCTCCCAAACTTAAGAATGAGGTTTGGACATACAGCTTTTGGGATTCAAATCTTTAAAATGGCATGAGGAACAGAGACCTAGGCACTGGCAATAGGAAGAGTGATCCCGATGTACATAAGGAAATCATTGTTGATGTATTTTTTTTAGTTTTTTTCAAGGCAAATGGAGTTAAGTGACTTGTCCAAGGTCACACAGCTAGGTAATTATTAAATGTCTGAGGTTGGATTTGACCTCGTATTCCTGACTCCAGGGCCGGTGCTCTATCCACTGCGCCACCTAGCTGTATTGATGTATTCTTGCAGCTGAATCAAATATCCTTTGTATATGCCAACAAGGCTTGTTATATACTTTGCAGAATTCTATTTATATTGATTCATTGGAAAAGCAGGTTCTGGGCAAGCAGGAGAGATCTCTCAGGTCGTTCCCTTCATGCTAGTAATAATTATTCATCATTTGTGTTCAAGTTTTATATGAGAGGTATTCCTCAGCCTACTTTGAGAAGTGTTGTGACTCCATGGACCCTAGCCAGGCCTTTCTGTCCTCTGCTCCCTCTCAGAGTCTGTCCAAGTTCATGTTTATTATTTCTATGACGTTATCTTACCCATATCATCCTCGGCCATCCCTTTTTCTTTGCCTTCAACCTTTCCCAACATCAGAGTCATTTTCATTGAGATCCATCTTGTTATTTGCCAAAGTATTTGATCTTTAGCTTCAGTATTTGACCTGTTAGTAGCCTGAATCAGTTTCTTTAAGCATTGATTGACTGGCTTCCCTAGCTGTCCAAGGGACTTCCAGAAATCTCTTGCACCACATTTTGAAAGTGTCAGTTCTATGTAATTCAGTTTTCCTTACAGTCCAGCTCTTGCAGTCATGCATCGCTACTGGAAAAAGCCATGGCTTTTGATTATACAGACTTATGTCAGCATCCAGGCCCAGAGCTCTATCCACTATACTTTTTAGCTTTCTCCATTTTAAAAAGTACTGCTGTATATCACAAAATGACCTGCATAACCTTAAATCAAGAAAGCTGTCTTGATATTCCCCTCAAGCAAGTGGTCAGAACCATAGCTGGCTAAGATAAGGATAGTAAACACAAAGCAGAACCAGAAATGATGGGGAGATGGGACAGCTAGATGGCACAGTGCATAGAGCACAGGCCCTGGAGTCAGAAGGATCTGAGTTCAAATCCGGCCTCAGACACTTCATAATTACCTAGCTGTGTGGCCTTGGGCAAGTCACTTAACCCCATTGCCTTGCCAAAAAAATAATAAATAAACTAAAAAAAAAGAAATGATGGGGAGATAATTATGACAGTAGATTTATTTCACTGCCCCTCTGGGGCCTGGGAAGTCTATATTAGGAACTTGGACACTTGGATTTATTCTGATGGCCACATGGAAATTTTTGTCAGCAGAAAAGATATTTCCTGAAATTTTGACTTTTCAGACCTTTTTTTTTTCCTTTCAGTTCACAGAGGGCTCTTTGCTGGATGGCCTCTATTGGGAGATGTGGTATAGCAACAGAACTGTAGCTGAAAACCGGAGTTTCATCTACTATGAGAACCTGCTATTGGGTGTGCCCCGAATACGCCAACTAAAAGTCAGAAATGGGTCTTGCTCAATCCCCCCAGACTTGAGAGAGGAGATTAAAGAATGCTATGATGTCTATTCTGTTGGCAATGAAGATAGAGCTCCGTTTGGTCTCCAACATGGAACAGCGTATGTTTGTACTTTCTCTCCTGTTTCTGTATTTTTGTTCATTTTTTTAGCAAGTAGAAAAATGTCATAATTTTCCAGGACTTGTAATCCTAGACTTTGCCAAACAGATTCTTGCCTTTTTCAGAATTAAAGCCACAAGTTTAATTTGGCCATTGCCCTTTCAGTCTCTGGATCACAGAGTTTCTAAATGGGAAGGAATGGCCAAGGAATCCTCTCTACAATATAACAAACAAGTTGTCATCTAACCTCTACTGACAGGATATCCCATTGACTTGGGTCAAGCCCAGCTGTGCCTTGGAGACGTCCACAAATTAATTACTCTCAGTTCTGCCCTTAGATTTATTTCACTGCCCCTCTGGCACCTGGGAATTCTATATTAGGGAGATGGACACTCAGATTTACTCTGATGGCCACATGGAAATTTTAAAACTCTTACTTTACTCTTACAGAAATTCTGGTTGGGTTTGTATCCAAGCTACATTTTTCTTTGAGGTTTTTTTTCTAAATATTTTAGAATCAAAACTGAAGAACTCTGATTTCTCTTTTGTGTGACAGCTTTGTAAAAACCCTCATGTAGGGGCAGATTCAAGAGAGGAATGGGAATAAGTACAGCCTAGCTCTTCCAACAAACCTCCCTCATAAAGCTGTAAAACCAACCTTCCCCCCCCAAAAAAAAATGCCAGACGGAATTCTGATTAGGACATCTAAGAAAAAAATCACAGTGAATCACTTTTACAGTCCAGGGAGCCTTAGGGATATAGAGAGGTTTGTAGATGCCAAGGAATGGTCTGGCCAGGAGATCATTGCATATGGAATATGATCAATCCCAGGGACTGAAAGGAAGGTCACACTGAGCACTAGGGCAGGATAAGATCCAAGGGACCCTTGAAGTAGCATAGGGTACAGGAATGGGTGCCATCTGCAGCTCTGTCACATGCAGCCCAGTTCCAGGTTGAACTAGGGTGGGGATCTGCACATAGGGGTTGTAGAGAAGAGTGGTCCCCTGAGAGGCCCTATCTGTAACTGAGAATCAAGAAACAAGAACCTAAAGCAAAATGTAGCTGTGAGAATATTATCCCAAGAACAGAGTAGGAACCTATTTTCTACCTCCATCCCAGGAAACCTTCAATGACATAACCAAAACAGGCATCCCAGACCAAAGGGGAGCCTGTGGTTGAGTTGCTCCAAACCTGTAAAGCCTCCAGTGGATGACAGTGGCTAAATTCATTAACATTCTCCCAAAATCTCCCACCAGGGACAAGCCTATGGACTCAAACTAGGGTCAGGACCATGCAGAGCTTGAACCAGGGGGAGGAAAGTGAGTAGACTCATCCCTTGATTGCTTCATTTTGGGAGGAGAGAGCTTGCAGCTCCCAGCTGAGCTATAAATACAGCAGATACAGGAGAGCAGAAGCTCAGCCACCCCCACCCCCCGCCAGGACCACAGAGATTCCATTACTCCCATGAAGTCTGAAGTCAGGAAGTAGGCTTAGAAATGAGCAGACACCACAAAGAGCTGGTATGGTGACACAGATCTAGAAGAGAACTATTCTAAAATATTCAGAAACAGAGCCTGAAAGAAAAATGTAGCGTAGATACAAGCCCAATCAGAACTTCTGGAAGAGTTAAAGCAAGTTTTAAAAGAGAGCTAAAAATTATTGTAAAAATCAAATGAGAGTGGAAGAAAAACTACAGTAAAAGAAATGATAGCTTTGGAGAAAATATGAGAAGAGTATTAATAGCTAGAAATAAGAGACAAAATTTTAACCAAAAATTTAGCCAAAACTTTAGCCAAAAAAATTACTTCTTGAAAATTAGAATTGACCTCATAGAAGTTAATGACTCCATGAGAAATCAAGAAATATTAAAATAAGGGAAATTCATAATTAACAATCATAATTGTGAATATGAATGGATTGGACTCATTCAGGAAATAGAGGGAAGCAGAATATTTACAAAATATTTACAGAATACTTACAGAAAACAATCTTGAAACAGAGAGATGAACACAGTTGAAATAAGGGGTTGGAGCAGGATCTATTATGCCTCAACCAAAAAAGCAAAGGTATTAGATAAATCAACCAGAGAAGTGACTAAAATGTCCATTTTCTTTGAACCAGCAACTTATTGTTTGGGTTTATACTTCAAGAATGTATTTTATTAGAAAAAAGTCCCCACATGTACCAAAATATTTGTGCTAGAATTTTTTTGAGATAGTTAAGAATTGGAAACAAAATAGAGGTTCATCGATTGGAGAATGGCTAAGCATATCATATGTTGGTGCATACATGTAAAGGAATATCACTGTATAAGAAATTATGTGTATGTGTATATATATATATATTATATATATATATATTATATATATATATATATATATAAAATTAGTTTTGATGTAGTACTGTGGTTTAGAGTTGTAAATCACAGGTTCTGTATGACATTGTTACATTGTTATAAAGAGTATTCTGCATAGATCAACCAAGAAGTAAATTAGTTCACATATATATATATATGTATATATATATATATACATATATATATACATACATACATATATATATATATCTTTATTTCTTTTATTGATATTTTAGGATGGATCTTTCCTAACCTGTAAATTTCATGAGTAAGTTATCTTTAAAGAATATTGTAGGATGAATTACTTCTGGAAAACTTCTAGAGAAAGTTAATTCTCTCTGTTCATTTGTTGATAATTGTTGTTAAATGTCCATTTGCAACTAATATTACTTCCTGATCTTGTCTCTGTTTGGAACATAAGTTCTCTTGGACTCTGTTGTCATTGACCCTGATTTATTACATCATTTCTGTCTATCTTTATAATTGGCAAAGTGGTAACTGTGATGTTTTTTATTTTGTTTTAGTTGGACGTACACAAATGAAAAAGATTTAAATGGGAGTAGTCACTGGGGATTGATTGCAACCTACAGTGGGGCTGGCTATTATCTGGACCTGTCAAGAACCAGAGAGGAAACTGCCACACAGATTGCTAGTCTTAAGAAAAACATCTGGTTAGACAGAGGAACCAGGGCGACTTTTATTGACTTCTCAGTATACAACGCCAACATTAATCTCTTTTGTGTAGTCAGGTATGTATTTTTTGTGATCATATTGTGAATCTTGGTTTTTGGATGTATCTTAAATAAAGTTCAGAAGATTCAGAGTGGAGAGCAAAGAAAAAGGTTGTGATGTTGATAAAGAATAGAAAGGTAAGAATGGTTTCCATGATCTACTGAATGATTCTTAGAAATGTGGATTAAAAATATTAAATCATAGAACCCTAGAGTCAGAATGCTTATCTAGTGTAATTTCCCTGGGAGGAAAAAAATGTAAATTTTTCTACCATCTATCCTTTAAGATACAGGTTTATCATTTCATACAATAGACCCTGCTTGGCTGTACAGAGTTAGTTTATACTGGACCTCTGAGTAGGGTCTGAGGAAATATCTTAGTTTACCTGTTGTTCCAAGAGCTAATTTGAGGGAAAACTTTATTGTTTGGAAGAACCCAATTAGAGGGGGAAATGCCTTTCATTTCCTTTGCTCTGCTAGCACCTCAGAGAAACTGACTTGAAATCCAGGATTTTGGTTTGTTTTGCCAAAACAGGCTGAACACTCCTTTGGGAGCTCAGCAGAAAAGTGACTCAACTCATTAGAGAGATGTCTTGAAGACTTCTTAAAAGGGGAAATGGAAAAGCAAGCTCCTAGCCCCTCACTGTGCATTGCCCAGGGTACCTGGGTTCTCTCTTTCCTGGGGAGACTTTG